>NW_006771436.1:829628-833486 GCF_000442215.2 Lipotes vexillifer
TGCCTCTCCAAATGTCTGCAGTTACTTCAATTTTAAATGTTAGAAAGAAAACAAATATTTAGGGCTGGACTTGCATGAAAGCAGTGGACCCCTTCAGTGTGATCTGGGGCCCTAAAAGGGATGGTGGGGATTGGGGGAAGATGTCATGGATCTGAAAAATGGAAGAATAAATAATGTAGAATCACAGAGCTACTAGAAACTTCAGAGATCACCTGACCCAACTGCTTAATTTTTACAGATGTGAAGACAGAGTGCCATAGACTTTAAGAGATTGCTCAAGATCACCTTGCTGGTTAGAAGTTGCCAACTGTACAGCAGAAGCTAACACAACATTGTAAAGCAATGATACTCCAATAAAATTTAATTTAAAAAAAGAAGCTGCCAAGAGTTAATTGTCCAATGCAGCAATATTTAGGCTTATTTTTTAATTATATTACTTCTGCAAAAAAAAAAAAGTCATACTATTAATACTGCACCAACCATATGCTATATACCATAAAACCAAATTCCTTTTTCTTTTACCCTAATAACTAGACCTTGTTTTTGACCCACTTCATGTCTTACCATTCTCTCTTTTATCTGGAATACATGTGACCTCCTAATCTTCTCATTTCATCTCCTTGGTTTAATGAATTTGGCCCCGCCCTGGGCTCTGACCTTGTCCCTGCTATTCATTCACTGTCTGCTTAATCTTTCAGCTCGACATACAATGCCCCAAACAGCTTCCATTTTCCGTCTCCAACTTTGTTTCTCCATTCACCTCATGGGGCACTCAGAAATAAGTTAGGTAGAGCCCTGCTTCTCTCCCAATCTCTGTCTGAGCTTGCAGAAAACCTCATAGGATGGGCAGTACATTTGAAAGGATTCAGGGAGATAATGATCAGCATGGATTCCTTGCACTGGGAACAACTCCTGGATTACAGACCCCTCATAACAAGGACCTCTACCCAGAAGTCCTAGTGTAAGTTTGTACACCAACAACTCTGACCCCAGAGCCAATGCAATGGAGACGTACAAAAATCTGAGTTGCCACACCCTCAAAAAATATTCCCTCAAAAATGTAACCTATCCCAAGCTGTGACTGACTCTAAAAGAACGCAAGTGCCTCTTCCCCACAGGTGTCTCTCCAGAAGGCATCTTGGGACCAGCTGTCCTCACCATACTGCAGCCCACCATACCTCGCATTTTGGGTATCCTCTCTCGTGTCCTAAGCCCCTTCATGATTTAATCTCTTCTATACCTCCATCATTGGAACTGTTCTGTGCTTCCCCTCCTTTGTGCCTTCCCTAACAACCCTTTCCACAGGACCTCTCCTCATTGTCAGTCACTACCTAGGCACATCCACAACTGTGTCCCTCAGAATTGCTCCAGATTCAAAAGATTAAAATCAGTCACCCCAGTCTCTTTTACTCTTCTACATTTCTCTCACTCAGCTACCCTCCCTATACCTGCTTTTTATCCTAACCAGATCCACCAATCTAAAGACCCTCTCAGCTTTCCCCCAGTTAGCCTTTCTGTCTCATGTCCTTCCCTATCTGGCACATTGCTCTAAAAATAAAAAAAAATTAAAAAATGCAGCCCACTATTCCTGGGCAATCCAATCCATTCCTATTGGATGAGACAATATCAAATATTTTGTCTCCAGCCCAGATATCCCTCTTAAACTCTAGGTTGATGCATTAAACTAACTGGCCTTTTCTTGCTGAAGATTTCATAGACACCAAAAATTCAGTGTCTTCATAACTGAACCAAGTAATTCCCTAATAGACTTGTTTTCCTGAAATAGAGTGAGGTTCTGGCATCCAATAGGGAGAAAACTGCTTTCATCAATGCAATGACAACTGCCTGCCTGTTGAATAACGTAAATAGAAAATCCAAATCATGAAGTATGCTTCATGACTGCCTTCCACTGCTGCTCATACCTCAAGAATGCACAGACTCAGATCCTTAGACAGTTATCGCAATAAATCTTAAGTAGGGCTGCTTTCAGACAATAGTGATAGAATTAACCAAAAAGATTGCAACTGTAGGGCTTCCCTGGTGGTGCAGTGGTTGAGAGTCCGCCTGCTGATGCAGGGGACACAGGTTCGTGCCCCAGTCCGGGAAGATCCCTTGTGCCGCGGAGCGGCTGGGCCCGTGAGCCATGGCCACTGAGCCTGCGCATCCGGAGCCTGTGCTCCGCAATGGGAGAGGCCACAACAGTGAGAGGCCCGCGTACTGCAAAAAAAAAAAAAAAAAAAAAAAAAGAAGAGTAGTTATGTAAGAAGAACAGGGAGAGATTTAATTAGGTCATTAGTGTGAGCCCTAATCTGACTGGTGTCCCTATAAGAGGAAGAGTTTAGGACACAGACACATACAGAGGGAAGACCATGTAAAGAAACATGGAGAAGATGGCCATCTACAAGTCAAGGAGAGAAGCATCAGAAGAAATCAACCCTACTGACACCTTGATCTTGGATTTTCAGCCTACAGAATTGTGAGAAAATAAATTTCTGTTGTTTAAGCCACCAATCTCTAGTACTCTGTTTCGGCAGCCCTAGCATATTAACGTATCTTGTAAACAAATTTTTAAAAAGAAAAATTTAGATGGTGAAAATTGCTATGAAGGAAATAAAACCGAGAGATTTGATAGCAAGGACAAAAGCTCAGAAACAGGGACCAGCCTAGCACATTCTAGGCGGGAAGAAAAAATTGGGATAGAAGGTCAAGATGGCAGGAGATGAGGTCAGAGAGAGAGGCAGGACCAGATCCCAAAAGACTTTTTTGCCCATTTTTCTACTTAAGGTTTTCATCTTTTTTGTATTGTTTTTAGGATGATTTGAATATTAATTGCATTAACTGTCTAACTATTATGACAGTCAAACCCAGCCATCTTTTTCTCTATGGATTCTGAATTTAGTGCCAGGTTTAAGAAGTCCTCTGTGTTACCCTAAGATTATAGAAATATCCATAATGCTGGTGACCAGAATGGGCTAATCCCTGTCCCCAACTCCTCTCTGGGCTGTAATCATTCAGTAAATTCATGGTGAGCCGAATCAGGAGCAAATATTTATTAATGAATGCCCAATAACTCCCACAGTACTGAGCGCCCTGCCAAAACACTCATCTTGGACCTGAAGCCAAAATGGGGCTTTTCTAAGTCCAGAGCTTGGGAGAGTCAAGCAAGTCTGTTAAGAAGATGACATAAATTCTTACCCAGCTTCCAGCTGCTCCACAGGCCCATCAACAGTAGGACAGAGAGGCCAAGAAAGCCAGAAGAGTGAAGGTCTCTCTGGGCCTGCTCCAGAAAGCAAACTCCAGCACTGACCCAGATACAACTGTTATACAAAAGGGGGAAGCGGAGGGAGCACACTGTCCTTACCTACCCATGTTGTAGTCAGTGCAGGAGAGAGGACCCAGTCCAGAGGACATCAGACTCTTACCCATAAGATTAGCTACTCCTCCTCCCTTGGAGATGAGCACGTAAGGGATGGAAAGAAACACAGAAACCCCCTCTCAGGTACTTCCCAGAAAGGATGGAAGGGTTGGTGGCACTTCCTTTTCAGAGGGGCCACAGAAGAATATGGAGTGGGGAGTAAAAGAGTCTTCTGCTAGAATCCACCTAAATTTTCTGTTATTAATTTCAGAAATGATCACACTTTCAGGCTTTATACTAATAAATAAACATGCAAGCACATTCATCCCACTCCTCCGCAAAGCTGCAGTTACCTGGTAGGTTGAGGCTGATGGGTGGGAAAAGGTTGTGAGCCATCCTGAAGGGCCATTTCTATGAGCTAGGTGAAATTGGCTATTTTAAAAGACTCTGCTGGGGCTTCCCTGGTGGCGCAGTGGTTGAGAGTCCGCCTGCCGATGCAGGGG
>NW_006771436.1:833740-859121 GCF_000442215.2 Lipotes vexillifer
ATCACATCACAGGAGAATCTGCTTGAAACTTGCATAGACTTCAGCCTATTTGGTTCATCAGCAACCATAGCTAGAATAGCAACAGCAGTAAACTTTTATGGACCACCTACTGGGCACAAGTTGTAGGGTGCTGGGGAGAAAAGAGTGTAAAGTTCTGTCCCCAACTTCAAAGTCTAGTCAGGGAAACCACTGTGCTCGGAACCTGCCTTGTTTATAGATTTTTCTCTTTTAGGAAGTAGTTTTTTATACCAGCAAACCTACTGGCCTTTACTACAAGATGAAAGGGTGCAAGGAAATTTTCCAAGAAATTATCTGGTGCACAGATGTAACTGAAATCCATATGGTAGGTAGAATTCTAAAGATGTGTCTCCTCCCACCCCAAGATCCATCCCCTGGCTATTTGACACTAACTTAGGCACTGCTATGAAGAGATTTTGCAGATGGAATTAAGTTTATTCATCAGCTAACCTTAAAATAGGAAGATTATCCTGGATTATCTGGGTAGGCCAAATGTAATCCCATGAGCCCTTAAAAGCAGAAGTGGAGGTAGGAGAGTCAGAAAGGTGTGGCTGAAGAGGTAAGCAGAGACAAGATGAGACAGAAGGGAAGGTCAGAGAGATTAGAAACATGAGAAGGACTTGACCCATGGTTGCTGGCTTTGAAGATGGAGGAGGGGCACCATGAGTCAGAGAATGCAGGTGGCTCCTAGAAACTAGTACACACTCTGTCCGACTGCCAACAAGGAAACAGATACCTCAGGCCAATGACTACATGCAACTGGACCTGGCCAAATCCTGAATGAGCCTGGAAGCAAGCTCATGCCCAGAGCCTCCAGATGCTTGCTGATGCCTTGTCTCAGCCCTGAGAGATTCAAAGCACTCTTGGATGCTGTGACTGGATCTCTGTGCTACAGAACTATGAGATAATAAGTGGGTGCTAAGCTGCTAAATTTGTGATAATTTGTTACGGCAACAGGAGAAAACTGATACAGTGCAGGAAAGTTACTCAACCAACCTAAACCCAACCCTAAGCTGGGTTTATCTGGAATCCAACTAAATCTCTCAGTGTTGGTCAGGATGTGCCCCAGGATGTCTGTATATGTGAACCAAAAGAGCTTTCTGCTAGAGCCATATCCACAGAGACCAAGTATAGATGAAGAACCACTGCAGAAAATGGAGGTGTCTGGACCACCAAGGGGATCACTGCTGCACTGGACAAGCAGCACTGCAGAGATGTGCAGGACTGGTCTTCCACAGCAATCCTGAGTAGTCGTGGGCAAGGAACTGACCAGACTCCAGTTCTCTCTATATCTAGCATTGGAAATGGGCTGAGTCCCTCTTTGCACCAAGCTAACCCTGAAGTTCCTAGGCAATTTAAGTAGGAGAACCTCAAAAGAAAAATTCTGGTCTTCTTGCTGAGAAAATGTGTAGCAGTTCAAGCAAATAATTAAAAAGCAAAAACAGGTCCCATATTTGAATACAAAGTTTGTTGAGTAACCCATTCTGATGAACTGAAGAGAAAGATAGTAGGAAGATAATGGACAGAGAGGAAGGAGAGCTTCAGAATGGAAGAAATCTAACATGAAAAAGTAAACGATTCATTTATGCTAATTTTGATTTTTCTTTAATCAATAACCCCCAGCCCTGCAGCAATGCAAGCCAGTTAGGTCATCTGGCCAGGAGAGCAACCACTGAAAGGGAGATGGTTTTATGTGAGGTGATTCCACTTTAGAAATTCAGAGCCTGGAGAACAGAGCAGCATTTCTGCTCTGTGTACTGAGTCATGGGCGGGAGTGAGAGGATACCCTTCCAGTACGTAATTAAAGCACCGTGGGGGTGTTTGATCAAACTTCTTAGATAAACAGGATCTACATGTGAGAACACTTTCAAAGCTTGCATGTGGAGCTGTGCTAGAGACAGAGCAGCAGGTGGGCAGCCAGCCAACCACTCACACGGGACTGGAACTGATGATGTTCTGAAGTCTATGGGGCTCCTTGCAACTTCCCCCATTCCCCCATTCGCTCAGCCCACTCAGACACAAACCTAAGTGAGGTGCCTCTCACCTGTGGGCTGCCACTACACAAACCCCAAATGCACATCTGATCTAATCTGCAGAGGGCCTTTCATATAGAGAACACGCTTGCTCAAGCACACCTCCCTCATGGGAAAATGGCATCTCTGCTCAAAAGCATGATTTTCTCTTGGGAACTCTCAAATTGTCTGCTCTCACTACAACGATAGAATCATGGACTTGTTTAGAAAGCTGACAGCCATCTCTATCTATTCATCAAGTCAACTGTTTGACCCAAGGGATCTATGAGTATTGTGATCATCCAATTGTACTCCAGGCCCCCGTCTGCCCACGACGGAGAGCAGTTAGAGTGCCTTTGATCTCCTCAGCCCCTGAACTTTGCTGACATGGGCTCCAAGCCCTCAAGTCTTACCCTTTCGCTGGTACCCCGGGGTCTCCTGTTCCACTGAATGGATGCTGACCTCTCTCACTGCAGACTCTATCATTATAGTTGTTGCTCTGCTCAGCACAAGTGTGACCACTTGACAGTGAGCCCTTGCTCCCACCAGAGCTAAGAAACCAGCCCTTGGCAGCTGCAAGCCTGGCCATTATGACTTCTACTTCCCTACCCCTGTCATTGCTGATTCACTGCTCCAGCTCAGAGTCAATCCCCAAAGAAGGCCTGGTATTGTAATTCACAGTGTTCTTTACCAAAGAACCAGGGAAATGTTTCCCAAGGCTAGGCCAGAATGCAGAAAGTAACACCATCTTGAGATCAACCCCAAAGTGATCCTCCCGGACACCCTAGGTAAATAGTCTTCCTTTACATTGTACCAGGCATTGTTCTACTCTTGTCTAAAAGTGGTAGGCAGTCATGCCAACGAGCAGGCAACTTCTTGAGCAAGCGTGGTGTTATGGATGCTCTAGATCACAGCACAAAGTAAAGACAGTTTTTGGTAAACCATAATTGCTGGAAAGAACCAAGGAATTCCCCAGCTGGGATTAGGGGTAACACCTCCTAAAGCCTTACTGTGGATTCTTTTGATTGAGCTTAAAGGAGAGGGAAAAACAGACTGTTCATTTGGTTATTTGGTTTTCCCTTCTGACAAGCTGCCAGATCATTACTTTCATGAAGCATTTGCTGTCCCAAGGCAACTATGCTTTCTGTGTAGAACCCTAGAGAGTGATAAGTCTAACTGCAAACAAAACAAGAACGTTCATGGAAAAAAAAAGCAAAAAATTAGCTGAAATAATCACATTGTATCAGCAAGCAAGTTTATAACCTAGAACAGTAAAGGTTGAAAGCAAAATAATATATTAAGTTAATAACATGGAAAAGCTTTGAAGTTGTTTAGTCCTGACAATGCCCCAGGGTACTCTATTACAAGAAAACACCTAGGTTCTTTAGAAATTTCCCAAGGTCAATGGCAGAACCAAGAAAAAAACCTCACTTTTATCATTTATGCATATGATAAATCTGGGAAATACTGGATCAAAAACCTTTCACAACTCTTCCTTCCTCCCACCTTCTTAAGATGTAAGTCTTATGGAAATAAGCATGTTTGGAAGGACGTGGCAGTGGATGGATGGACTTGAGTAGCCCTGAAGGTCTTGTTTGTTTTTCTGAAGGCATCTGAATGTGGCAGTGTTTTCCTGAACTGAGTGGGAAGCTAGAGGAGCTATGAATATAGCTAGGAGGAGAGACGTTGGTATTGATCAAGACTGGCAAAACAAATGGATTTCTCAAGCCTATGAAATGTCCTTGGACTACTGATCTCTGGAATTCAACTGCAGGTCACCCTATTGTCCTGCCTAGAGTTTATACATGGCTACTAAATGATTCTCCCTAGACAATATGGAGTCTCTGTTAGGCCAAATCTAAGCTTCCCCTAATACGGTTTCTCTGCTACCTCACCACAGGTTTCTTCCATTTAATACAGAACACTCTACCTTCTACTATAAGATAAAGGTCAGAGTCAAAACCAAAAAGTTTCACAAAAACAATAACTGCCTTGTTCCCCACAACCTCTATCTACCCCATAACCTCCCCAAAGGGAAAAAAATGCAAGAAGGGAGCTTGGTTTGAATGGAAATTGATTAAACATATTTTTCCAGTTTCAACACTATTTTTTTTTAAACTCTTGGTTTCTGGTGACCTTTCAAATACAGAATAATTAAATGCTGAAGTTGTTATAATTGAAAAACCTAAAGTTAAAAGCCATCTAGCAATTTTGCCAACTCTTATTTATGAGCCCCCTATTGGATGCCCCTTCCAGGTATGTCCCCCCATCTTTCATTTTCTGAACCTCTCTCCCAGGCTATCTACAGATCAGGCT
This sequence comes from Lipotes vexillifer, assembly GCF_000442215.2. Taxonomy (NCBI): domain Eukaryota; kingdom Metazoa; phylum Chordata; class Mammalia; order Artiodactyla; family Lipotidae; genus Lipotes; species Lipotes vexillifer. Next base: position 838,087 of record NW_006771436.1, read on the forward strand.
ATCCTTTCACTTTGTTATTCAGAGTAATTCACCTCTCCCTTTGTCTTCCCTCTCCCCAGGACACTCACCAAAAAGGCCCACCAAGGTAATTTTTCTAAGCAATACACTATTTACCTAAGATGGACTTTTGCTATGCCAGGGAAGGTAGAAGTGGCTGTAGTTGGTTTTTGTTTTGAATAACATTCTTTTTCTTTTTTACTACACACACAAGCATTAAAAAAATATATATGTATACATATATATTCAACTATTAAACATATATTCAGCTATTAAAGATACTGTCCTTGACAAGTGGAATTTAACAAAGTGAGGAGCGTTTCTTTTTCTACAGTGTGTGTCTGTGTATGTTGTATAAGACTGTTTTTAATGATTAGGTTCTACTTGACAATTAAAAAAGAAAAAAACACTGTCAATGGAAACAGAAATCTGGGACTAATCCTTCTTCTTCTGTTTCCCCACATCCTATCCATCTGCAAGGCCCACCTCCAAAATGTCACACCCCATCCACTTCTCTCTTTCTCCACTGCTACCCTCGTTTACGACCCACCACTTCTTTTTTTCTTTTTTTTAATTTTTATTGGAGTATGTTTGCTTTACAATATTGTGTTAGCCTCCACTGCACAACAAAATGAATCAGCCATACACATACAGATATCCCCTCCCTTTTGGACTTCCCACCCATTTAGGTTATCACAGTGCCTCAGGTAGAGTTTCCTGTGCTATACAGTATGTCTCATCAGTTGTCTATTTTATACATAGTATCAATAATGTATATGTGTCAATCTCAGTCTCCCAATTCCTCCCACCCCACCCCTTTCCCCCTTGGTATCCATACATTTGTTCTCTATGTCTGTGTCTCTCTTTCTGCTTTTCAAGTAAGATCATCTGTACCATTTTTCTAGATACCATATATATGCATTATTATACGATATCTGCTTTTCTCTTTCTGACTTACTTCACTCTGTATGACACTCTCTACAACCCACTACTTCTAACTTGGATGGCACAATAGCCTCCTAATGAATGCACGCTTTCACTCTTACAATTCATTCTCTGCACAGCAGAGAGATTTTTAAAACACATGACACCTCCCTACTTAAAATTATTTGGAGGCTTCCCAAGAAAACCCAAACCCCTTCCCAAGGTGCTGCAGGACCTGGTCCTCACCTCCTCTCTGCCTTCACATCCAGCCACGCTCCCTCTTTTTCACTGTGCTCTAAGCACACTAGTTGGAGCACATCAAACGCATTCCTTGCTTATCCTGCTTCATGGGGCTGGTTTCTTCTTTACATGTCTTAGCTTCAATGGCACCTCCTCAGTAGGCCCTCCCTAAGCACACTATCTGAAATAAGTCATGATGTTATTCTCTACTGAGGTACTAATAACAACCTCTAACTACTTGATTACTCATTTATCTGTACCTCCAATGGAATGCAAGTCCCATGGGGCAGAGACCACGTTTGTTTTGTTCTCTGCTGTATCCTCTACAAACTAATATAACATGTGGCTAAGAGCAATGTATGGATGAATAAATGAATGAATGAATGAATGACCTTCTCTTTGGAAGTTGTTGTACTAGGAACTTTACATATAGGCATAAAAATATGACTTACACCTTTTAGGACCTTACCCTCAAACAGGAGGAATAAGACTTGTGATTAAATAATGACAAAATGTTGTAGGAACTCAGAAGAGGAAGAAATGCTAGCTAAGATAACCAAAGTCTTTGTGGATGAGTGGGTAGTTGAGATGATGGGTACTGAGGGATGGGTAAGATCTCACAGGATGCAAATTGCAATATTCCAGGCAGAATGAGCAAAGACACGATACATAAAGTACAAAGCACACTTGTGTAGTGTGGGTTAAGTGGGGAAAGGCAGACTGGGGCCAGATTTTTGAAGGTCATGAATAAGAACTTTAAACCTTCAGTTTTTCAAGAGGATATTGACACGATCAAAGTAAATTTAAGCAAAGGGAATCTTGCAGTGGCATATAAGACCAACTGGAAGGTATATTCATTTACTGGAGCTGCCATAAAAAGGTACCACCAAAAAGTACCACCTACTGAATGGTAGGTGGTACTTTTTTATGGCAAACAGAAATTTGTTTTTTCAGAGTTTGGGAGGCTAGAAGTCCAAGGCCAAGGTTTTGGCAGGTTTGACTGCCTTCCTGCCATTTCCTCACATGGTTGTCTCTCTGTGCATGCAAGGGATGGGCCTCTTTCTGTGTGTTCTAATCTCCTCTTATTAGGACATCAGTCCCACTAGATTAGGGCCGACCCTAATGAACTCATTTTAAGTTAATCACTTCCTTAAAGGTCCTGTTTCCAAATACAGTCACATTCTTAGGCTCTGGGCATTAGGACCTCAACATGTAAATTTTAAGGGAGAAACAATTCAGTCCATAGAGAAGGTAAGGGAGGACAGGGAATAATCTGGGGAACTGAGCGTCAGGTGTCTCATCTTTCCTTTCCTGGTGTCATGAGGCCCCCTCTTCCCTTGTTGATCATGAAGAAATCTTGGAGGGGTCTTGGGTATATTCAAGTAGGAAAGAAACCGTACAATTCTAATGTAAGGAAATTGAAGACACTGGTTTCTGATTAGTAAACATTCTCCTGCTTCCCTCCTATGATGAAATTCTTACAAAAGTTGAAGTCAAATTTTTAAATTCTGAATCTTTATCTATGAAGACACTGAGGAAAAAACTTTCCATGGCCTTAGTATTAGGAATGGTTACTTTCCTCCTACACCACAGATTGACTGTTACCTAAGGAATCCTATAAATTTTGTCAACAATCATGTTCGCTTTTCTGATTAGTTCCTAGACAGGCCCAATTCCAATGAATGTAGTGAACTTTGTAGCATAAATTTTATGTTCTAACTTGACTCCTGGCTTCATTGAGTATTTCCACCCTTCTTTTCCCAGTGTCTCATTTGTCTTATTCATTTACTTTTTTTTTTTTTTCCATTTTGTAAGCTTTGTAAGCTTTCTTAAATAGTCTTTGCACCAAGGTTGGATTTTTTTAAAAATAAATGTTGAATTAAAAACAATGGCAAAAGCTGACATTAAATTTAATAATTTTATTCCATAATAGAAGTCTTGCAAACTTCAGTTCTCTCTAGATATTTGTCCATAGCCATAAAACTAACAGTAAATTGACAGGAAGAAAGTGAGAGAGGAAAAAGAGGAGATTCTCTTATTCTTAGAGCCTATGTCTAATGGTCAGATTCTTCCCCACTCCCCAGAGCAGCTGGTTTCTATAATCCTCCAATGATCCCCAACTACTAACTCCATTTACATGCTAAATCATCTCCTCTCTTCATTGCCCCTCACTATCAACCCTGTGCTCATTTTCCTGGATTCCTTTAGCCAGGATGTATCTCTCCTGGTCAGAGCCTAGGGCCTAAATCCTGGCAGCGGTCACTTGGGTGACATTCCAGTGAATACTAAGAAACCACCAGATCACATTCTGACTACACCTAACCTTTAGAAACATCCTGTCTAATGTTAGGGTCTGTTTTATGATTATATCTTGTCTCTCCAAGTAGATCATCGATTTGAAGGAAAGACTCATCTTACTTTTTGTGAGCCCCTCAACTACATCACAGTGCTAAGAATATAGTAGTTCATCACTAAACACTTGTTAGTATAAATGAATTCAGTGTCTCTAAAAAGGGTAGAAATAGCAACCGCAAAAGGAGAAAGGGAAGCTGCAGGTCCAAGAAATATCCTCAGTTAACTATGTCTGTTTGGGGTCTTTGCCATGAGATCAGAGCAGACTGAGTGGGGCTGACCACCGGACACTTAAGAGAAAGGAATCATGTGGGAGGAAGGAAAGGAGTTATCGCTTTCAATGCTATTTGGAGAAATATTCAGCCTCAAACAAGGAAAACTGGAAGTCACAAAAAGCCATAGCCTGTAAAGGTAGGGAGAACATACATGAAAAATAAAAAGGATGGGGAGAAAACACACATTAACAGAGCACCAGAGCCAGGTACCATGCTAAATGTTTAACGTATACTATTTAATCTTCTCAACTAGCATGTGAGGTAGGCACATAAGGAAACAGGCTACAAGAAGGTAACAACACCCCTAAAGTCACACAGCTTGTAAGTTACAGAGCTGAGGCTGGAGATCAACCTATAAGAAAGCCCAAGCTCATGATTCAGTACTGTACATTGGGCATTAGCCATGAGGAGTTCAGACAGTGATGTAAACAGTAGAAGGTCAATAAGTCAAGAGAGAAGGATATTAAAAGAAAGTAGTGAAGTGCAAGGCAGAAGTTTCAGGATAAAAAGTCATGAGCACCAGACCTATGCAAGAATATACATGTCCCACTAGTATGGGGCTACTTCTTAAAAGACACCAATCACCTCTATGATGTCCACTTTATTCCATGAAATTTGATATTCACATAATGTTCCTTTTAGTCCCTGTGATAATTCTCTTTCAGTTCTCATAGTTAAAAAGAACTTAACTTTTATGACCAAAATAAAATGTCCCTGTCTTCCTCTTTCATAACATTGTAACTTGGCACTCCCAGAAACCAAAAAAAACTACTTATTTGTGTAAGACACCTAGTTTTAAAAAGACAATCCCTTAAGAGATTGAAAAGCCAAGTCACAGATGAAAAGAAAATGTCTGCAAAACATCTAGTTTTAAAAAGACAATCCCTTAAGAGATTGAAAAGACAAGCCACAGATGAAAAGAAAATGTCTGCAAAACAGATATCTGGCAAAGGAATTATATCCAAAATTTGTGAAGAACTCTTTTTTTGCGGTACGCGGGCCTCTCACTGTTGTGGCCTCTCCCGCTGCGGAGCACAGGCTCCGGACACGCAGGCTCAGTGGCCATGGCTCACAGGCCTAGCTGCTCTGCGGCATGTGGGATCCTCCCGGACCGGGGCATGAACCCGTGTCCCCTGCATCGGCAGGCGGACTCTCAACCACTGCGCCACCAGGGAAGCCCTGAAGAACTCTTAAAACTCAACAATAAGGAAACAAACAATCCCATTCAAAAATGGGCTGAAGCTCTGAACATTTTACTAAAGAAGATATACAGATGGCAAGTAAGTATATGAAAAGATGCTCAACATCATATGTCATTAGAAAATTGCAAATGGAAACAACAATGAGATACCACTACACAACAATTAGAATGGCAAAAATCCAAAACACTGACAACATCAAATGCTGATTAGGATGCGGAGCAACAAGAACTCTCATTCACTGCTGATAGGAATACAGCTTAGCAGGTTCTTACAAAACTATTGTCTTACCATACAATCCAGAAATTGTGCTCCTTGGAATTTATCCAAATGAGCTGAAATCTTATGTCCACACAAAAACTGCACATGAATATTTATAGCAGTTTTCCTTATAATTGCCAAATATTGGAAACAACCAAGATGTCCATCAATAGGTGAATGGATAAACAAACTGCAGTACATTCATAAAATTATTCAGCAATAAAAAAAACCAAGCTATTAAGCCATGAAAAGACCTTAAGTGCATATTGCTAAGGGAAAGAAGCCAGTCTGAAAAGACTACATACTATATCATTCCAATTACATGATATTCCAGAAAAATGCAAAACTATAGAGACAGTAAAAACACCGTCTTTACTGTATTGCCAGGTTGCCAGGAATTCAGGGAGAAGGAAGGAGGGATGACTAGGTGGAACACAGGGGACTTCTAAGATGATGGAACAATTCAGTATGATACTATAATCGTGGATATAGGACATTATGCATCTATCAAAAGTCAGAGAACCGTACAACATAAAGAGTGAACCCTAAAGTGAACTATGGACTTTAATTATTAAATAGTAATATATCAATATGGGTTTATCAATTGTAACAAATATACAACACCAATGCAAGATGTTAAGAACAGGGGAAACTATGCATACGTGTGCATGTGGGAAGAGGGAGTAATATGGCAACTCTCAAATTTTCTGTAAACCTATAATTTTTTTTTTTTTTTTTGCAGTACGCGGGCCTCTCACTGCCATGGCCTCTCCCGTTGTGGAGCACAGGCTCCAGACGCGCAGGCTCAGCGGCCGTGGCTCACGGGCCCAGCTGCTCCGCGGCATGTGTGATCTTCCCAGACCGGGGCACGAACCCGTGTCCCATGCATCGGCAGGCGGACTCTCAACCACTGCGCCACCAGGGAAGCCCTGTAAACCTATAATTATACTACAACTAAAGTCTATTAATTTAAGAAAAGAAAAAATGATACCTAAACATGTATGTCTACTAGGCTCAACAGCTAATGGTGTGAAAATTGAACCTGTAAACTTGTATACATTGACATTTTGGTAAACTTTGGCAAATTTAAATTTTCCTTTGTCCTTCGAGGCTGTGTTTTACATTTGAAACAAATCCTAAAGCTATCTGCCACTTTAAAATGCTGCTTATGATGAATGCATCTTCTTTTTTATACATAGTGAATCTACCAAAATTAACTTTCGTCTTACTCCAGATTAGTAGGAGTTTAATTTTAGTGCTTCAAGTTGTTTTAAGACAGAAACCACATTCTATTTCACAATCATGTGAATAAAGGGTTGTTCCTCTCTGAAGAAAATTCATTTTTTTCTTGTTTAAAAGACAAATACCTCTTTTGAAAATCATCTCATTTCATCCTTATCCATCAAATTTGTCACTAAGGTTCAGGAACTAATTAGTACCAAGTACTACTTTGTAGTACCAAGTACTACTTTGTAGTACCAAGACAAAGAAAAATGAAAAAATGAATAGTGATTACATAGCTCCATTAGAAATACAGTAAACTTGAGACAAATTCCACTACACCCTTTCCCAAGACACACAGAAAGAACATAATTCTAATTTCCACACTGGAGAATTATCATTGGCTTGTTATGACTTTATGTGGTTTCATAAAAGGCAAGGGAGAGTCATGGTGTCACAGTGTTTGTAAAAACAGGGAAGAAAGAAGAGGAAGCAAAAGAGCTCCAGGAAGCTACAGCCCAAGTGGGGAGTGAAACTCAGGGGGGTGGCTGGGATGCTGGGGAAATTCCTCCAAGTCTGGAAAGCAAAAACTGAGAGGACACCAGATTTCAAATCCATGGTTAACAGCACGTTTAAGTTAGAAGTAGAAAAGAGTGCTGGTATAGCAGTGAAATATTTGCGTTCAGGAGTCCTCTCTCACAATTCACTCTTTTGGACAGTTTTCCACTAATGATAGAGGTTTACTTCCTGGTTCATGGTGGTGTTCTCAGCTGTATGTAGTTAAGTGATAAACATAGAGAGATTGCAATTCAACATTCCATTGAGAGTTAAAGCTCTGTGAGACCATTTGAATTGAGACTGTCAATCCCTTTTATAATTCTAATCCATTCTAGCAGGTCCCAGTGAGATGATCCATTCGCCTCTGGAACCAAGAAGCCAACTAGGCAAAATATCAAGAGCTCCACCCTAAGAATCATAAACCTCTGCATTGTTCCTGTGAACAGGAGGAGCTAGATAACAACTGGCCCTCCTCAGCCTCTCAGCAATGCCCTTGACTCAGTTCCTACATCCCCATCAGGTAGCCAGTCTATCTGCCTCCCACTCAAGTCTCTGGGTACCCAAGGTTTCTCCATTTTCTCCTCCTGCCTCAGACCTCTGTCTCCCCTAGGGAACTCTATGCTATATTCTAGCCAGATGACTAGGATCTACCGGATGTCTAGGTACTGCCAGGCATTGCCTCCAAATTCTTTGTGTTCATTCTGAAATAAGGAAGTGTGAAGTAATCAAGTACATGGAAAGAAAAGTAACTCAATAAATATTAAGCAGCAAATTGGGAGGAGTAAAATAAAGAATACAAGAGCTAAAAAAAATAATCTAAACTGGTAGTTCTCAAAATGGAAAAGCATCTCTAAAATAAATCTGTTCAGACATCATCCCAGGTCCAGTGAATAAAAATGGCAGGGGGTAGAGAAAGGAGTGTAATTTTTTAAAAGCTCCACAAGTGATTTTGATTTGCAACCGTGTTTAAATATAGATAGAATTTGTAACTGAGCCAGAGCATTTATTTTTGCAGCTATTTTCTTTGTGTTCATTTGGAAATAAGGTGTGAAGTAATCAGGTACAAAGAAAAAGAAGTTATTCAATGCATATGATGCAATGAACTACCACTCCTGTGCATTTTTTAACTGAACACATTTTCTTTTTGGTTCAGTAAAACTGCTTCTAAAACTGTCTTTTTAATTCAAGAAAATATGAGAATACATGAAGTTTTACATTAAGAAATCAATTAACCCAAACACATAGAGAAGAGAAATACCAAGTTAATTCTATAGTTGATCTACAGTTAACTCCTCTTCGTTTAAATTTTTATTGCTCTAATATTTCTGGCATTCAGAAGTATAAAACAACCAAGTCAACTTTTTTCAGGGTTATCAGTCTGAATATTAATGATCTCATATATTGAGCATACATGTAGGAATAGAAGGTTTGGAGATTGAACTGAATCTGGATTGATCCCCTGGAAGTTTAATTTTGTCAGTAGGCTTTTTCTCCTAAAAATGAAATGTCTCCAAAAGTGAGTTAACTGATAATTCTTTTTTTGTGTGTGTGATACGCGGGCCTCTCACTGGTGTGGCCTCTCCTGTTGCGGAGCACATGCTCTGGATGCACAGGCTCAGCAGCCATGGCTCACGGGCCCAGCCACTCCATGGCATGTGGGATCTTCCTGGACCGGGGCACGAACCCACGTCCCTTGCATCAGCAGGCGGACTCTCAACCACTGCACCACCAGGGAAGCCCCTGATAATTCTTTTAAGTTGCATACTTATTCATGAGTATTTATTGCAAATGAACTTCAGAGGGAAGCTGCTATATATATTTGAGGACTGCTGGTGAGTAGAAGTCAGTTGGCACAACATCTATAGGGGCTGCCCCCATAGATGTTTTGACACCTGTTAAACATTCTGAAAATCCCATAGGGCTTTTAGCCTCCTATATGGTCTGATCCTAGTCAGAGGTGAGTTTACTGGCATCACCCAGACAAAAAAGGCAGTTTCTGTGTGGGAGTCGAGGGGTAATTGTCAAGTATAACTGGAGACTTGGGGGGCTGAGGAGTTAAAGCTGTGGTTTAACTAACAATTTCAGTTTTGAGTTGTTGGGCACCCCCTGAGCACTAGAAAAACTATACTTGGGGGAAAGGGTCTGCCAGGCATTGGTTCTGAAGACCTCCCACCAGAGCCCTCAGATCACCTAGAAGCCGGAAATGCTCTGGTAGAAACGTTGGCACGTAAGAGTCTCTGGCCAGTTTCTTAAAGGCCACATGTTACAGCTGGAGTCAGGCTTCTCTAATGTTTTCTAGTTCTCAACCTAAGTTTTCTTCTCCCCCAAGTCTAATCAAGGTAATCAGAAAAAGAGTTTAGTCTCTGCGACTTCTAACACTTATTTCTCAGAGTACGTTGAGTTTTCAATTTATAATAACCCAGCTGTCAGACTTTTATTCAATTCTCTAGGACTCTGTTCAGGTTTCACCCACAATCTAAAGCTTCCTCTAACTACCCCCAGTAGCTAGGCCGTTGAATTTATGCATATCTTCATTACAGAAAAAAAAAAACACACTACACTGATACTTATGTCTATCCCCTTGAGGCAAAAGTCAGGCTTTATTCATATAACATCTCTGTTCCTTGGTTGGTTCTAAGCTCAATAAACATTTCTTGGGAAAAATAAGATGTGATAGAAAAAGGGAGTAAGGAGGGGAGGAAGAAAAATGAAGAAAAAGGAAATTACTTCTTTATCTTACATTCAAACAATTATTTCTAGATGACAAAAATTCAGTTCACTTCGTACTCACACCAACAGTTACTGGAATGAATCAAAATACACTTTCACACAATATAGGAGAAAGACTAGGTCACCTTTTCTTCCCTTGAGGCCATACCCCAGTAGTAGTTTCTGTCTTAGAAATGCCTCAGATCACTATATCTGGTAATTTTGTAATTCTCTCCTTAGGTCCTTCCAGCCTAAAAGCCCTGAGGAATGGGCATCCAAGTAAATAGTAGTACAAAACTCTACATTTAGCACCTGCTCAATAAATACGTACTAGTGTCACATAGGAATGACTTGAAGAAAGAGAAAATTATGCTGCAGGGAATTATATTTTCTCTTGAGTTAAAAAAAAAAAAAAAAAAAAAAATGCATAGCAACTGGTCTAGAATGACTGAAGATAAGCCTGGACCCAGCTCCTCAAGTCAGAACTGCTGGCTGATGCTCTTCCAAGGAAAAATTGAATTCACAGTGAATAAATAGCTGGTTTTAGCAGACCTGAAAAAATAGTTTTGGAAGAGAGTGATCTTCAAAAGTTACGACCATGAACTTGTATCTGAGCTTCTGAAGACAACTGGATAGAAGTTCAGAAACTTAGAACTCTAGTTCTGTTGTTGATAGAATATAGATGGCCAACTTTAGCCAAGTCATTTCCATTTTCTGTGCCTCAGTTTCCTCATCTCTTCAAGAAGAATAATAATCTCTGCTATTTCTCAGGGTTGTTGTAATTCCAGACTGGTATGTGATCTACTTCTCATTGGTATCTTCTCCTAAAAGTTCTCTAACAACAGTTCTTGGTAAACAGACAATTCCCCTAAAAGTGTTTGTGGAATAAATGGAGTAGAGTGGGTCAGAATGAATTTTCTGCCTAAATTTTCTGAGTTCAAAGCAACTTTGTCATTCTCTGAGGTAGATATTTTGATCAGTGAGATGAAAAGTATTTAGCAATACCTAATAGCTTTTCAATGCTCAGGTCATTGTGAGAGCTTTTCCTCGTTTTCAGTGTTTTTATCAACGAGATATTTCAAAGAGTTTTTCCCTATCACATGCTTTCATACTTGACATTGTTTTTATTTCCATATTTCATGATCAGATAGAGATGGCAGGAAGGAGACAAACAGAAAAGAAGTGCTCAGTCTGGAAGTCATTTCCAGTTCTTATTTTTTCCTTTCAGAGGAGGTCACTGAACTGTAAAATGGGGCATTGGAGCAAAAGCACCACAAATGCAGATATAAAGATCCAAGTAAGGGGACTTCACTGGAGGTCCAGTGGTTAAGACTTCGCCTTCCAATGCAGGGGGTGCAAGTTGGATCCCTGTCAGGGAGCTAAGATCCCATATGCCTTGCGGCCAAAAAAACCAAAACATAAAAACAGAAGCAATATTGTAACAAATTCAGTAAAGATTTTAAAAATGGTTCACATCCAAAAAATCTTAAAAAAAAAATCCAAGTAAGTAATAGATATTTGGGTTATTAACAGGACAATGAACAGTTTAATTCATTAAAAAATTCTTCAAGAATATTGTCATAATAAACTTTTATTGAATAGTTACAAAGTACGAGTTGCTCCCTCCAAACTTAACAGGATTGTAAAACAAGAAATAATAAGCAGCTAGAAGGCTGAAAAGCTGAAGATAGGCCAACAGGGGATAGAAAGAAACCCTCTGATAAATCAAGGAAGATGATAGAAATATGATGAGAGAAAATCATTATGACTGTCTGGAAAGGAGTTAATTTCCTTTCCTCAGAGAGGGTTAGGTAGACAATCACTAGTGTAAAACCTGTGTCCTTCCAGAGGACAATATTAGGGTATCACTATCCATTCAATCCAGGACAGTATCCAGGTCCCATAGTGGAACCACAGGAGAGATTGCTCCATAGAGTTTGGCTGGTGTGACTGTGAAAACAAATAGTGTAATGACTGCAGAAGGAGCTGAGTGGGATTTTCCAGACAAAAGTAAGCCATGAATCATCAGTCTTGAATGGTAATCTGTACAATGGTTGGGATCTGTTGCTCCATACTTCAGGTATTTCCATGAGTGCTTGGGGGAAAAAATGTTCCATCCATTACAGTCAAAGAAACAACCTACCTAGAGGAACACATATGGATTTTCATGAAAGGCGATCACATACACTCAAAGCTGAATAAGGTACAAATCCTTCCTTCAAGTAGTTCACAGTCTAAAATAGGAGTTCTTAACCTGAAGTCTATAAATAGGATTATGGGAAATGCATAAAATTGATTTGAAAATATATACACTATTATTTCCTCTAACTTCTAACTAAAATTTAGCATTTTGTTCAATTAAGAATGTAGGCGGGCTTCCCTGGTGGCGCAGTGGTTGAGAGTCCGCCTGCCGATGCAGGGGACACGGGTTCGTGCCCCGGTCCGGGAAGATCCCACATGCCACGGAGCGGCTGGGCCCGTGAGCCATGGCCGCTGAGCCTGCGCATCCGGAGCCTGTGCTCCACAACGGGAGAGGCCACAACAGTGAGAGGCCCGAGTACCGCAAAAAAAAAAAAAAAAAAAAAAAAAAAAAAAAAGGAAAAGAATGTAGGCAGTAAACTCCAATAGTATTAGCAGTAATTGTGACCTCATCTCCAACTGAACTCACACATATTTTCATCTTCTTTACAATCTTTACAGATATTGTAAGCTACTAGTGGATACCCAAGATACAGTTATGCTCATCACTGCTGAAGTTACATTAGCAGTTAGAGTCACCAGTTAATTTTATCTAATGCATTAATAAAGAAGCACATATATTGCTATAGCATACACTTGGGATATTTTTATATTTTGATAACTATATTTCAATATAATTGGTTTCCTTTGTAAGCCTGTCTATTTTACAAATTTTAAAACATTCTGAGAAGAGGTTCATAGACTTCATTTGATGGCCAAAGGGGTATATATGTTACAGAAGATTAAGGACTCCTGGTCTGAAGAGAAGTTAGACAGGCACACAGCTCCCATACCAGCCTGGCATAAGTGTGGTGACTGACTTTTGATGAAGTCTGGTTTCCAACCTTCTTATTGTTTTTCTGAAGCAACTGCCTTCCAATAAGTCCCTTTTCTGCTTATGTAATCTAGAGTTTATTAAGAGCAACCAAGACTCTCAGCTGGTACAGTATTTAATTGGTATTTATATACTATGATTTTAATAAGCATATTTTATGGAAAATACATAAATAGCTATCATATGCTAAATCTTCTAAAATATTAGCAGTTTAATAACTCTCCTTATTGAACCTAATCTGCCCTAATAGATGCTACCACCTACCTCATAGCAATTACCAAATGACGGGCCTTATACCTAAAAAGGATTGAACGTGGGATTGCCATGAAAATTCAGCCCCATGAAGTGGCCACCACTTTTACATACTTATAAAATATAAACTGTTTGGAATACCTCGCTAATTATTTAATGTATCTTTCTCCACTATTGGACTTCTTTTATTATCCTCTTACTATCACCCAAATAACTTAGCAAGGCAATAGGTAGTGATTGATGGATCAGTGATGCAGAATTCAAGAATAATTCCATTTGCTCTTTCTTCAACCAAGAAGGATTTACTTATTAAGGAAAGAAAGGCAATCTCCTCAATGAGGCACTCCCATAACTTGGATACCCATTGAGATTCTAAAACAGACACGGCAAATAGGCTTCATCTCACATGCCCAATGGGATCCGGTGGTGGTGACTGGAGCACAGTGATTAGAAGTGTCTTGAGGCTACATCCTGGCTCAGCATGAAAGAATGCTTATCGAGGGCACTGAAGTGGTGACATGATTGCTTCCTATCTTCCATCCTGGCTCTACATATTTTCATGAAAAATTAACCAAAAGGAACCACAAAGCAGAGTTAGCCTAGAAGAAAGCCCTTCTTCTGTCTCTTGGTTGACTCTTCACGAGTTCAATTTTGACTCTCAGCAGGTGTGCCAAGATTTCTTAGGAGCTTCATGAGTGGCCCAATATCATGAGCTTGTTAGTAGACACAAGAATTAGAGATGTAATAACAGCAAATAACCCTCTTGGAAAATTCCCCATCATGTATCAGCTGATCAAATATAAATTGATTTGAGTCCATCTAGAGATCCTAAGCTCTTTAGCCACCAACATCACGCCAGTTGACGAGTGAGAATAAAGAAAGACTTCAAACCTTGGCAAATATTCAAAGATTCACAACCAAATGTCTCTTCCTAGTTTACCTTGCTTACAGAGATGACACATACCACTCCCAGAAACTAGTGACTACCTACAGTGGTAAACACTCTGGCCCTGGTGGCCTCTGGTGTTTCTTCTTTCTAGTCATATAGTCCTTTTGAGCAAGGGTCACTCTTACACCCAAGAGGAAAGTCAACATGACTCACTTTCAGAAACTGAAAGTACACCATGTCCACATGAGCAGTGCTGCTTACTGTATAACCACAAAACCACATCAGAAGTAGTAGTCAGCTGCTTAGGAAGGAGAAGAGGCAGTGGGCTGAACAAACTCATCCCCCATTCCAGACAGCCAGGCTTCTGGAGGACCCATAGGCTCTTTTGCTAAGACTTGGAGCAGAGGACAAATGTTACCAGCAAATGCAGTCAGGGTCCTTGGCTTCTGGTTACTGAACACAGGGAAACACGGGCCCTCCCAAAGCCCTGTTGTGAAGCAGTGAGGGTTTGGCCTCATTCTTCTTTCCCTTTCCTTGGGCATGTTCTTCTCCTATTCTATCCTCTTCCTAAGCATCTGGTGCTATCTCACCAAACCTTGTGTTAGGTGATTTATGAGGAGGATTTAAGGAAGCAAGGCCTTGGTCTGGATGGGATGCTTTCAGGATTCTATGATTGGGTAACCTAATAATTCTTACCTAGAAGGTACGAGGAATGAAATATGGCCAAAGCTTTAATTGGCAAAGAAATGGCAATCACTCACTCATATTAATCAGAACAGTGGCATGTTTGGTCACTTTTATGGTCACTTTTAGACACTGCTCTCATTTTTATCTGTGTTCAGATGTGATTATGGAGTAATGTTATTTTGCCTCGCTCCACTGTGGTTGCAAACTGGCCTTGTCAGATGTCAGGAGTTTTGTCCAGTTGTTTCTGTTCAACCAGAGAATACCAAGGCCTAGCCAGGAGAACAGGGTCAGTCCCAGCAACACCAAGGCCTAGCTGATAGAGCCAAGCCAGCTCCTGGCTGTCAGTCAAAATGATGAGTGACAGTTTGCCTTAAATCCCGATCCTGTGGTATAGACTCTAATTCTTCTGATTAGTTTATGCCACTTTGAAAGAGTGAATTGTCCCAAGCGGGGAATGGGAAACAATAGTTTTAAGCCAAAGGTGGAGGGAGCGATAAATCTCAGTTAACAAGAGTTAAATTTTTGTCCCAAAGGGTTTGGAGAGATGTCCTGTACTTAACATTACAACAGTGACCTTTTACAGACAAAAGCTGACCCAGATAAGCCATAATGGTGAGACTAGGCTAAACTGTGGAAGAGAACCCCTTCACGACTTCACCAGGTAAATCAGACAGGCAACTGGTTCCTCTGCCAACATACAGAGCTGGTCTTGCATTTCATTCCCACAGTTGAACTTCCACATAACCAACTCAGTGAGGCGCCTTCATCTCACTCCCGTTTTGATTTCTTCAAGCATCGCTCCCCTCACACTGAATCTCCTCTTGTCTGGCTGACCAGACTCTGCTAGTTTTTATATGGTGATGGTTTTTTTGAACTCATGTTGGAGCTTGACTTGCCAGCTCTAATGAGTTGCTTTCAGAATGATAATGACTGTCCTGAATAACCCACCCTCTCTCTCTTTTTTTAGTTACCTTACTCTTTTTATTGAAGTATACTTGATTAACAATGTTGTTAATTTCTGCTGTACAGCAAAGTGATTCAGTGCTGCATACATATACATTCTTTTTTATATTTTTTTCCATTATGGTCTCTCTCAGGATACTGAATATAGTTCCCTGTGCTATACAGTAGGCACTGTATAACCTACTACAGTGTTTTTCCATTTTATATGTAATAGCTTGCATCAGCTAACCCTGTCCAAATATTCATGTCAGACAAAATAGACTTTAAAACAAAGGCTATAAAGAAAGATAAAAGAGGACACTATATAATGATAAAAGTATCAATACAAGAAGAGGATTTTACACTCGGCAACATATATGCACCTAATATAGGAGCACCCATGTACATAAAACAAATACTAACAGACATAAAGGGAGAAATCGATGGGAATACAATAATAGTAGGAGACGTTAACACCCCACTGACATCAATGGACAGATCTTCAAGCCACCCTCTCTTGCCTGTCTTTCCTCTATTCTGCCCGTGAAATCCTGTGATTTCTCGTCATAATACTCTGCTGCCACCTGGTGAAAACTCATAGCTGGACAGGACACGAGTCACCGTTGACTTTCAGCCTCTACACATGCTCACGCAGACACACATGGGAAGTATTTATCGCTGTGGTGTAAGTGAAGCTGGAATTCCTGAGGACATCTTGTTGATTCTTCAGTTTTGCCTATAACTGGTCTTTAAAAATAAATGCTGTGGCTTCATATTAAAGAAACACACACACACAAGAAACAAATACCCATCTGTTTACCTTCTGTTTACATTGGTTCATTTTATTTAATCTTCTAAATTGCTCTATGAGATAATGTATTAATATCCCCACTTAGGAAACGAAGGCACAGAAAGGCTAAGCAATGTCCACAAGGTCACCTCGCTTGTTAGGAGAAGAACTGGGATGGAACCTCGGAGAGTCTGGCTTCAGAAACTGTTCTTTTCTGACTCGTACTACACCTCCTGGAGCTCTGATCACTGGAGAAGAGAGAAAGGGAGGGAAAGAAACTTCCTGTCCCCTTCCTGAGCCCACATCCTGTGCCCCTCCATCCTCCATTTCTCAGGCACCTTAGTGCCCTTGAACTAGATTCTCAGCTTCTGTGGACTCAAGGAACATGGAATACTGATCACCCTTTGTGATTCAGATAGCTATAATAAGGCAAGAGCAAGAGAAGCGCAAAATCCCAATTCTTCCCCAGTTCTAATAAGAATAAGTGATTAAAATCTGTATGTAGATATGTAAGTAGACTATACTTAGACTATTTTAAATGTAACCTAAAAGCTTAAAGAAGCAATAGATTGAAAAAGAAAATTAATTTTGAAGACCAGAGTAACTTCTGAATGATATTTTCTGAGCACAAATGAACCATCAGGGTTATCGTTAAAACTTGTACTGATGCATCTGAGACATAAGAAGGACACCAGGAATAGAGTGCTTTGCATGCTGGCCACCTCCCCCCCACACCGGTGGCCAGCCTGGGGGCTTTCACACAGAGGAGAAGGTAAAAGGGTGGGGTGGGCGGAGTTGCTCTGAGAGACACTGTTGGGAAACCTTTCTATACACGGAGGGGGAAATTAGGAAAGAGGAACTCCCTCCATAGACACTTAGGTCTGGATCTCAGCCTTGCCAGAGACCAGGAGAGGAACCCGCAAGCTGACTCTCCGGAATAGAGGTCACGAAGTGACTGCCCAAGGGCCCATTCCAGCCCACAGATTCTTGATTTTGTTTTGATTGGCTCACTCGATGTTTTCTAAACCATGAGTCAGTACCAACATTTACAAATCAGGAAATTTCATATAAATTTGGATTTACAACCTCTCTTTATAAATTGGAAGATTTAGTGATACTGGGCCCGCAACCCCACATGGTAACAAGCTGAGTTCATCCAGGCCCTTCAGAGAGGCCAAGTCTGGCAGGGTGCCCACCCAGCCAAAACACTCATGTAGCCTCCCTCTGGGACCCTAGAGCATTTGAGTCTTTTTAACTTCTGATCCAGCAGTGGTTGCCCAGGGCCCTGGGACAAGATGCTCCACCACAGAGGACTGTGGCTAAAAACTGCCAGCCCACCCAGCGCTCAGCCCACAAATGGGGCATGAACACAAGACTTAGAGACCACGCCCTTCACCCATATAAGAACTCCCATAATGTGATGACGACTTACCTTCCCAACTTAAATTCCCACGATTTCCTTCACATACCCTATGCTGCAGCCACACCTCAATATTTACTGTTCTCTAGTCTTCCCAAATTTTTACCCTCTATTTGGCATACCTCCTCCTCTCTACCCTCCGCTTCTGGGTCCAGCTCAAAAGTTGTCCTGTGAAGGCATCTTCAATTTTGTAGTCAGAATTAATCCCTCCCTCTTGTCTTACTTTAATATTAGTTTGTTTCTACTGTAGGATTACCATAATCTGATTTATATGGCAGGCTCCGGATGTGCAGGCTCAGCGGCCATGGCTCATGGGCCCAGCCGCTCTGCAGCATGTGGGATCATAGTCTTAACTTGTGAACTCCTGAAAGGCAGAAATTGCCT
Source organism: Lipotes vexillifer (assembly GCF_000442215.2). Lineage (NCBI taxonomy): Eukaryota > Metazoa > Chordata > Mammalia > Artiodactyla > Lipotidae > Lipotes > Lipotes vexillifer. The sequence continues at coordinate 856,260 of NW_006771436.1, forward strand.
CTTTCTTATCTTTGTGCCCACCCCCTCTCCATAACTACTCTTCTCAGCTCCTAACAAAGTACCTAATCTATAGTATATTGTCAATAATTGTTGAATATGTTTTTAAATGATCACGAAGTAGGCACTGGTTTCTACTGCCATCTAGTGACCGTAATGTAGACTTATGCCTAAAACCATTTCCATTCTATAGGAACCAAACATTCCAAAACCGTCCGTCCATTTTCTTTCTTTCCTATATTTCTTCTTCCTTCCTTCCTTTTTCTCCTTTCCTTTTCTCCTTTTCTCTTTCATTTTTTATTCATTTATCCTTTCATTCAACAAATACTCTTTGATCACCGTCTAGGTGACAGACACTGAGCAAATAAGACTCAGTACAAATGTGAATAGATGTGAAGGACTTCCATTGCCAGCCAAGGTGGAGCAAGCCCACTGCAGCCTGTATCTCCCACTGATTACATAAAAACTGTGGACAAAACACACAAAAGCAACTACCTGACAATTCTGGAAAGCTAAGAATGCAAACAGATTAGGGAGGAAACCTAAACTTAAAAAACTCATTTAGGGGTGAGTTTCCTTAGTATTTTTCCTCTTTTGTTTTCCCACTTTGACCCAAGGGATTCCCACTGGTTTCTTCTATTTTTTCTTCCAGTCCTGTACCAAGAACAGCCCAAATTATGAATCTATAATGTAATAGCCATTACTCCAGCACCAAAAACCCTGAGAGAAAATCCACGTTTCTGGCCAGAGTAACCCCCCCAAAAAAGGAACCTTGTGGTACAAAGAGTGGGGAAATCACTTATGTTTTTTCCTCTCTCCCTCTCTCTCTCTTCACTCTCACCACTTGTACTGAGGGTTGCCCCAGTCATACAGAATTATGGGTAATACAGTCACTAGAACTTCAAGTTAAACCTTATTTTTCTAGTCAGATGATCAGGAAAAGGAGTTCCTGGAAGCCAGAGTTTAGGGGCCATACTGGGGAGAAAGAGCCAGAGAGGAAGATCTCTGAATTCTGTGGATAAAGCAACATGTCCTGAATTCATCTCTGAGCACACAAGCTCAGGACAGACCTGAAGCAGGATAGCAAAGACCCTGAAAGGCCATCCAGAGAAGATGAAAGAAAACTCACAATCTAAACTTAATAATATTGATTAACTACAAAAAATAAAACAATAACAAAAAAGTCAACCTTCTCCAGAGGATTTTAATAGGACCTAAAGTCTAAATATCCAAAATGTCTGGATACAATCAAAAACTACTGACAAACAAGGAACCAGAGAAATCTGAGAACTTCCTATAGGAAAAGAATCAATGGATGTCAATCCTGAGGTGATACAGATACTGGAATCAGACAAAAACTTTAGACCGGCTATTATAACCAGATTCCGAGAAGCAAATACTCTTGAAATAAATGTAGAGATAGAAGCTCTCAGCAGAGAAACATAAACTACAAAAAAAGAGGAAATTTTAGAACTGAAAAATATCTGAAATACAAAATTCACTGGGTGGTCTCAAGGGAGATAAAAGAGGGAAGAGTCAGAAAGTTAGTACAGATCAACAGAAACTATTCAGTCTGAAGAACAGAGAGGGAAAACATTGAAAAAGAATAAACAGAGCTCCAGGAACCTATAGGAAAATATCAAAAGTTTAACATTTATGTCATTGGAATCACAGAAAAATCTGAGAAAGGGATTGACACAGAAAAATTATTTGAAGAAATGATGGCTGAAAACTTCCTAGACTTGGTGAAAGAAATAAATTTATAAATTCAAAAGGTTCAGAAAAAACCAAATATGTCAAATTCAAAGAAAATCATACCCTCGTACATCATAATAAATTTTCAGGAAATCAAAGATTAAAAAATGTTTTGAAAATTACCAGATGAAAATGACACATTACAAAGAGAGGCAAAATTATACAAATTACTGTGGATAACGAAAACATGGAGGCCAGAAGACAGTGGAACAACATCTTTAAAGTACTATAATAAAATAACTAGCAAACCAGAATTCTGTATCTAGCTAACAAAATACCTATCAGGAATTATGGTGAAATGAAGACATTTTAAGATGAAAGAAAACTAAGAGTTTGTAGCAAAACTGCTCTAAGAAAAATGCTAAGGAAGTTCTTCAGCCTAACTGAAAATGATACAACAGGGAAATTTGGAACTTCAGAATTTAAGGAAGAGCAATGATACAATACATAATAATGATAAATATCTAGATAAATGTAATACTTATTTTTTCCTCTTAGATTCGTTAAAGTAGGTATGACTATTAAAAGCAAAAATTATAATATTGTTTGATGGGATTTTCAGTGCATGTAAATGTAATACATATAACAATTCTAACATAAAGTGAGGGGAAGAATAAAGGAAACTACATGATTAAAACTTCAACCCTTATTTTAGGTGGTAAAATAATAACTCTAAGTAGGCTGTGAAGGTTAGATATGTATATTGTAACACCTAGAACAGCAACTAAAAAATACAAAAACATAAATCCAAGAGATAAATTAAAATATAATATTAAAAACATTGAAATAATCTAAAACACGACAGAAAATGGTGAATAGGGGAATAAAAACCAGAGAAAGGAAAATCTAAAATAAATAGAGGGTAAACCTAAATCCAACCATATCAATAATTCCATTTAAAGTAAGTGGTCTCGGGGCTTCCCCGGTGGCGCAGTGGTTGAGAGTCCGCCTACCGATGCAGGGGACACGGGTTTGTGCCCCAGTCCGGGAAGATCCCACATGCTGCGGAGCGGCTAGGCCCGTGAGCCATGGCCACTGAGCCTGCGCATCCAGAGCCTGTGCTCCGCAACGGGAGAGGCCACAACAGTGAGAGGCCCACGTACCGCAAAA
>NW_006771436.1:859131-878265 GCF_000442215.2 Lipotes vexillifer
TATATATATAAAGTAAGTGGTCTCAAGATACCAATTAAAAGACAAAAATTGTCAGATTGGAAGAGCAAAAAAGCTCAACTATATGCTGTCTAAGAAACTCACTTTAAATATAATGATATATAGGTTAAAGTGAAAGGATGGAGAATGATAAACCATGATATCACCTAACTAAAGAAAGTGAGAATGACTATGTTAATATCCAAGTAGATGTCAAAGCAAGGAATATTATGGGTGAAGAAGAAGGGGGTCAATACACCTAGAACACATAACAATCCAGATACGTATGCTCCAAACAACAGAGCTGCAAATACATGAAGCAAAAACTGATAGAACTAAAAGGAAAAAGTACACAAATCCACAATTATTCTTGGAGACATCAAAACCCCTCAGTAATCAACAGCACAGTAGAAAATCAGCAAGAACTGAGAAGACCTGAACAACATTAATGCTCAGTTTGACCTAATTAATATTCATACAGTATTCTACCCAACAACAGAATATACATTTTTTTCAAGTGCACATGGAACATTCACCAAGGTAGATCAAGGAACAGCAAACTATGACCTGCAGGCCAAATTCAGCCCACCATCAGTTTTTATAAATAAACTTTAATCGGAACACAGACATGCTTATTTGTTTGCATATTATCTGTGGCTGTTTTTGTGCCACAAAGGCAGAAATGAGTAGCTGCAAGAGAAACTATATGGTCCTAAAAGCCAAAAATACTTACTATCTGACACTTCATTAAAAAAAACACATTGTAAATCAACTATACGCCAATGAAAAATTTTAAAAAGATAACCTACTGACTTTACCCACTGCCCCCAAAATAAAAACATGTTTACACGAAAACCTATTTGCAAATGTTTATAGCAGCTTTATTCACAATCACTAAAAACTAGGAAAAAACAAATGTCCTTCAACAGGTGAATGGATAAACAGATTGTGATACATCCATATAATAGAACACCATTATTCTATTCTGCAACAAAAAGGTACATATTGCTGATACACACAACATGGATAAATCTCCAAAAAATGAATTATGCTAAGTGAAAAAAATGCCAGGCTGAAAAGGCTACCTATTGCCTGATTCTATTCCTATAACTTGCTGGAAGAGGTAAAACTGGGAACAGAGTGGTTGCTAGGGGCTGACGGTGGGAGGAACAGTTGACGAGACATGAGTTGTATGAGAAATTTGGGAGGCGAGGAAAGCATTCTGTATTATTGATTGTGATGGTAATGATATGACTTCACGCATTTGTGAAAACTCAAAAGTATATACTAAATAGGGTGAATGTTAATGTTTGTACATATAAATAAAATAGGGGAAAATGGAGTGGATATAATTGTATCAGAGTTTCTTCAATATTAGAAAGAAACTTATCACTGGGATTTGAACAATTTTTATTAAATAAAATGAGCTGGTTTGAATACATAGTCTTTAATGTCCATTTTAGCTCTGAAATTCAATTATTCTATAATTTGATATTGTATAGTGACACCCTCCCCCCACCATGAAGGAGGAAAAATCAAGGAGATCATTAATTTTATTTTTACTGATAATGATGATGAAGATGACATATTCTCTCTTTGGGTAAAATAAGTACAGCAACTCTTAATAGATCAAAATCTTTATTATTCAGAGTGGCTTAGAACCTGCACAATTATTCTATTCCACATTTTTGGGTCTTTCTGTAGAATTTTTCCAATAGTTTTTATTTAGGAATTTCCTTCTTTTATCTAAATAAATATAATTTGGAAAGGGTATCACTTTTTTTTCTGGGTAAGCATTATATTAGTCTAAGACTCCTATATAATATTTTTGAAATACTGGGTATAGAGATAAATTAGACCAACAAACATAGCTTCTACATAATTCTTGACAAATTGTAACCTCAATAAGAACTCAGTATAAAATATAAGAAAGCATTTAATCTACTTGTGATTATAAGCCACTTTAGTATTTTACATAAGACATTTATGCAGTTTTGACACTAGTATTCAGAGGACATGCAGAAGGGTTCCCAAAAATAAATTTAACTGTGAAAGTGAGCTGTGAACCAAAGAGAACCACAGAGAATCATGCCAACCTTGATGATTATCTGGTTCAAATGCTTCAATTTACAGATCAGAAGACTGAAGCCCAGAGAAGGAAAATGACTGTTTTGTCAAGCTTACACAACTTACACATTGATGGCACCAGAACTTTAGAAATCAAATCAAACAGACAAGCGCTTGCAAATTTTAACAGCTCAACATAGGAATCTCAAGACAGCTTCAATTAAATTGACCAAGGCACTTCGAAATTATTAGTCTTAATTTTTGATTTTAAAGTCAAATCACCAACAATATCTAATAACTGCCCTTCATCATCGTAAGTATAAATCAGACAAAATCACTCAGAACCTTAATGATCACGTTAAAATGATCAAAAACAAGATTCTGTGTGACCTTATTTCACTTTAACTCTTGTTTCATCCATTTACCACATATTTTCATCTGGTGATCTAGCAGGTAATTAAACTCATATGTCCGATTGTTTTTTTTTTTTTTTTTTTTTTTTTTTTTCATAGTCATTACCTATTTTTCTCTTTGTTGTTTTTCCCCCATAGTTTGTAAGAATTATTTTTATTTATTTATTTTTTTTTGCGGTACGCGGGCCTCTCACTGTTGTGGCCTCTCCTATTGCGGAGCACAAGCTCCGGATGCGCAGGCTCAGGGGCCATGGCTCACGGGCCCAGCCGCTCCGCGGCATGCGTGATCCCCCCGGACCGGGGCACCAACCCCTGTCCCCTGCACCGGCAGGCGGACTCAACCACCGCGCCACCAGGGAAGCCCTGTCCGATTGTTTTTAATGCTCTCTTTAATTTCAGTGGCCTCTTCAATTTCCCTGAGCTGCCTCATTCATATGATGGAGATAATAATTCCTACATACCGAGGTCACAGATTAATAGCCTCAGTTGTATTCATGCTGAAAGTCACTTCTGTCTGAATATATCTGTAGAATCTACCAAGTAACCTCAAATACAAGGGAAGGAAGTTATCCAAACACAGAATGACTCCATGTGTCTGAGCCTGGTGCACGGGCAGGATTGGAGAGACAGAAGTGTGTGTCTGCTAGTCGGGTGACAGGTCATGCCAGAGTCTTTGAGGGAGGGCTCTAATAAAGAGAGGATTAAAAAATGAATCATTTCCCCCAACTCTCTGCTGTTTCACTGAGAGTACAAAAGATTCTGATTTGAAACCCATGGAACAAAACAAGGATAAAGGGTACTTTCATAATCCTTTTTTAACTGAAAAATACAATAAAGTAAAAGCCACTCATAATTTCATCACATGAAAATTATATAAATAATTAAAAGACGTGTTGTGTTCCTCCCATTCCCAACACCCTTTTAGCCTACCTCTATCCCTACTTGTTCCAAGTACATTCCTTGAGGAAACCATGGTTAACAGTTTGTTGTGTAACTTTAGACACACACACACACAGAGTTTTAATGAGATCATGTTATGCTATTGAACTGAAACTGCTAAAAACATATCATAGTCATGTTTTCAGGTCAGTATTTATTTTTAGCAGTTCCCAGTATTTCATAATTTATTCAGTCATTTCTCCATTGATAGACACACAGGTCATTTCCAACCTCTTAACTAAAGGTTCTGGCTAAGGAGGAGGTTCCTAAAGCTTCCTAACAAGGTTCTAGTTCAGGAAGAGGAATTAGAGAAGCCCCCTCCTGAAAGGAGGTGTTTGAAAGCACACACAAAACACTCATGAAATGAGCAAATGGTGAGGAGGAATTTAAGGAAGGCTGAAATGTATTAAAACCAGACCTAACTCTACCTCAAGCTTTTTTGTGAGTAATAAATAAGATTACATATACAAAGCGTCTAGCACATCTAATGTTCAGGTATCTTAGAAGTTCAATAAATGTCAGTTTCTTTCCTGATTCTTCTTTTTCAGCGCCTACAATTCTTTTCTTTCAGCCTAGCGTGTAGAAGTTTTTAAATTCCTGGGTTTGGGGCTGGAGGGGATTGAGGTACCCTAGGGCCATCCTGGAAGCCACTGATTACCAACAGATAAAAAGTTTCCCAGATAAAACACATGTCCTCTTTCCATACAACCTCCCTGTGATTTTCTTACCATCCTGGGGAATTCCCCACCAACCTCAGAGATGGACAAAGATATCCTTTGCCTCAAGTCTGTTTCTCAGGATTTCCATCTTTATGCCCCAAGAATCGTGATCTCTTTACATTTGTTACCCAAGGGGCCTGGGGCCACCATACCAGGAGGATTCCTGGGAGCTTTCCCCGTTATTTCAGAGCTCTGAAAATGATCACTGCTGTATATATACATGAAAAGGTTTTCTATCAAGTTTTCCTTAACCCCCTTTAGGAAGAATAAATTGTCTCTTCAAATGTTTCCCAAAGAACATATACTGCTTACACATTTATTATATCTCTCATCACATTTGTTTAGTAGAGTTGGTTACTTTCCTGTTTCCTCCGCTAGACTATAAAATTCTTACTGGAAAAGACCTTCCCTACTCTTCACCCCTGAACTGCCGAGGGACTTGAATAGGGCCAACCAAGCCGTATATCTGAAAGAACATGGGGTTGGGAGTAAGAAGATCTGGATTTTACTCTTTACTCTGTTAATAACTTGCATCTGATCTCAGAATTCTCATCACCTGTCTGGATCTCAGTTTGCTCATCTTTAAAACATCTTCACAGTAAACGAATGGAATGGATCATGTCCTTTACGGCCCCTTCAAGCTCTAACGCTTGATACTCATATCTGATATTTGCCACCAGGAATCATGATAGCAAAGAGAAAAATGCTTACTATCTTGATATACTTTTTGACACTAAAATGTACATTTTAATCTGTAAAAATGAGTTACATTTAACTTTTCTTATTTTTACTTGTATATTTCCTAAAGTCACATCAGCAACACAGAAATTATTCCTCAGAGTGGGCTACTTTACAAATGGCTTAGCAAAATGTACAAATTATCAGTTGACTTTCATTATTTTCTTTTTCCAATAGTGACTTTTCTTGACCTTCCCCTTAATTCTAGGTGTTTCTATACTCTACATTGGCTAATTATTCTACAATCACTTCAAAGTATTACTACTAAGACTACTAATAATAGTACTTTTTTTTTTTTTTTTTTTGGTACGCGGGCCTCTCACTATTGCGGCCTCCTCTCCCGTTGCGGAGCACAGGCTCCGGACACGCAGGCTCAGCGGCCATGGCTCACGGGCCCAGCTGCTCAGCGGCATAAGGGATCCTCCCGGACTGGGGCACGAACCCGCATCCCCTGCATCGGCATGCGGACTCCCAACCACTGCACCACCAGGGAAGCCCTAATAATAGTACTTTTAATAATAATTGAGATAATATTTACATGATGCTTTAAAGTTAGTGATCTTTCACACATGTCTCTTTTGATTCTTAGAAGCAGTATATTAGAGGGATACAGTAGGTAATATTACTTTCTTGATTTCACCGCCTAAAAACCCTCAGCTAGAGAGATTGGATAAATCACCCAAGTTACAAAGCTAATAAGAAGTGCCACTGCACCAAGTCCCAGGCTTTCTGCACTACAAAGAGTTACACCTTCCCCACTAGTGGCAGTTAAATAGAGCTGGATTGTTAAAGAAAATTCAAATGACAAAGCTTAAGCAGACAAAGGACACAGTAGTAGTGTCTGATCAACATCACAGCCACAGGGTCTCACGGAAAGGGGCCTGGAGAGGCCATGTGTCGGCTCTCACTGTCCTCCCTCCCTAAGGGCTGTGGCTGGATGCACTTTCTCTCTCCAATGACAAATGCACAGAACAACTTGGAGATAATCTCAACTGAGATTTTTTTTTTATATTTTGCTGATCACTTGGACGTATTCCTGCTATGTAAACAGCCCAAGTTACAGGTGCAAATCATCAATCTCACTCTTATCAAATGCTGATAGGCCAGTGCAAACTAACCCAGAACTCCCTCAGAGCAACACCAGTAATCAGTGTGTTCCATGCCTCCATCAGGTTAGTGTCTCACAGAAACCTTTTAGCAAAACAGCTCAGGCTAATTCCAGGCCTGCTGGAAATAACCCTCAGAGCACACAGCCCTCTGTTGTATTTGCCACCTAGAGGGCAAAAAGAAATGCTGACTGTCTTGGAAAACTAGAGCAATCCTGCGTTCTAGCCTTTCTATTATCAAAGTGTTTGGACTTGGGAAAGGATTTATTCCTGTTCTAAAAATTGATAGGAATGCTATAAACAAGTACTGTTTCAAAGTCTTTGGAGCTTCGGTATATTATCAAACTTCTACATTCATGCAAGCACTGAGATACTTCTTTGGACACATTTTTGCATCTGAGGATCTGACCAATAATGGTCTCTGTTCTTGAAGAGCTGGGGAGCTGTCTTATTTGTCAATCTCATCTATCAGCTCAATAACCCCCACTCTCCATCTTATGCTCCACTCAGTTTTTCAGGCTCATCTGACCAGCTCATTTTAGCTTGTTAAGGTAATTACTAATTTGTTATAAAATTCCAGTCCCTGGAACCTGGTTTTGCCCATTAAGCTTCCAGGAGGCAAGAGAATTAAAGCACTATCAGTTCAGGTTTCTTCTGAGCTCCCTCAGCATTGAGCCTCACTCCTGATGCTCTAGAGCTGGATTGAGGCAGAATTTCAACTTCCAGGACTCAGTTTGGTTTCAGGGATTGGACACTTCCTTTAAAAACTGGTGCCACCCCATTTTGATTACTGTAGCTTTGTACTGTATTTTGAAATCAGGAAGTGCAATGCCTCCATCTTTGTTCTTCTTGCTCAAAATTGCTTTGGCTATTTGGGTCCTTGAGATTCTATATGAATTTTAGATTTTTTTCTCCTTCTGTAAAAAAAAAAAAAGTTATTTGGATTTTGATTGGGATTGGATTGAAACTGGAGATTACATTGGGTAGTGTAAACATTTTAACAATAGTAATTCTTCCAATCCGTGAACATGGGATGTCTTTCCATTTACCTGTGTCTTTTAAACTTTATTTCATCAACGTTTTATAGTTTTAAGTGTACCAGTCTTTCACCTCCTTGGTTAAGTTTATTCCTAAGTATCCCACTTCTGGTTACGTATCCAAAGGAAACAAAATCATTATCTTGAAGAGATATCTGCATTCCCATGTTCACTGTAGCATTATTCACAATAGCCAAGATGTGGAAGCAACCTGAACGTTCATTGACAGATGAATAGACAGATGGATAAATAAAACTTGTGGCTTTTACATACAATGGAATATTATTCAGCCTTAAGAAGGAAATACTGTCATTTTGTGACAACATGGATGAACCTGGAGGACAATATGCCAAGTGAAATAAGCCAAACACAGAAGAACAAAATACCACATGATCCCACTTACAAGAGGAATCTAAAATAGTCAAACTCATAGAAGCAGAGAGTAGAATGGTGGTGGGGAGCCATGGGCTGGTGGGGAGAGGAAAATGGGGAAGTATCAGTTAAAGTTCCAGTTAGGCAAGATGAATAAGTCCTAGAGATCTGCTGTACAGCACAGTACCTCTAGTTAACATTGTATTTTATACTTAATTTGCTAAGAGGGTAGATATTATGTTAAATGTTGTTAATCATAAAAAAAAAAAAATAAAGAAGACAGGAAACTTTTGGAAGTGCTGGATATTTTTATGGCATCAATTGTGGTGATGCTATCACAAGTAAGTATATACTTTTCTCCAAACTCAGATTATATACATTAAATATGTACAGCTTTTTATATGTCAATCATACCTTAATAAAATGGTTTTTTAAAAAAACAAAACTAATGCCACTATCAAGCTTAAGCAGTACCTGCAATTGCCACTAGGTAGTACCAGCAAGCCAAACATGTATGCAGGAGCAGAAAAAAAAAGAAACAGAGAAGAAAAGCATGAATGGACATAACAAAATTAGTTGAATATTTATAAATTACTTATAACAGACCTATATGAGATAGAATCAGTCTGGTAGGGGAGGGTGAAATGTGCCCTCTGACTTCACATTATGATAATATCCATGCACATCCTTCTAATTTAACATTCAAAGCTCTCAATTTAATCTCTCACTATCCCTGAAGGAGAAATGTATGTAGTGATCAGACAAGTGAGAGACATTAAAAATGAGAGCAGATGAAATCACCAACATAGATTTCTAAATACAAGTCACTGTTCTGTTGATTCTACCACTGTATAAACTTTAACTTGTGCCTCACTCCAACTCTATCACATTTATGTACGTCAAGCTTGAAAGTCAGATATTATATACCACTCCTTCCCTTGCATAGTAAAGGGGGTCGAGGCTTGAAAAAAGTTGCCCACAATCATAGCACTAGCAGAGCTGGAATTCAAATCCAGATCTGTCTGACTTTAAAGCCTTTTGTCTTTAAATTAAACCATGAAACTGGGGGACAGGGTTCCTGAATCATGACTAACTTTACGTAAGGTTTCCTGGGGAGGGGGGTGCAAAGAAAGAAAAAGGCCACTTTATTTCTAGAAAGGTACCTCAGCTCATATTTCATCTGAAATTCATTTCTGACAAATAGGAAATGAGTGACTTGGCCGAGACCACCCAGCAAGTCACACACAGAGCTACAGCTGCAGTCCAGTTCTCTAGTCTTGCTAAATAGGAGAGGCAGGCATTACAGGTGAAAGAAGAAAAGGTGAGGCAGCACTTCTAGGCCGAAAGTGATTTTAGTATGACACCAACATAATAATCATTGCTTATATTTATCTATTCCTTCCAATGGTCAGAAATTCTGCTAAGAACTTTGCAACCACCATCTAGATACTGTTGTTGGTTGCCTATCCTAGAATCATTTTCTCCCCTTTTCCTGGAACAATAGGCATATTTTCCTTTGGGGAATGGCCTCTGAGTGGTGGTTGATGTGGGTTTGACCTCACTCTCAGCTCTAGAAGTGACCCTTATATCTATCATCCCACCCCTTTTGCCCAGTGATTGTTCAGAGTGTACTCATGAGCTAATTCAGGCCTTTGAGATATAAGGAGACATCTGTTGAGGGCTTTTTGGAAAGAAAGTTCTTCTCTGTTCCATGGGAACTACCAGAAGAGAAACTCTCTTCTTTTAGATAGTAGGATATGAGGATGTAAGGTCTAGAACTGCCACCACCACTGTTGCTCCCCTGAGGTAAGAAAGCCTGAGGGCACAGCTGATGCAAGAAGGAAGACACAGCAAGATAACTGTAATGCAATACAACTGGAGGCCCAATGAAATTGTATCTAGACCAAACCACACCTGAAGCTGACATACTTCAAGACTTCACAGATACACAGGCCAATACATTTCCCTTAAACTACCTTGAGTTTTCTATTATTCACAACCAAAGGCATCTTAACTGATTTGCATGAGTACTAGTATTATCCCTGTCTTAAGAATAAGGAAATGGGGACTTAGAAAATTGCCCAATATTATACCTTTTTTAAGAAGATCTGACCCCAGAACTTTGCGAACTGAAAACCTTAGCTACTAATCACAAATTACAGCTTTCACATGCTAACATTCCAAAGGGAGGAAAACGCCGCTTCCCCTCTGGCTTTAGCTACGAGCTCCTTAGTCCTTCATCCTCCATCCTCACTTTCTATGGAACTTCTTTAAATAGCCTCAGCTAGTCACACATTCACTGGACTAAGATGTCACTAGATTGATAATGTGAGCTCACAGGAGTAAATAAGATTGTTCTATTTGATTTCAGACGTGAGATATTAGAATGACTCCCAGCCCAGGAATTGATCACGTGTCTTCACTATGGATTTCTGATTGCTTCCTATACCTAGACACAGTCATTTCTGGTGACACTGCAGAAATATTTGTCTAGTCATTGACATTGCTGGGCAAAGCAGAGTCAAAGAAAACACTGTGGCAGTGGCCGTGTAAACACACTACTGCTCAGAGTACGCTTCCCCAGGGGGTGAGAGGGTGATCACAAACAAACCCACAGCATCATTGCAACACCTGTGTGATGCCAGTTTGGAACTTCTGTCTCCACTCAGATTCCACCTAGAAAAGATTCCCAAATGTCCCCACCCCCAACTATGCTCAAATTGGTCTTTGCCCACTTAACCAAACCTATAAAATCACCCTTTTCAGCGGTACCAAAAATAAAAATAAAAATAAAAAAAGCCTGTGGAAGGGAAGCTCATCAAAACACTTTCCAGTGGGATCCACCAGAAAGATTCCAGAAGTATCTTCTCACAAAGTAAAATGACAATAAGAGGTCACATATGCCTCTTGGAAGCTAAACTCTCCATTCTCTGTGATGGAAATACTCTGTCTCACTCTCTCAAACTTGTTATTCAAGTTGCTTTTTTTTCACTACCAATCTGACCTTTTCTATCTTTCTGTAAAGATCTCCATCTCTATAGCCTCCTCCCTGTACATGGCCTCCCCAGTTAATAGAATTTGAAAGGAATACCCCAACAACTGGGCTTTTGAGGTGGGTTTTGCTACATGGTTTTCTTATTGACTATTCAAAATAATTTCAGCTATTTTTTTCAATCATTATATCTGGTTTTCTGTTCGTACTTTAGAATCGGTTTCCCCAGAGAGTGGCAAAACAAGACGAGTCTCTGCATTTTTCCACCACGTGACATCAGGTTGCAGGGAGGGAGAAGAGGGGGCGAGGATAGGAAACCCTGCAGAGGCATGAGTGGAGGAAGATGAAAGATAAGGCTCTAAATGGCAGCAACACAGCTTATGCCAAGAGGGAAAGAAATAATGCCTCTTAGGGGTTTTTATATGGCTCTCTGGAGTAAATCCAAAATTCTACAGATCAGTAACTTAACCCTCAGTAGGCTAAGTGATACTCTGTAAGACCAGTTACTGCAGTATATTAAGAAGTTCACATGCTGAATCATGGGCAAGTCAGTTGACTCTATCTGTGACTTTTGCGACAAACCCTGGATGTAGTCCGTGTCTGCCAGATGACCTTCAGGACTGTTCTGACTCTACCTCTTTCCAGAGCCCTACTCTGGTGAAGAAGCAACTGGATTTTGTTTTAGATGCACCTGCCCAGGTGTCTCCCTGGAGGCACATAGAGGAGTCCATCAGGAGAGGTCATTGCTGAGCCTCTAAGCCCCTAGATGAGCCATGAAGAAGTGGTACTATGGAGGCAGACCTCAAATAGAAGCGCAAGATAAGGGTGGACTCCTTCTTAGAATCACAAAACCCTTATTTTCCAGTTAAAGAAATGAAGACCCAGAGGTTAAAGTGACATGCCTATGGTCACAACCCTAATATATTCAAGACCAAGAGCACAACCTAAACCCACCTTTTTCCCACCATGCCTTGCTTCTTTTGATCAGTTTTGGCAAATTTCTATAAATCAGATGACAAGACTGAATTTCCTAAAATATAATCAGAAGGTTTGGAAAAGAACTTAAGGTCAACTGATCAAACCTTCCTTGCTGGAGTCTATTCTATAACATAACTCTTAATTGCTGTCCTGTTTGTGCTTGTATACTCTCAGGGAGGGGGAACTTATTACATCCCAAAGCAAAATATTCTGTATATGGAGACTTTGAGGTGGTTAAAAAAAATTCTTCCTTACACTGAAGAGAAATCTGACTCCTTGCAACTTCCCGCTGTGAGCCTTAGTTTTGTTTCTGGGGTTACATGGCGGCAAAACTAAACCTTCTTACATCACAGTCCTTTAGTTACTCGAAGATGCCTATAATGTCTCCCATTACTCTACTCTTCTCCAGGCTATACCCTCTAGTTCTTTTAAATACTCTACCTACCTAAGGGTTCCAAATCTCATCATGTATCCTGATCATTCTCCACTGGACATGCCAGTTTGTCCAGGACACTCCCACATGGGACTTACTGAAATAAATGTGAGCTCCAAGTACAGTCTAACTAGTACAAAAAGAGAAGACCACTTCCCTTGTTCGGGTCAACAGAGCAGCCCCTGGAACCACATTTGGGTCAGCAATATAAAAGTGCTCTTTCTAACTTCCCTCCACAGCCTTCTCCCACAAAAGCGTAAAATATCTAAATGTTATCATCCACTGAACTGATATGCAGTTGTCCTTAGTAATCTTCCAATTCTATACCAACCAAATCCAGATCAGCAGAGCAGAACTGGCAGTCTGTGGAGATTATAAGAAAAAAGGGGAAGCCAGTCAACAGCCAGTTAAGACAGACTTTCTTCAGTTTTGCATTGTTAAAAGGCAATTGATAAATGAAGGAATTTATCAAAGAAACCTTGAACATCATGAAATAAAAGAAGCAACTAGGAGTGATGTTATCAGTTTCTGGGGATTTATTAAAATATGAACTGATACGCATCTATGCATCATCACTGAGGCAGTGTGTGTAACAGGATGGATGCTGTTATACTTCTCAAAGTCTCTTCCAGCCAGTTTACAAATGTCAAATTGGTAAGTCATACTTCAAGACACTATACTTTGAAGTGATGCTACAACATTAAGTCCAAAAAAACGACAAAGGTTAAGGATAATGTAAATTGACTAATTCTTAGGACGAAGAGTCTAACCTGTAAAAACATGAAAGCAGACCATTCAGATGACTGATAGAAAGGAATTATCATTCTGAAACAGATGGTTTCTCTAGTATTTAGGCCTCATCCCTTTAAATCCCAATGGTTCCAAGAAAATGGTCAGTGCCTGAATTAAATGCTCTATAGACAGTTTTTAAATTGCTGAAATGTCAAATTAAATGCTTTTCATGTGACAAATTCATACCACGTGTCTAAAAGATAAGCTGAATTGTGGTGAAAAAGTTCAGCCCTGTGTGGTTTTAAATGTTGACTTTGTAGGTAAAAGGGAGACCAAAGAGGAACTCTAAAGCCATCAATTATTTTGGCTTCAAAATAAAATTTTCAAAGTCTACTGTTGTGTTTTTAAATTTTTATTTTATTTATTATTACGGGGAGGTTTTTAGTTTACTTCTATCTCATGAATTTCATTGTGTGTTCAAATAGAATCATATCTATCTAATTTTGTTTTACTTTTATGTTTACATTTAAGGAAGCTTCATTTCTGATCATGGTGTGTGGATATGACTAGAGAGATGGCTGGATAGGGAGGGATCTTTCAGTGTAGTCTGGTATGACCTGGGAATTAACAGAAGTATCATGGACTGAAAAATAGCATGGAAAAGTGCTCTAGAAAATATCTAGGTGAGTGAAATTGTTTTGGACTGCTTAACTCAAGCTTCGCAGAATGTCTTCATAAAATGGAAAAATGGATTTTTACCATGGCCAAAGTAAATTTTGCTGACAAAATAAAAGGCAATATCATAGAGACCTTGCTTTTTGAAAGCAAATATAAATTATTTGGGAGTTGGTTTTATAGTTCTTTCTCTCTGGATAACATAAATGACACGGCATATAGCCGTGGATAAAAAGCTCCCCCAACACACTCGCATACTCAGGATGAGCAGGAGAGCTTGCTTCTACGCATTCTCTTTCTTTTAAGCTGAAGAGAAGAGTGTGAGGCCCCTGCAAATTAACTCAGGAGTGCTGCCTACCATGCTTCCTTGCTAATAATTGCCTGAAAGGAAGAAAACATTTAACCTATTGCTTGGCCAAATGTTAAAATTCCTGAATTCCAGTGCAGTAAGTATATTTGTGAGTGAAACAGCAGATTTTCTTTCTAACATGGGGGGAATGGAATTAGATTTACCTTGCCTTAGCAAGGGTCAAGCAAGTTTTGCTCTCTCATCAAAATCAGTGGTTCTCCAACTTTAAGGGGCATTAGAACCACTTGGAAAGCTAGTTAAAATGCACAGTCCTGGGTCCCACAGGGATTTTGACGGAGTAGGTTGGGAGAGACGCCCCGAAGACCGTACTTGAAACAAATACCACAGATGGTCCTTGGTCCATACTTTACAATAACCCATTCTAGAAACCCCACCACTCCACAGATATACACAAAACAGCTCCAAGTGGTCCATGAATGTTGGCTTGACAGTGAATGTTCAGCACAAATAGAGATTACTTTCCTTTTTCTCCTCCCACTCTTCCTTCTCACCACCCTTTCTGCTTTCCCCTTTGTTTCCTTCCCCTCTGTCTTTGCATTCTCAGCTATGAATCATGGAAAAGCAGAAGAAAGGGTGAAGAAGAAAGGGTAAGCAGAAAAAAGGCCTCACTCCTCTTAATTTTCTGAGCACCAGACTGTCATTTGTTGGTGTCCTTCTTAAATTCAAGAATTGTCCACGAGTCCGGTACTGATGACACAACTTCCTTATCTTTCAGATCCATGATTTCTCCTTTATTTTTCCACTGCTAAAAGCTTTGGAATCTCCACAAGCCAATAAATTGAGAGGTAAAAGGAAAGGAAATTCCATCTAATACATTTTATTTATTATAATACTTGTTAGCAGCTCAGAGAAAGATTTACTGAAAGAATTGAAGCTAGAGAAAATATCAAGAACAAATTTGTTCACTCATTCTTTTATTTATTCTAACACTTATCTTTTGCCAGGGCATAAGAAAATTAGATAAAATAGTTTTCACTGTTGTTAAAGAGATGTTCAGGAAATAAAAATAAAGACATCAAAGAAAAACAGAAGACTGAAAAATGCTTTCATAATATAACATCAACTTTCTCATTTTCCAAAGCTGATGGATCTCCCTTCATTTACAAAGAGTATCTTTACTTAAGTCACTCAGTCAATCTTGGATTGACTCATTAAGCTCCTGACAAAAACAAATGAAGATGAGTACTTTCCCTATTTTCAATTCTTCTAAGTCATTGGTCATTAACATGGTGTCCTTAGATCCCAAGGAGCCCGTAGATAGAATACAGGGGATTCATGAACTTGAATGAGAAAAAAAAAAAATGCATCTTGATTTTCACTAACTTTGAACTGGCATTTAACATATCTTTCATGAATGTAGGAAATAAGCCACAGTAATATTAGCAGGATCTGTGACTATTAATAGAGATCACAGATTTTTCTTATCATATTACAGTTGTACAAATGTTGAAATAGTGTTTACATTCATCACTATATTAAACTACAGTAGTTTGTTGACCTGCTGATATATTGTGTTACTTATTATTAATGCATCACAATTTTTTGAACATATCAATCTGTACTTCAATATAATTGATTTCATTATAATCCTATGTATTTCATTTCATGTATATAAAACAGTATTTTAAAAAGAGGACTATAGTGTAAGAAAGTTAAGAACTCCAGCAATAAACTCTCAATACTCTAATTCTGTGTCAAATTAAATAATCTCTAAACAAAACATATTAGGTTAGGACTCCATACAGATTCCTTAAGTGAGCACAACTTAATATTATGCCCTTGGATTCTGAAGGATCTTGAAATGTAAGAGACATTTACTCAGGACATTTCTGCAGACATACCCATTTCTTTATTCATTATCCTTTATAAAGAAACCCACTAAGTTAACTTCTCTTAGGAATTCAATACCAAAAAAAAAAAATACTCTAAATGGATTTTTATGATTCCCTTTATCAAATAACAAGAACTATGTCTCTGTTTTTTAGTTGTTCTTGTTTTGCTAAGGCTGCTAAGAAGATCAGAACCAAATTTAATATCTGATTTTACTGACAATATCATCCCAGTTTTGGTGTAAAATTATCTCCCTTCACTTAAAATAGTTTGCTATGCTGTTTTAGCTGGCCTATGCTGTAAAGTCTTTTTTTAATTATAAGTTGACATAAAACATTTTTTGAAGCAGGAAAGATGAGAATTATGAAAAATGGTTTTGAAGAAATATTTTAAGCCCTTCCATCTAGATATTTTCCGAGTTTTCTCTTATCCTGGGGAAAGGAAGATTTTTTTAATAGGGACTTTACTTCCCTCATGTAACTTCTAGATGCATTCTGAGTCAGTGTTCGTGAGCTCTACAACCCCTAATCAACTGGCAGAAACGAAGGCGCTTCTGTACCGGATGATGGAAGTTGTTATGTTATGGGGGCTCAGCAGGCCAGGCCCACCACAGAAAGATTCCACCAGTCTTGACAGAAATAAACTGCCCCCATGACATTCCAGTGATTCAGTTCTCCCAAGCATTAATGAGCTGTTATGCAAATACTCATGAACTGCAGAAAGACTCTGTCTTATAAGGAGTTACTCATGAAAGCAGCATCTGATTTTTTAAATCAATGTAATTGCCACCCACACACTATACTATTCCTCCCTCTCCCATCCTCACTCCCATCCTCCCATAGCCCAGGTTCACTCACCTACTCATGTAACCTCCCAGAGACTTCCCAAGCTTCCAGAAAAGTCAAAGGAATAAAGGTTCTGAGAGAAATGTGAACCTATTTGGGTCACTTCAAATCAGGAATGAGATTCCTTGAGATTTCACTCTAAACGAAGCACCAATTCTCTCCACGCACTAAATGTGGACCTTGGCCTGACTCACTGTTACTGAGAAGAAGAAACAAGTTTTCTTAGATCCTGATAAAGAATAAAGAGAGCTGAGGGCTGTAACTTCAATTCTGCCCTTGACCTTCTGAAGACCCTAAACTATTTCAGGCATCAGTTTCCCAACAGATGCTAAATGACTGAGCTCTCCTTTGAAAGTACCCTGACCTCTTGAGAGGAAAAACCATAATCACAACCCACATAAGGGTGACTTATGGTAGCAAAGCGTAGGAATGATTTTCTGCTTAGGGAGTAGTGGTCAACTGGAAAAAAAAAAAAAAAAAAAAAAAAAGGGGAAAAAAGGAAAAAAAAAACAAAATGCTAAGGCTGAGGCTTAATTTCGAAATTGTCCTTGCATATTGTGTTTGCTGAAGTCTGTTTATCACAATGATTTGAGTTGCGTCTTAGAGTCATAATTCCTCAATAAAAATGCCATCCTTGAGTAATTGACAGATGGCTCTCAGGCATTCAGAACAGGGAAAAGAACATTAAGTCCTTCAACAAAGAGATAATAAATAGCTACTGTGTGTCAAGCCCTGAAATAGAAATCAGGTACATTTTAGTAAATAAAACATGGACAAGTTTTTGGTCACTTTTTAGAAGGTTAAATATACATCTACCCTGTGACTCAGGAATTCCCCTTCGAGGTACCTGCCCAAGAGAAACGAATACATATGAGCATAAAAATACTTGTACAAGAATGTTCGTTAACAGCCTTATTCCAAAATCTGGAAACAACTCAATGCCATCAACAGGAAAATGGAGAAACAACTTTTAGTGTCTTCATACAGTAGAATGTTAGTCAGCAATAGAAGGAGTGAACTGATATCTGCAGCAACATGAATGAACCTCATAGGCATTATGTTAAAAGGCCAAGGATAGGCAAAACTGAACTAAAATATATTACTAAAAAATAGTAATGTAGATCAGAAAATGGTTACCTTTGGTGAAGAACTAACGAGAGAGGAGCATGGAGGGAGCTTCCATGGATAATGAAAAGACACCATCTTATTATGAGTGGTAGTTACATGGGCATACATAATTGTCAAAGTCATCATACTGAACATTTAAAATCTTTCCTCCTTGTTTTATGTAAATAAATAATCTATAATGAATTATTTCTTCTAGATCATCTGTCCATCTCAAAATAAAAAGAAAGAAAAACGAATAGGCATAGCCCTTGTGGTACAATAGGGAGAGACCGACAATGCCCGAGCAAATAAGCAAATTGATAAGTACATGAACAGGATGCAGTAACAGTAAATAATAGAGGGACCTCATTAGTGTGGCTGTGGAAGAGAAGACAGCCTAAGAGCCAAAGGGTGAAAAAAACAGCCATGTAAATAACCCACAAGAGAAGCATTTCAAGTAGAAGAAATGGTGTGTGCAAGGGCCCTGAGGTAAGAGAGGGTGATGGTTCCAGGAAATGAAGGGGCCAGTTTGGCTGAGACATAGTGGATGCTGGGGAAGCTAGCATGGGGAGGTAAGCAGAGGTCAGAAGATATCGGTCAGGAAGGCCATGGGCAAGAGTGGATTTTTAACTTTAGAGCATTGGAAAGTTATGGAAGGATTTAATACAGGTGAATGGTGTGATCTAATTTATGTTTTTAAAATATCACTCTGATTGCTAGGGTGAAAATGGAGGAGCACATGAACTATGTAAACCAATTTCTCTCTTAAAAGCTATTAGCCTGGGCTTCCCTGGTGGCGCAGTGGTTGAGAATCTGCCTGCCAGTGCAGGGAACATGGGTTCGAGCCCTGGTCTGGGAAGATCCCACATGCCACGGAGCAGATGGCCCCGTGAGCCACAATTACTGAGCCTACGCGTCTGGAGCCTGTGCTCCGCAAAGGAAAAGGCCGCGATAGTGAGAGGCCCGCACACCGCGATGAAGAGTAGCCCTCGCTCGCCGCAACCAGAGAAAGCTCACGCACAGAAACGAAGAGCCAACACAGCCATAAATCAATAAATAAAATTAAAAAAAAAAAGCTATTAACCTGTTTCAGAATGAATTTTGTTCAATTATATAGAGCAATTTTACTCTATCATATCAGTCTTCAAGGCTTGGGTGTCAAGTGTAAAAGAAGGATAGTTCTCTACTAAATGAAACGGGTTTGCCTTTTTTTATCCTTTCATTTTATCCTTCAACCTGAAGGGAAAAGTACTCAAATACTCTCCACTACAGAATGAAGCTTGTCTATTGGGAAAATGCAGCCCCAGCTATTGAGGTTGAAGCTTCAGGAGGGGGATACAAAGAGCAGCTATAAACAAAGAAGTTACCCCAATCAGCCAGCCAGTCCCACCTGCTGAATCAATGAGTCCCAGAATCAATGAGTATGCATGTGGGGAGAGGCACAGACTTCAAAGCCAGATTACCCTCTCAGGCATTCTGCAGCTATCTTTTAAAGGCTAGGTTAGCAGAAAATAAAAAAGCAGTTTTCTCATCTCTTCTCCCCCGCACCTCCAACCTTTCAACCTCACAAAGAGGAGACAGCTCAACCTGCAAAACTAACATGAAAAATACCCATCAGATCTGCAGCTAAGGAGCCCCAGAGACACAGTTATTTTAATCACCAAGGACTCTGCAAACATTCTCAAGTTATCTGATTATGCACTACTTGGAACAATGAATAAGATTCCACCCCCATGGGGTTGCCTGATTAAACAAAAAGTAAAAGTTGACAAACAGAGGGAAAG
>NW_006771436.1:878312-896091 GCF_000442215.2 Lipotes vexillifer
GAAAGAGTGACACACTCAGATACCTTCTACCTGCAGTGGAAATCAATGCTCAGCAAATGAGGTGGGGAAATACTTTATAACGGGAGCGATTAAAAGAAAAAGCTCCAGCAGTTTACTTTGTTTTCAGCCTGTCAGCTGAAGCAGGTGCCTTCTCACTCAGAAATCAGTAGAGCAGGGAATACCCATGGTGACCCCCGCCTCTTCCTCCCACTCGGAGAGAAAACTTTTACTTGAGAAGAAACAAATTTCCCCAATATCTTTAAAGCGCTGAATTGTTTTAAAAACAACAAAATAAACACAGGTAAAAAAGAAGATGCAGTCTAATCGAGTTATAAGCAGGAAAATTTAAAAACTGACAAGTCAGAGAGAATGAGTTCTAATTATAGACATATTCGGAACCTGATTCCCATACTTCTGGCCAGGAATACTTTTTTTTTTTCTGAGAAGCTACCAAGCAAGGATCTTCATTTACTCGACTATGTTATTGTCTGAGAGTAAGTCATTCAATGAGAATTAAGTCCTAGACACAGTACTTGCCACTCTTTTATCCCTAAAGCCAACTGCTGATTTACTATTGAGATCTCCCCACCCCCCTTTATCACCTCATATACAACTCTTTTTTAATTTAAATGTTTTGCCGAAGTAAAGGATCTGTACGTTCGTTAACTATTGGTTCCAACAGACTCTTGGAAGAGCATTAAGTCTCTTCTAACTTAAAACATGACGCTTAAACTCAGTATACTTAAATTCAAAGTATTTTGAATTTACCTAAAGGAGAAAATAAATGCCAAGTACTGCTTGTTTCGATTTAGAACCTAAGCATCTCCGTATGATTCTAAAACGAACACACCATAGTATTTTAAGTGTCTAGAGCAGCCAGACATTCAGGAAGCCTCCGTACCTCTTTCAGGAAAGGTGAAGCAGGCCAGTGACGGAGAAGGTCACGGAGGGGACTTAACCATCGGCTGATCTGGGAAGTAGGTCCGAGCAGTCAACGGCTTCTCACCCTGTCCCCTGCCCTTGAAACCTATATCCGCCCACAGTTCCCACAGCTGGAACCGTTTTCAAGGACGCAGCTTTGAAAGGGTAAGGTGTTATTGAGACCATCTGGATTGAATACATGACTGCACCTCATTAAGGCCTCATAAACTTTTATAGCACCTGGCAGGGAGGCGAGAGAGCTACTCAGTTGCAGCCGTCCAAGACAAGCCTTGCAAGTTCCCTTGCTTATTAAATTGAACCTACTGCCTACCAACCTGGAGTGGTCTGTCTCTTTCCTCCGTCTCCCCTTTTCCAACGTGTAGGGGGCCTGTTTATAAACGAGCAGTTCATTAATAGCTCTCCTTGAAAAGAGAAGTTTCTCGAAAGTGCTTGAATTTGAATCCTTGGGAAGAATGGGAGCAGCCTGAGGGGCGATTTTGCTGTCACACTCATTTTCTTTCACTTTTAAAAATTTAATTATTTTTATTGAGGTATAACTGACATACAATATTTTATTGGTTTCAGGTATACAACACAATGATTTGATACTTGTATGTATTGTGAAATGATCTCCATGAATTATTTAGTTTATAACAGGGAATTTTGAACTTTGTGACCCCCTTTCACCTATTTCATCCATTCTCTATCCCCCCACCCCGATCCCTCTGGCAACCACAAATCTGTTCTCTGTATCTATTAGCTTGGGTTTTTTTTTGTTTTGTTTTGGGGGGTTTTTTAAAGGAGGCCTGAGAAAGTCCTCACTGAACTGAGAAAGTGATGGTCAACACTTTATTTAAAAGATAAAGGACAGCATCTAAGTGCTAGTTTTTATGGAATTTTGGGGGTGGGGGAGCGGTCTTTGAAACCATAGCTGAATTAGCAGCACAGGAGGCAGGGAGCTCCACGGTCAACGTTTGGAGCTATTTCTGCTCTGGAGGTCCCAAGCCTGGGGTCCCTGTAAAGTGTCCATGATTGTGGTCACTTCCTTCTCAGCCTGGCTGAGCAGCGAGACAGACTCTGAGAAGTATCTGACAACCACACACGGCAAGTGACCCAAGAAGAAGCCCCACAAGATAGGAAGCAGAGTGGAGAGGTCACTTACGACCCATTTGGGCTGCTAAATCAAAACAAGTCTGAAGTCTGCCCTGACTCTGAACTTTCTAATATGTGAAAGAATTACAAACCGTATTTTAAAGGGACATTTGAGTCTGGGAATGCTGCTACTTGCTGGCAAACCATCCAGATACAGGGTGTCAGCATTAAGCAGAAGATGTTTTTTTGGTTCCTCCTATGTGTCAGGCACAACCCCAGGCACTGGGTCCACAGCAGTGAAAAGAAAAGGAACTCCCCTTTATGGGGTATACAGTCCAGTGGAGAAGATACAGTCTAAATACACAAACACAATTCAGAAAGTTCTAATGTGCAAATACTGGGGACTAGAGGAGCTAATAACTAGGGGGCCTAACAGTCTGAGGAATCAGAGAAGGCCTTCCTGAAGAAAGTGATGTTTAAGCTGAGCCCTAAATAGCAAATGGGAGTTATTTAAGCTGAGTGTGTATGTGTGTGAAGCTGAGGGGGAGGGAGTAATGGTTGACAATTTCCAGGTAAAGGGAGTCCTGGAGGCAGTGAGAAACTATCTGTCATCTGTCATATTTAAGGAATTGATAACCATCAGGTACTGCTTGGAGCAGAGAGCCTGGGAGATTCACCTGGGGCTCGAGGGTGATAGTCAGTGTAGCTACACAGGGAGCTGGAGACCCGAGCAGTAGGTAAGCCGTGTTAAGAATTTGAAGCTAAACTCTAAGTCAGTGAAAAGCCATAGTAAAGGAGTGAGTGGCACAACCAGGTGTGTGATTTTAAAAGAATGTTTCAATAGCAGGGTGATGAATGGCTTGCTGGAGTTCAAGAGTGCAGCAGAAGGACTTCCCTGGTGACGCAGTGGTTAAGAATCCACCTGCCAGTGCAGGGGGCAGGGGTTTGAGCCCTGGTCGAGGAAGATCCCATATGCCATGGAGCAACTTAGCCCGCGCACCACAACTACTGAGCCTGTGCTCTAGACCCCCTGAGCCACAACTACTGAGCCCGCATGCCACAACTACTGACGCCTGCGCACCTAGAGCCCATGCTCCGCAACAAGAGAAGCCACCGCAATGAGAAACCCATGCACCGCAACGAAGAGTAGCCCCCGGCTCGCCTCCACTAGAGGAAGCCCGCGCGCAGCAACAAAGACCCAACTCAGCCAGAATTAAGTAAGTAAATAAATAAATAAATAAAAGAGTGCAGCAGAAGAGCAGGGGAAAAAGGACCAGGAGGGGAAAGTATCTAAAGGGATGGAAAGCATATAAATGGTGGACTTGATAATGGGTTGGATGTAGGGGTGATGGAGAAGTAGTCGTCAGAAATGACCCCAAGATCTCTGGCCTCTGGGCAAGAAGGGAGAGGGCAAGGCCATTTACTGAAACTCAGGACATTTCTATAATTAGTTTCTCTAAAGAAATGAAACCATAAAAGTTACTATTTCAAAGATAAATGTTCAGTTTCTAGTAACTAGAGTTGCCACATCTATTCTGGCTGAGAAAAGGAAGTATAGATTAAACCTCGTCTAGTTTTAACAGACTTTGTGTTTTAATAGCAGGTCAGTTTACTGGGATTTATTTAAAATAAAATTATCAAGACAAATCATTAATTTTATTCGCAAATCAACACTTAGATTTTTTTTCCTGTGTGTTTCCAGAAGTATTATCTTATGCAACCATTCAGAGCATCTTCATGCATAAAACAAAACAAAACAAAACAAAACAAAATGTCTATATTCTCAGCTGGGGAAAACCTATGTCATTTATATTTGCTGCTGTATATATTTAATAACTATTGATCACTATACACAAGGCACAGGGACACGCAAATGACCTGAATTCTGTTTTCCTTGAGAAGGAAAAAATTGAAAACAACCATCAACCATGTTAAAGTGTTACAAAATTCCTCTAATCTAGCCATCTGAAAGGAGTATCCTTATTTATGGCGTATGTTACTTGGAATCTAATTGGGTTTTTTGTTGTTTTTGTTTTTTGCGGTACGCGGGCCTCTCACCGTTGTGGCCCCTCCCGTTGCGGAGCACAGGCTCCAGACACGCAGGCTCAGTGGCCATGGCTCACGGGCCCAGACGCTCCGCGGCATGTGGGATCTTTCCGGACCGGGGCACGAACCCGTGTCCCCTGCATCGGCAGGCGGACTCTCAAGCACTGCGCCACCAAGGAAGCCCGAGAGATACTTTCAAAACACAAATCAGATCATATCACCCTATGATCAAAAGTCTACAATGGCCCCTATTTCACTCAGAGCATAAGCCAAAGTGCTTACGGAGTCCCACAAGGACCTACCTGAATAGTTCTTCGCCTACTCCCTTACCTCTCTGACCTCACTTCCTATGACTTTCTTTCCTCATCCTTTATTTCACTCTAGACACACGGACCTCCTTGTGGTCCCTGGAGTATTCCAGCCACTCTACTGCCTCAGGTCCTTTATACCAGCTGTTGCCTCTGTCTGGCAACATGCATGCCCCCCAGATCTGCCTGGTTTACTCCCTTACTCCTGTCAAGTCTCTCCCCAAATGTCACTTTTTCAATGAGACTTGCTCTGACCACCCTATTTAATATTATAACCTGCTTCTACCTCATAGTCCCATATTTCCCCGACCTCATTCTACATCTCCTTTTTCCTGAGCCCTTATAAACTTGTAGCATATAATATACTTATTTATTTAATTTACTATTTGTCTCCACCAGCTGCAATAAAAGCTCTATGAGGATAGAGGTCTTCTTTGTTTGTTCACCAATGTATCTCAAGTCTCTGGAATGATGCTCCCACAAATATGCTGAATGAATGGATGAATGTGTTCAGGACCCCCCTCCATTCCAGAGCAGTAAGGAACTGTCTGCTGCATATGGCCCTAAATGAGAAAAGTCAAACCCAAAAGAGATTTTACTGTTAATCAAAGTAGAAGTTCAAGTCTTAGGATTTCATTTTTCCTTTTCTTCTCCCACAAAGTTGCCTATCACTCTCTTCATGTGGGTAACTATACAGGAAAGAATTTTTCCTTTCCTGGAATATGGACTCCACTCACTTACCCCAGAACTGGGAAGGAATGGAAGACTGAGACTATGAATTCTTACCTACTCTCCCAAGCAAGGACCAATTCTCTTCAATAATCATTGAGCTCAACTCTGTGCCAGGAACTGGAAACATGTTGGTGAGGACAGGAAAGGACCCTAATCTCCTGGAGATTAAATTCTAGTGTAATTACATATCCATACCAAGGTCTGTGCCCAGTTGCCAGTTATAGAACTTATTTCCCTTGTTGGGGAGAGAAGAAAAACCTAGGTATTCTACATTACATTCACCCCTTAGAACACGCAGCTCATAGTGTGGTCCCCAACTAGCAGCATCGGCTCACCTGGGAGCTTGTTAGAAATGCAGACTCACAGACCCTATCCCAGGCCTATGAATCAGAAACTGCATTTGAATAAGAGCCCCAGGTAATTCTTATGCACAGGAATGTTCGAGATGCACTGCCTTGGAGCTCTCCACTGACTGCGAGCCCATTGGTATCACGTGAATTGTGGCCAGGGGAAATTAGAGGCAGAGAAAGGAGAGAATTCAGTTCATTTTCCCTTTTACTAATAAACAAGGACTATCACTTGATGCCATGGATGATAGTAGGAATTGTAGTAGAAGATTCTAGATTAATGTCCTGGATTATTTAAAAATCCCCAGCACACAAAGCTGATCTGAAATAAATACATGAAAATCATTTGCTAACACTTTGAGCTTTCAAACACGTTCAAGAGGCAGTATTTAAAAGTCTTAAGTAAATATGTTTGAGTAGAGGCTCTGAAGCCAGACACCCCGATCTCTAAGCTGTCACTCTATCATTAGTTGTGTTTCCTGGGCCAATTTGCTTAGCTTCTCTTAAGTTTCAGTTTCCTCTTCTATAAATTAGAAATAATAATAGTACTTACCTTCTACATTTATTATGAGGACTACATAAGGTAATGCGCATGACGAAGTAAGCATGCAACATACATACAAACTTTCAGTTATAAGATGAATAATTTCTAGAGATCTAATGTACAGCATGGTAACTATACTTAATAGTGTATTGTATACTTGGAACGAGTAGATCTGAATAGTGTTCTCACCACAAAAAAAAAAAGGTAAAGAAAAGAAAAAAGAAAGAAGCATAATGCTAAGCATATAATAAGCACTCAATAAATTTTAGCTTTTATTATTATTTTGTTATTCTGATCAACATTTATTTGATAAATATCGAATATGAGTATGAAAAGCCTACTTAGATTAGCTGATCAAACAAGACCTCTCTGGGGAAAGAGGGTTAACATGGAAATCTGGAGGATAAGAAATAGCCAATCACATTATGAGTCATAGAGTCAAGCCGGGCAAGGGAAGAGCAGTTCAAGATAGGTACAGATCATACGGGGCTTCAGAATCCAGAAGAGGGGGTTGGAATTTATTCATCATCAGTGGAAAGCTACTGAATCCTTTCAGACAAAGGAGTGAATTAAATAAACATAAATGTCTATTGGGGTGCCACTGGGGGCAAAGGTCCGGGAAAAGTCCCTGGGACATATGAAGATGGATCAAACATGGGGTCAGCTTCTAAGGAACTGTCATTCTAATAGTCTGACTGGAGACTTAATGCCAAAGACTCCTCCTCTCATGTCCTCCCGCCTTTCCTTTTGCTCCTGAGCCTTCCTCGTTGAACACTTCCAGGGACCCACTCACACTTAGCTCCTTTCTGGAACTTGTGCTGACCTCTGTCCCCTGCACCCCTGGTTCCTCCGTCTGATCTCTCAGAGCACGTGGCACACACCTGTGGAATAGAGCCTCTATCTCTTGTGGTTGTAATTAGCTGCATTCCTTTCTATATTTATTTAAGGCTAAATCTACGCTTTCCATTTCTGTAGTCTTACTACCTGTTATAATGCCGGCATGTTGGCACATGTTCGGTACGCAATAAATGTTAACTGTGAATTAAAGAGCTAACATTTGTCTGCCATTTCTTTCTTTACTGCAAAAAAATGTGTGCCAAATTCAGCTTCTGCGTTTTAATGACAAGCCAGAGACCCCTAGACTGGGGGTTTTCTTGAGGAGAATTACCTCTTTTAGTGACAATCCCCTGCAAGAGGAAAATCTCAATTTGAAATGCATATTGCTAATACGTGGACGTGTATTTTACTCACCTTGCAGTCTTTTTTTTTAAATTCAGCTGAGAATTATTGCCATAGAAACCATAGAAGAACATATCCACCACCAGTGTCTTGGTCTATTTTTTTTAGTTTTTCCTCCCCATAGCCCTTTGGGGTGCTTCTCATCTTACAGAAGGGGAAACTGAAACACAGGAAGAGCAGGCCACACAATGAATCAGTGATTAAACGAGCTCTTCCTGTGAGCGGGGTGCTTTGGAGGTATCTGAGGCGGCCACACTCATCCGTGACATCACCCTCACCTCTCTGCACTGCTTTCTCTCCTGTGTCTCCTCCCAGACATAGCTTCAGCTCTTCCCTTGTCCTGTCAGTCTGGGCCTGTGTCCCTGGTCAACCCCAGAAAACCCAGCCACGCGCACTCCAGACTCCTCACCGGGACAAAACGTCCTATGCTGGCCCCCTATCCTGCCTCAGAGTTGCTCATGTCCTCCCTCACGCCATTCCCTCCCTGCCACCCCTTCCCCTACCTGGTCACAAATACTCATTGGATCTTCCAGCTCTGCCTCCCTTACCCTTGAAGTCCTGCTCTTTGAAACAAATATAGAACCTCAAGTTGACAAAGAACTCAAGGGTCATCCAATCCCACCTACTAAGGCACCTTCCAAAGTAATAGCAGCTAATCTGACCAACCAGTTTGTGTTCATGGGCGGTTAAAGGAAAAGTAAAAAAGGCCAGCGCTGAGAGGAGCTAAAATTAAGTAAGATTTCAAGAATCAGGATAAGTTAACTGCTGTGTCTGCTTGGTCATGACCACCATGCTAGCACATTCACTGGAAGATTGCATCTCTACCAAAACTATTCTTGGGTCCAAGAAGATGGCAGAGAAGAAATTCTCTTACTGATGAATCTGTTACATGAACTTTGATCCTTGCTGGAGAAGATCCAAGTTTGTGCAACCAGAAGCTTATATAACATACAAAATGACAAATATAAAAGTAGGTCCAAAAGTGAGCATTTCTTTAGAATGAGAAGAGAAATCATAACAAATTGCACATTTTTAAAAAGGTGACAAATATCACAAATATCGTAAAATCCAAAACATCCCAGGGCCAGAGCAATGAGGAGCCCTGGAGTTTGTTCCACCAGGGTAAGTAACTCTGACTTTAATCCTGGGGTTCTTTTTCTTCTTTGTTTCCTGCCAGCATCTTTTGAAAGGTTGTCTGTCTTCCCCTCCTCCATTTCCTCACCAATGAATCCCTCCCTAATCACAGGCACTTCATTCCAGTCCACACCACTCCACTGAAACTATCTTCTCAAATGTCCCCAGTGGCTCCTTGTCACCAAATCAGATGGCTTTTGCTCAGCCTTTGTGCTCCTGGTCTCTTTTTGGTGGTAGACTCTCATAACTGAAACCAAGTCCCCCTAAACCTGAATTCCCTTACTGAGTTTATGATTAATCTTTCTCTCCAAAACTTTATTCCCTTTCTTATACCCTCTGACCTCAATCCTGTGCTAACTGAACACTAATCAACCGGAGTCAGATGACTAGGATTGCTGTTGTCCCTAACACTATTAATGTACTAAAGTTGCTGTTGTAGATTTCATCATTAACGTACAAACTCAAGTTGCTTCTCCAGGACAAGGTGAACTCACAGACCCCTGAGCCATGGACCGCCTGGCCAGAGAATCATAAACCGGAGACATCCTGACTCCTGAAACTATGATTAAGAAATGTCACAAGGGGATGATTAATCCCAGTTTCTTTGATTTTCCCCTTTAAAACATCCCTAACTCAAAGACCAAGATGGAATGGATCTGAGACTTGTCTTCTAATCCCTTGCTTGGTGCCCTACAAATAAACCCTTACTTTGCTGCAGATACCTGCTATCAGAGTTTGGCTTTCTGTACCGCAGACACACAAGTCCCTGTCCAGTTACACAACCACGCCTACCTTCTCAGAATTCTATCTGCCTTGGCATGCACAAGGCTATATTGTCACAGTTTCCCTACCATATGTGCTCATCTTTTTCTTCACTGGTTTTACTTCCTCCATCCATGCACCAAATTGGGTATAACCCAAGCTCAATCTCAGCCCTTGCTTTTGGCAGTCCACAAGCTTCCACATAGCCTCTCAAAGCTTCAAACATACAAGTAATGCCCAGATCTGTAACTCTGGCCCTGACACCTCTCCTATGTGTCGGTCCTGCCAATTGGACATCTCCATAGGAAAGTCTCCCTGAACCTCAAACTCAACATGCTCAAAGCTAAACTAATTACACGCACTTCAAAACTGGACTCTGTGCTCCCAAAACTCACTAGACTCTGAAATTCAATCTTTCTAAAATTAAATACATCATCTTCCCTCATAACTAGCTGTTTATCAGAACTTCCCCCTTTCTGTTAAAGGTCTGAACTAAGTGGATGAGTGTCAAGTCATAATCTCAGCAAAGGAAATGACACTATCTTTCTCCTTTCTTGTCTGAATAAAGTAATTCATTCTGGTTTGTTCCTCATGAGAACAGGAAGTTGCTCTGAAATGTTGGTTGGGAGAGAGAGCATCTGCAACCACTTCATGAAGTTTGGTTTACATGCAGTTCTGTGTCTGTCTCTACCTAGACTTAGAGCAGAGGCTCCAGGCCCCAGTAGAATGAAAGAATTTTTGTGGTCAGTGATGCTACTGTGATTCTGGCAGTTAACAGGAACGATGGCATTTAAAAGATGAACACTGTATCACTATAAAAACAAACAAATTAAGAAGCAAAAAAAACATGCCTTTATACTGTGGAGTTGGGACACAAGAGCAAAAACGACTGTTAACGCTCTTCTTAGTACCTCAAGGAATTAGAAAGTGTCATTAAAAAAAGGAGCAGAATGGTGGAGTTCAGGCAGAAGAGTTCAAGGAGAAGAGAGAGGAAGAAGTCAAGGAGAGGAGGGGGAGTGGGGAGGAGGGGGAGTGAAGAGGAAAAGAGAGAACACTAAAATAAAACAGGAACCTCCAACCTTTGCAGAATAAAATTGATTTTTCAGTGGCCTAGAGCAAAAAAAATAAAATCTTCTCAATGAATATTGAGGAAAGAGAAATAGAAAGTGACTAATCAATCTCAAAGATTGACATACAGAATGGTTTCTAATGGAAATTGACCTGGAAGTCTGGAGAGACGTTTTGTTAGAGAGGCAAAATCCAGCCAAGCAAAGAAGCTGGAATGTAAAATCAAAAGAAGTAAGAGTGGGGCCTCCCTAGTGGCACAGTGGTTAAGAATCTGCCTGCAAATGCAGGGAACACAGGTTCGAGCCCTGGTCCAGGAAGATCCCACATGCTGCAGAGCAACTAAGCCCGTGTGCCACAACTACCGAGCCTGTGCTCTAGAGCTGACATGCCACAACTACTGAAGCCCACGTGCCTAGAGCCCGTGCTCCGCAACAAGAGAAGCCACCACAATGAGAAGTCTGTGTGCCACAAAGAAGAGTAGCCATCGCTTGCCACAACGAGAGAAAGCCTGCACACAAAAACGAAGACCCAACGCAGCCAAAGATAAATAAATATTTTTTAAAAAAAGCAGCAAGAGCAATTTACCTTTAAAATCAAAATATTAAGACATACATGGGAGAGAAAATGTCTTATTCAGAAAAAAAAAATTACAGATTGGTATTTTATCTTATCTGGGTAATCCAGAGTCCATGTGTATATTACAGCTCTAAGTGACTGGGTAGCATATACAGATAATTCTTATAGTAATATATATCCTCACGTATGTTTTAAATTAGATAATATCATCACAGAGCAAAATATCTTCAATACTCAGAACCAAGTATGTCCAAATGACAAACTGTCAGTATGTTAATAATTCCCAGGGTTCTGTCTTTGGTCTTTCTTTTATTCTATTCTTTTTCCCTTTGTGATCTTCTCCTCATTTTGAGAACTGCATATCTACATCCATATACTGTGTATTTTCATGTGTGTGTCCCTCAGGGTTTTTGTTTCCATCGTATTGCCACATAACAAACTACCATACATTCAATGGTAAAGAAACATTGATTCTCAGGCTCATGAATCTGCAAATTGACTGCAGTTCAGCTGATCTAGAATGGGCCTGGCTAGGCAGCTCTGCTCCAAGCTGAGGGTTAGGCTCAGATCTGCTTCATAAGTGTTTTGTTCTGCGACCCAGAATGAAGGGGGTTTTCATTTTCATGGCAGGAATTAGAAGCTCCTTCTCTGAGTGGAAATATACAATGCCTCTCATGGCTTAGGCTTTGAAAGGGCAGCTATCATTTTCATCCACATTCTGTCCGTCAAAACAAGCCATGCACCCAAGCACACCATCAAAGGCTCAGAGAAGAGCAGTTTTCTCATAGAGGCTGAGAAAGAGGAAGTGAATATTTGCTGAATGATATTCAATCTGCTAAACTCAAACTCAGTGTCTCCAAATCTCTCATCCTCCTTGTTGTTCTCCTTTATCTAATGACTGGCACCATTATCCACCCAGTTAGAAAACCAAGAGTCGGACTTCCCTGGTGGCAAAGTGGTTAAGAATCCGCCTGCCAATGCAGGGGACAGGGGTTCGAGCCCTGGTCCGGGAAGATCCCACAAGCCGCAGAGCAGCTAAGCTTGTGCGCCACAACTACTGAGCCTGTGCTCTAGAGTCCGTGAGCCACAACTACTGAGCCCACATGCCTAGAGCCCGTGCTCCCCAGCAAGAGAAGCCACCACAATGAGAAGCCCACGCACTGCAACGAAGAGTAGCCCCCACTTGCCGCAACTAGAGAAAGCACACGTGCAGCAACGAAGACCCAACTCAGCCAAAAATAAATAAATAAATAAATTCTTTAAAAAAAAAAACCAAGAGTCATTCTAACTTCTGCCTACCCTCAGTAATTGTTTATCACATCTTATTGATTCTCATTTTTACATTTTTAAATTATCTGTACCTAATTTAGGCCTGTAGTGAAAACTATAATGATTTTTCTGATTATTCCTACTGTCTCATTCCATAGCTGGTTGTTCTATTACCCTAAAATGAAAAATATTAGAGAAAGCAAGTAAACCTAGATGATCATTAAAAGCTCTTTTTTAGAGAATTCCATCTAATAAATGTGGAAGAAATGATAAATTTATAAATCCTAATGAGCTATTGACTCAAGGAAAGATCAATAGTTGAAGCCATTAGATCAGGGGTTCTCAACCACAGCACTACTAACATTTCTCATCATCAGACTTCTTGTCTTTTTTCAATTAACTCACAGCACTCAGCCATCTAAGTTCATTGTCCTTATAATTTCACATCCCTTGGACTTCTCAAATGCTTGATATACTGCACCTGCCAGCACATTCCCTTCACCTGTATCCCATCCCAGTTCCCAGCAAAAGTTTTAACAATTCTACTCACCACATGCCAGAGTCTATCAGAACACTAGCGAAGGGATCCTTATTGCCAGCTGGTCAGTAGGCTGTCCAACTCTAAAATCCCATTTTGTAGTCTGCTTCCTCAGACCAACTTTCTTAGGTTGAGTTCTCTGGGAATAGACACCAAGAGAGAGATCTGTGGAAGATCTATTTATTAGGGTTAGCTCTCAGGAACACCACATTTCTGGGATTGAATGAAACAGGACTAGAAAAAGGGAGAAAGCGAACTGCAATGAAGTTACAACAAAGGCCACTACCTATCCCATGGGAAGCTCTAGAAGTAGGATGGCCCTTCAAAGTTGTTCTAAATTGTGGCAGTGACATTGTACCATCACATCAGCCAGTCACTGGATGCAGGCGCCTACAGGGAGGGTGTGAAACCTTTGCACAAGGCAGCTGCCTTCAGCTGAGGGCAGTTTCCTTCAGCTGTGAACCCTCAGTGGCCAACATTTTCACTGCTGCGAAGTGAGTGCCTCAGTCCTGAAGGGAAATGGGGGCAGTGCACTGCATTAACCACTACACATGTAAGCGTGCTCTAAGGTTTGGACAGAATCAGATTCAGCATGTTTTGGAGGGTGGGGGTGAAGGGCATATTACATCAGGACAGCTGAGGCACATAATATCTGCTTGTTCCACCCTAGAAACCTTTTATCTCATGCACTGGTTCTCTACAGTCAATTTTGCCCCCACCAGGGAACATTTGGCAATGTCTGGAGACATTTTTGGTTGCCACAACTGGGAGGGTGGGAGTCGAGGTTGCTACTGTCCTCTGATACAATGCTGCTAACCACCCAATGGTAAACAACACAACACCATCCCCAACAAAGATTTATCATGCTCAAAATGTCAATAGTGTTAAGGAGTGAGAAAGTCAGAGGACCTCTTGGGCAACATCAAAGAGACTCTAACCCCTGAAGCTGGAGGGCAGAAAAATCTGAGAATCGGGTCCCAGACTTAATTAGTATGTTGCAGAGCAGTTTAAAATCTCTGGCAAGTCCACTATGACAGACGAAGGATGATGGTTAGAAAGGAATGGTACCTTGAGACTGGGAAATGGGACATTTGGGTCAATGCACTCAAAAGCCTTGAAATATCAGATTCACTTGACCTTTCTGGGCCTGCAGAAGAGGCCCACTCCTCTGTATTAAAGGTTAACATCCCGCATTGCTTGAAGATGACACAGAAGCCTCTGCCTTGCAAGAAAAAAACACTTTCAAAAATCAAAATTTACTTCCACCTCCACCTCTTAGCCACCATCATCAACTAGGGTCATTCACAACATGGCATATTATGGTGGGAAGACCAAACTCTACCACCATAACCCTTCAGCCAAGGTAGTAAATCAAAACAATCTTGTGTGCTAGGGGTGGAATGGCAGGGGTGGTATTCCTCATCATGTTTCCACTGAATTCACCAGTCTGACTCATAAAGAAACCATATGGGGCCTAGAGAATGACAATGGACTGCTACAAACTCCATCAATACTACCTGTAAGTGCAGCTGCCGTGACAGATGTGATATCTTTGTTAGAGCATACCATTGATCTGGTCAATGAATTCTTTTCCATCTTATCAAGACAACAGAGCAGAAACAGTTCACGTTCCCATGGAAGAGACAATAGTATGCATTTATGGTTTTCCTCTAAGGCTATATTAACTCTCTCCCTCTGTCATAATATAGTCTAAAGAGACTTGGACCATCTGAACACACATTAGTGTATTCTACAGATGGCACCATATTAATCAGCCAAGATGAGCAAGAAATGACAAGTATTTTGAAGGCCTTGGTAAGATACATGCACTCCAGAGGGTGGGAGATGTATCCCATGAAGATTCAGAGGCCTGTTTCATCACTAAAAAATTGTAGGGGTCTGGTGGCCTGGGGGATAATTTAAACAACTCCTTTACTAGGATCTTCATCTCCCCTTGCCCTTTTATCCTTCTACCACAATTCATGCAGATTTCCAGTCACCTCTCTTCTTTGTTTCATGAATGACATCAAAAGCTATGTATCCAAAACTGAACTCATAACTTTCCCCAGAGACCCTGGCTCCATTCCTGTATTGTATCTCTTGGTGAATGTCTCTACCACCCATCCAACTACCCTATATGCCCCAGCTTTATCTCTTCCTTTACCCCAAATCCAATAAATCACTGAGTCCTAAACATCTCTCAAGTCAGGCTTCTTATCATCTCCTCCACTGTTATTACTCTAATTCAGGCCTTCAGCATCTCTTTCCTGGCCTGACACTGGAGACAAATATTAGAGTGGAAAGAAAACCAATTTTGGAAACCGGTTGGTCTATTGACCTAGGTTTTAATGTTCATTTTACCCACTCTCTGCCTATATGAACTTGGAAAGTAACACTTAGTTTCTTCATCTATAAAAAGAGATAATAAATATCCACCTCATAGGTTGGTATGAGGATAAAATGAAACTAATTTGTAAATTGCCTGCCATAAAGGTCAGCATATTTTCCTAGAAGGGTACACTTCATAGTGTAAAGCAGTCATATTCCCCCCAAAATTAAATTATAATAAATTTTATGTAATTCCAATCAAAAGTCCAGTAGGATTTGGCAGGGTGGGGGGAGAGGCATTGGAAGAGTTGATTATAAACTCTATATGAAGAGCATATATATAATATATATATATATTATATATATATAAGTGCCAACACAAAAAGTCATAAAGATGCAGTTATTAAAATACAGTGACTAGTCCAGTAACAGAGAAGAAGATCAAAGGAACAGAAGAGAGTTTAGAACTGTTAAAAAATAAAATTCAACTGAGTAAATTTGCTTTCTAATTAGCTTTA
The DNA here is from genome assembly GCF_000442215.2 of Lipotes vexillifer. Classification (NCBI taxonomy): domain Eukaryota; kingdom Metazoa; phylum Chordata; class Mammalia; order Artiodactyla; family Lipotidae; genus Lipotes; species Lipotes vexillifer. The sequence goes on from NW_006771436.1 coordinate 893,735, forward strand.
TTCAACAACTCATGAATCGGGCAGCATACCGTCTAATAAACAGAGGGATTCTCCAAGAAGCTGTACAAAATGGAAGGCTTTTACAGAAACAGAGCAGTACAAGGAGGTTATTAGCAGATGAAAAGAAAGTTTCAGGCAAGGTTACCTCACTAGTACTGACCAAAAATTTCCAGAAATTCCACTCCTGGGAGAAGTGGAAACTGCAATTAAGTCTTGGTTTGCTGTTCTGGGGACAAGTGGTTCCACCTTGGGCCTATTGATTCTTTTTTCTTCCTTTTTATTTTTTTTTAACAGAAAAAACCCAAGCATAAAGGGAGCTTTGTCTAAGATTGTGCTGTCCTTTCAAATAAGTGTGAAATTAAAAGATGGTGTTGCTTATGTTATCCACTATCTATTTTGAAAAAGTTGTTTACTACTTATCTCACACTATATAAAAGTAGATTTTTAAATACATTATGGAGCTAAAGCACAATGAAAGCATAGGGTGAGGGAAGTCTAAGTGTGACAAGAGCTACACAGGAAACAATAGATTTGCTTTTTTTTTTTTTTTTTTTTTTTCTTGCGTTATGCGGGCCTCTCACTATCGTGGCCTCTCCCGTTGCGGAGCACAGGCTCCGGACGCGCAGGCTCAGCGCCCATGGCTCACGGGCCCAGCCGCTCTGCGGCACGTGGGATCTTCCTGGACTGGGGCACGAACCCGCGTCCCCTGCATCGGCAGGCGGACTCTCAAGCACTGCGCCCCCAGGGAAGCCTAGATTTGCTTTTAAAAATTAAATATTTTTGGACTTCCCTGGAGGCACAGTGGTTGAGAGTCCGCCTGCCGATGCAGGAGACGCGGGGTCGTGCCCCGTTTCGGGAAGATCCCACATGCCGCGGAGCGGCTGGGCCCGTGAGCCATGGCCGCTGAGCCTGCGCGTCCGGAGCCTGTGCTCCGCAACGGGAGAGGCCACGATAGTGAGAGGCCCGCCTAACGCAAGGAAAAAAAAAAAAAAAATTAAATATTTCTGCATGGAAAAAGTTAACAGACAGATGACACAATGGGAAGAGATCTTTGTAATACATGTAACTGACAAAGAGAGCTTCTATAAACCAGTAATAAAAAGACAGCAGCTTAATTTTTAAGAGTAAATTATATTAGGTAATTCACTGAAGAACTACAAATGGCAGTAAATAATACCAAAAATAAAAGAGTTTCAACTTCAAAAAAAAAATATATATATATATATATATATATATATATATTTGCGGTACGCGGGCCTCTCACTGCTGTGGCCTCTCACTGCTGTGGCCTCTCCCGTTGCGGAGCACAGGCTCCGCGGCCATGGCTCACGGGCCCAGCTGCTCCACGGCATGTGGGATCTTCCTGAACCGGGGCACGAACCCGTGACCCCTGCCTCAGCAGGCAGACTCTCAACCACGGCGCCACCAGGGAAGCCCCCTTCAAAAATATTTTAATGCATATTATGGAGACCATTTTTTGCCTGCTGGTGTAAAAATTTTTACAAATGATCATATAAACAGGGCTTATAGTATAGAGAAAAGGCACTCTCACCTGGTGTGGGTAGGAGTGAAAATCAGTACAACTTTTCACAGAGCAATTTTATAATACTCATTGAAAGTCATAATATATAGCTTATGCCTAGACCTTCCAATTCTATTTTTCTATCCTAGAGAAATACTAGCAGAAATACACAAACATGTATATAAACATAGTCATTATAGCATTTTTTTTTGAAACAGCAAAACTTGGGGAACAGATTAAATGTTCCTTCGTAGAGACATGACTGAAGATGTGCTGATGGTCTATGCACCCAGCCATTAAAAAGAAAGAGGTAGGTATGTATGTATGGAGGAAGAGATATTCATATTGTTCTATTCAATCATTTTTTCAACACACTTTTATTGAGTGCCAGAAGAAAAGTAGACATGGATCTAATTGGAAAAATACACAAAGGAAAAAAAGTCTAGGAAATCATTACAATAGGTGCTGTAAAGGAAACAGAGTAGAAAATAGTAGGTGTAATCCCTGATTCATCCCTTTTCCATGCACCCAACACCCAATCAACAGACCTGAAAATTCCACTACCAAAAGTAATAGAGCAAAATTTTCCACTTCTCTCCAATTCTCCTTCTACTATGCTTTTCAGTGGCTTCCACTAGAACTAACAATGAAATCTAAAGCCCTCACTGCAGTTTAGAAAGCCGTACGTGATCTGAGTCTCTATTAATCTCTCTAGCATTATCTCTTGCCATCCCCAGACTCCAGCCCTATGGTCTTTCATGCTATTCCTGCTACATGCCAAGCTCATTCCTATTTTAGAGCCATTGCTTTTTTTTTTTTTTTTTTTTTTTTTTTT
>NW_006771436.1:896106-932926 GCF_000442215.2 Lipotes vexillifer
CTGTAGGCGGGCCTCTCACTGTTGTGGCCTCTCCCGTTGCAGAGCACAGGCTCCGGACGCGCAGGCTCAGCGGCCATGGCTCACGGGCCCAGCCGCTCCGCGGCATGTGGGATCTTCCCGGACCGGGGCACGAACCCGTGTCCCCTGCATCGGCAGGCAGACTCTTAACCACTGCGCCACCAGGGAAGCCCAGAGCCATTGCTTTTGATGGTGGTTTTCAACAAGCAGGGAGGAAGAAGACACCACAGAGGGAGGTTTGGAAATGTTTGGGGGCTATATTGGATTGTGTGAAAGGATTTCAATCTAAAATGGAACTGGAGGGTATGCAATGAAGAACCTCACCTATGCGCCCTCAAAGGAATGGAGCTTAAGAACCTAGAGACTGATTTCCTATAAATGCCTGGTTTATGGAAGACTGAGTCTTGTCTCCTGACCAATGAACATCTGCCAAGAATCTCTCTCCATCCTCAAGCCAAAAAACGTATTGCTTGGACTCTGCCTGAACTTCCCCCTCTTTGCACTGCTTGCTCATAAATACAGCCCACCCCAAACCCTCGACAGACTTGCCTGTAACTTGCTACAGCACGTGTTTCCTGAATAGCAGTTCCTCCACTATTCTCAAATAAACCCGATTTCTGGTAACCTGAGCTTGCCTCAGTTTACCTCTTGATTTAGGTTGACAGTCGTCACAGTGACTAGTGGACCTACTGGCATTTAAGCTCTTAAGAAAGCTCAGCATATCGCTAGGTGCATTATGGTTTCAAAATACCATAAGCAAGCCATAAAAAGTTGTTGCCTCTGCTTGCAGTGCTCTTTAGCTTAATCTCTGCATTCCTGGCTCTTGTTATTTTAAATGGTACCTCCTCAGAAAGGCCTTCCCTCTGATGTAGTTTTCTAGTCTCTCTTTACCTTATCACCTTATTTTAATTCTCTACATGGTACTTAACTGATAATTTATATATTTATTTGTTTGCTTGTCTGTTTATTTTCTCCACCACCCACACCCCCAATTAGGATGTAAGTTTAAAAGAAGCAAGGAACTTGTCTGTCGTGTTCACCGCTCTATCCCCTAAACAATGCTTGGAACCTAGTAGGTGCTTAATAAATGTTTGTTGAATGAATGAAGGGTATTGGTATTATAATGTGGTAGTATGACTTGACTTTAGGTAAGTCCTTGGATTGTAAAAGCCTGGTCTTGAATCCTAGCTCTGATACCTTGTGACTTTGGGAAAGTGACTTAACCTCTCTGAAACTAAATCAGTTTTTGGTCACTTTCAAAATGGACTTGTGGAGCTGTTGTGGGGATTAGTAAACATAAATGTCGGGTGCTTTGCATAATCCTCACAAAAAGGAGTCAATAAATTACAACTACTATGGCTATTTATGTACTTCATGGTTTGGCTTAGGGCAAGAATAAGTCCTGTGACAAGCATCCCATTATTTTTAAATAAAAAGTTGGGTATTCTTACCCAAGATGGGCATCCACCTTGTGAGCCATAAGGTATGACAGTGTGGACTTGGCTGTAGAGCAGAAAAACACATATTCATCTCCTCTTCAGATGTTCTTCCAGCTACCTGGCCACTGACTGTACTCCCGCTTCCTTCCCAGAGCAGAGCAGTCTTTCTGTGTTCTTCTGGAAACTTGGAAAGAGCCAATATGCCATCCTAAAGGAAGTATTAACCACCTCAGCCCCTGCATGGTGTTCTTCTCTTTGCCACCCTCCCAGACCCCTGCAGAAGCCTCCAGAATTTCTTAGAAGCCAGAACACAACCTACCAAATGATGCAAAGAGGATGCTGAGGTTTGAGCTGTCTTCCCTTGTAGCTCACACTTTAGAGTTCTGTTTAACACCTTCGTGTCTCTTTCTCACCATCTGAGCCAAGGCTGTTTTCTCTTCTCAATGAAAACTCGGGGTGAGGAGAAAAAGATGCATTGCATGTCATCGGAATACCCAGTTTCTTCAAGTCTTTAATCTGTTACGAAGGTCTAGAATCTTAGTTCATTTACTTAAGGCCAGAGACCTTTGTAGCTTCCTGAACCTTCCACCTGCCTTCTCTTCCAATCAGGAACAACTTATAGAAGCTTCCCTTCCAGAAAATGTGTACCAAGTTCCCTTCCACAGACTGGAAGTAATGCAGGCGCGCTGCTGCTAGGGTGGGGTGTGTAAACTGAGACCTAAACCAAGTGAAACTAAAAGATCCTTTGCCCAGACAAACTTTTGAGACACCAGTGATGCCTCTCCAACTCTCCAGTCTCCTTTGCAAAGGTTCCTGTCTTGCCTACGGTGTCTTACGTGTGCGGACACTTTCAGAGTTCGCTAACGTCAAGGGTGCTTCTTACTAGCTCACAGTCTTTGAAGTGGTTCACCCACAGAAAGCCAGGGCTATGACAGAAGAACCAAGAGGTTCTATCCCTTCTGTGACGAGCAGCCAGAGAAGGTGGATTTCCTTAGCGGCTCACATCTCCTGAGGCAACCCTGAGTTAAACAGAGGGTTTTAGCTATAGATAAGGATAGCAAAGAGCTTAAAGTGTTATATCTCACCAGTCAAAAGTTTACACATCACTCTATTTCATTATAGTTCAGGATTTTAAAAATTGGCATCAAAATGGATCACACTAGGCTGTGAACATAATAAGCACAGACTATATTCGATATATTCAAGTAACTTTTATAGAGAATCTGATACATGCCAACTGCTTTTATGTGTATTACGTCATATATTTTTTAAAAACAATAAAAGCAAGAGGCATGTGAGAAAATGTTTTAAAGGCTATGAAAAGTGTAAGATATTATTTCATTTTTATACCTCAGAATGAGATTTACCTACATGTTGTTCCTCATTAGTATTTTTATGTGTGATGGGATTCATACAAAATATAGTAGGATTATGAATAATCGATTTTGTAAACATGTTAGGATTTTTTTAACAGTGACTTCATCAAGAAAGTTGCTGAGGGATATGACAATTCCACTGACTTACCGTCAGGAGTGATTTTCCAAGTCACAATGTAGCCTCACTCCATTTGCCGTTAACAATATTCCAAAAAAATCATAGGAAAAAGGAATTGGCATCCTTATTTTACAGAGGAGACAACTGAATCTCAAGATATTCATGTCACTTAATTAAGGGCCCACATAGAGCTAGTTGAGCAGCAGAGGCTGAACTCAACCCAGGCTTTCTGACCCGAAGCTCAATCTCTTTCCTTCTCACCTTATTAAAGCCAGGATGCTATTTGCTGGTAGAGGGACAATAAGGGCAATTCAGATGGAACACAGTAGAGAGAAGAAACAAAAGAAGAATCTAAGAGAAAGTCTCAACACTGAAAATCTGTGACCTCTGTCTATAGAATTACATCAATATATACATATGTTATATATAATATAACAATAAATATAATGCAGAGTATTTGTAATAGGAAAAGTGAGACTCACACTGAAATGCAAGGAGCTAAGGAAACACTGAAAATTAATGGGATGAGGCTCATTTTGAGCACCATTATATAAGATACAGTTCTAAGAAGTCTCTTTGCATGTGGAAAGAACATAAGACATAGGGTTAGACAACTAGAGTTAAGTCCCATCCACCATTTCTTAGCCACATCACCTTGAGCAAGGCTCACAACTTTTCAGTGTTTCAGTTGTTTTTGTGTATAAAATGAGGATAACAATCTATCTTACAGGGTTTAGTGAAAATTAAACAAGATAAGGTACATGAGAGAGCTTGACAAGCCATAAAATTCCATAGGCGTATTAAGCAGCAAAGACTTATGACAAATGTGTAGAGAATTTCAATTAAATCTAAGAAAGAACTATCTACAGTGTAATATAGGCCAGTACAGAAATGGGTTCCCTCACAGTTCAGGGAGCCCTCTCTTCCGAACATTTTCAAATAGAGAATATGTTGGAAATGGGTTCCACTTGTTGGAAATATGGCAAAGAGGACTTCTACCTTAGAAGAGAGGTTACGTTATATTATTTCTAAGATTACTTATAACCCAAGATCTGTGATGAGTAATTTTTGGCAACGGGGGGCAGTTTCAGGTTTATATATGGCAATCTTAATACACACAGTTTCCTTCCTTCTTAAGGCTGGTGTAGAGAACTTCTATCCATGAGAAGAACTCAAGCAGAACTCTAAGGCTGGTTGGTCTCTGTGCCTTTGGCTATTAGTGAAGAGTTGGCCCTTGTTGGTACAAACCCAAGGATGTGCAGCAAGAAACAAGTTTTCTTCCTCTGTCACAGACTGTGCCTCTTACATGACAGCAGCAAAACTATAATACAGTAAATGGCACCACCAGCCCCCCAATTGCTCAGACCAAAAATGAGAGGATCATCATTTCTCTCATGTCCCACATCCAATCCATCAGCAAATCCATCTAACTCTAACATCAAAATGACTCTCAATACCCTGGTTCAAGCCATAGCCATCTCTCATCTGGAGTGCTGAAGCAGCCTTCTACTGGTCTCCCAACTCTGAGGCCGTTCTCCATAAACAACTAGAGTGTTCCTTTTAAATTGTAAATGAGGTGACGTCACTCTCTGTTCTCTGTTCCCAGCCCTCTAACAACTTTCTATGACACTTAGAAGAAAATCCACACTCCTTTCCGAAGCTTCCAAGGCCCTATATCATCTGGCCTCTGGCTACCTTTCCAACCAGTTTTTATCAAGCTCATTCCACTGTAACCATATACCAAACATACCAACCACATCTTTGCATTTTCATTTCTCTACTTGATATGCTCTAAGTGGTGTGCCCTCACCACTTATCAAATAATCCCCTCCTTCACCACTCTTTACCACCTCACCTTGCTTAAATTTTCTTCATTAACACTTACTACCATATGACTAATTAGGTATTTATTTGCTTCTTTTTTGTTGTCTATTTACCATCTCTCCATTAAAATATAACTCCATATGAGGCTTTATTTTTCATTGTATTCACAGTATCTAGGGTAGTTTCTGGTATATAGTAGATATTAAATAAACCGTTTTTGAATGAGTGAGCTTATGCTTCCTTTCAAGTACTAAGGTTTTGGGTGACACACTTAAGGAGATAATTGTGGCAAATTTGGGGGATGATAGTGATGTCTAACACCCAATTTTAGGTATAACTTACACTGTGTGTGTAGTGTAATCTCTATCCATTACCCCCAAACCATCAGTAAAATTTGTCTACACCCAGCAAGTTGTGGTAGTAGTGCCTTGAGGGAAATACAGGTATTCCACAATGGGAGTACCTTAGAGAACATCCACTGCTAGAAGCCAGGTGAGAGCCAGGAAACCCATTATCATGTGGACTGCCCAAAGAATGGAGGTATTTCCTGAAATTTTCAGAAAACTTAGAGAGAAGACAACTTTCAACAGAATGTGATTGAGGTTCATGTCATTTTACTGAGAAGGAGAAAAAAGGGTGGCTCCGTAGAGCTGAGGGAGCCTCCAAATGAGAGAGGAGAGACATGTGCATTGCACTTTTCTCTAAAGATGTATCAGTCAGAATGGTGAATAAATGTCTCCCAGCAAAGGGACAGCTTTAGCAAAAGGAAGAAAATCATCACTGAGGTGATGCTTTTCTACCCTCTGGGTGAATTGTAAGGAGCAAAAGATACCCACTTAGCTGTCTATATTTCCAAGGCTGGTTGGCTTCTAGATGAATCCCAAAGATTCCTGGCTACTCTCAATAGTTATATTATTTCTGAATAAGGTCCATTTTTTAGTCTGAAAACCCTAAGGAATTGGCTTTAATTTGGCTCTCCTAGGATCACCTCATTCTGCCTCTGGATGATCCAACACCCGGGGAAAGAAACACACACACACAGACACACACACACACACACACACACAGTAAAAAATTTATCTCTACTGACATCACAACTTAACCAAACTCCTATGAAAAAATGTTATTTAACATGTGTAATTTAACATGTAATTTAACAACACACTTTCTAAGGACCAGGGAATGTCTATGGTTTAACCTCCTTAACGAAATCTTATAGTCTGGCTTTGAGGAACCGGGCTTCTCCCCCAAGTTCAACCTCTTTCAATGATCTGTTGTTTCAAATTAGTCATTCTCACAGTGATGATTCCAGTAAAGCTTTTTTTCTGTTAAGCTGTGGTAAGTCAAAACCTACTTCAGAGAATACAAAGTCATCACTCTGGGGGGCGGGGGGGCTAAGAAAAAAACATGGTTTTCTGTGTTTTCAGTTGTTTGAAAAGAAAGAAAACCTCAAACTACTAAACCAGAAGTGACCTTTTTTTTTTAAAGTGGTCTACTTTGGGTTTAGCATTTCATAAAGGAGCAATGATTGACTCTACTTTTGATGAGCACATTCAAAAGGTTTTGGGGTTTTGACATTCCTTGTGTTCCTTCTTAAAGAAAAATAACTAAAGGAACTGTTAATATCTCTTCCCTGAAACCAGTACTTAAAGCATAGTAAGCTACAACCCTGTCTTCAGAAAATCCTGAAGGCATCCTAGCAGAGCTCAGACTTAGATAGATAAAAGTACCAGTAGTACCACAACTAGCTAATGGCATCAGTCATCTCAGGATGCCCAGCACCATTCCTACTCCTCTTTGCTCTAATACCATTATCTAGGAGGGCACACTGACCCAAAAAAATGGTCCCGCAAACTTCCTGTGACCAGTAGAACTGGTGTACTTGGATGGATGGAGTCATATGAAGAAGAAATGGATGAGGAGAATTTCATTGTGAGGGTTGGGAATACAGACCATCAGCCAAAAGAAGGGTGACTACCTCTCTGACTTTCTCCATGAAGTACCTGGTCAGAAACCTGACCACATAGAGCAGATTAATCAACAGAAGAGTTTCAAGGAGAGCAGGTGACACATTCCAACCTGGACTTTTAGTTTTGTTCATTAATTTATTCAACAAACATGTATTGTGTATCTTGTAAACGACAGTTTCAGCTTTAATTACCTAGAATTTTTCCTCAACAGTCTCCCAAAAGCTCCTGGTAATGCTAACGACCAAACAGCTCTTTCTTGTTTTCTAATTCTATGAGTTAGGGCGCACTATTTTTTTTCATCTGTAACCTCAAACCCCCATTGAATAATCTAGTCAAAGCTGGATAAACAAGCACACACGTCCTTGAGGCAACACAATTATAGATTCACTACCCTGAAAAACATACCCATTGAAAGACTTTTGCCTTATAATGAAAGTTATTTAGTCAACAAATATTTATTGAGCACCTAATATGTGCCAGGCACTGGGTTAGGTAATGTGAATACAGTGGTAAACAAGGCAGAAAAGGTCTTGCTTTTGGAGTTTTCTTTCTAGCAGAAAAAAAAAAAAAAAAAACCCAGATATTTTTAAGTGGTTAAATAAATAACAGGCAGATTCCTGGTTTAAAAAACAGAGCCCATGTGTGTGGAGAAAACCTTCTCAGATGTTTGTCTCTATGGGGAAAATGAGAAATGCAGCCATTTCTGGAGGAAGAAGAAGCCTAAAGAAAGGTTTGGGATTTTTTTTGGGGGGGAGGTTTTAGTTTGGTTTGGTTTATCTTTCAGTGACAGGGGATACTTGAATATATATACATGCTGGTGGAAATTATTTCATAGAGCTAGTTTGAAGATTTAGAAGAAAGAAGAAAACAGGTAAAATAAGGAAGAGGAAATTAGTGCACAAAGAAGGTCCTCTTCCTCCACTGTATCAGATGGAAGAAAGAGATCATTCAGATACAAGTGGGTTTGTGTTTTGGTGGTAAAAGTGAGGTTCCATGGTGGGAGGAGGGGAGGAGGTTGGTTTATAAAAGGAAAAGACATGATATAGTTGTCTCAAACAGTGAAAAAAACATGCTTACCAGGGAACTGGAGGAAAAGTGCTGGGCTGTGTTGAATGCCTATTTGAAATCTGTGATCACTACAGTAAAGCAGTGGTTCTCAGCCAGGAGTGATTTTGTCTCCCCACCTTCAGCTCGGGGACATTTGGCAATATTTGGTGACATTTTTGGTTATCACACATGGGGGCAGGGGCATGCTACTGGCATCTAGTCGGTAGAGGGCAGGGTTACTGCTAAACATACGACAATGCACGGGCAGGACAGCCCTCACAACAAAGATTTGTCCAGCTCATAACGTCAATAGAACTGAGGCTGGAAAACCCTGATGTAAAGTGATGTCATATTTATGTATAGATCATCTCGGAAAAGCTACAGAAGGAGACAGTGATCCTCCTTGTGGGCAGAGATGGAGCCACAGGACAGGATGAGAAAAGGACTTATTTTCATCCTATATCTTTGTGCACCTTTTAAAATTTGTGCTATGTGCATGTATTACCTATTCAAATCTATCAAAAGACAGAAATAATTCACTGATAAATAATTGATTTGGCCTTCCTTGGTGGTGCAGTGGTTGAGAGTCCGCCTGGCAATGCAGGGGACACGGGTTCGAGCCCTGGTCCGGGAAGATCCCACATGCCATGGAGCAACTAAGCCTGTGCACCACAACTACTGAGCCTGTGCTCTAGAGTCCGTGAGCCACAACTACTGAAGCCCGCGCTCCTAGAGTTCATGCTCTGCAACAAGAGAAGCCACCGCAATGAGAAGCCCGCACACCGCAACGAAGAGTAGCCCCCGCTCACCGCAACTAGAGAAAGCCCACGCACAGCAACGAAGACCCAACGCAGCCAAAAATAAATAAATAAATTTATTAAAAAAAATTGATTGGATGACTTAAGTAGATGATAGATAAAAATAAAAATAGTCAATCGGTTTGTGTCATTTTTCTGCAGCAACATCCGGCTGCTAGGATGCCAGCATAAAGAGAATGGGATTTTTACAAGATGAAAACAGGGATGGTAACAGAGTATTTTGGAATTCAGGGTCTTTCCAAGGTACTGATTGTAACGACAGATCGTGGAACCTAAGCTGGATAGAGAAAAGAGTGAAGACAGAGAAGGAGCTGATGGATATATAAGAAAATGATAGCATTTAATGAAGTAGATGTCACAACACAGTAAAATATATATACATATTTTTAGCAGAGAAAATGTTGGACAAACTGAGTTGGAAAAAGGACATGATGTTGTGAAAATAAGGTGTCTGAAATCAAATTCCAGAGGAGATGTTATTTTTAATGATGACAAAGTCTAGGGAGAAGTCATGGTAATGAGCATTTGGAGAAAATAGGAAAAGGTTATTGTGAGACCAAGGTGAGAAGGCAAGAAACCAGGTGTTTGAATGGATCCCTCAGATCAGTAGCTTATTCTGGAGAATGAAGTGCCTCCCATAGAGTGGCTTATTAATAATGGCAGACACTATTGTTTGACATTCTACGATGTGTTAGATACTATAAGTACATATCAGCCCCTTTTTGTCCAAAAAAGTCAAGTGATCTGCCCAGTGATTGCATAGTTAATAAGTAGAGGAACAAAGATTCAAATTCAGGTTTTTTAGTCCAAAGTCTGTGCCCTTTACACTATGCCACATCTCTGCCCCCAGGAAAAGACAAATTGTCATCAGATCTATGGGAAGTTGGGTGAGCTTAACACTGGCAATAATATTGGTAATGGAAACTCTGGATAGTGGGAGATGGAGGGGAAAGAGAATATAGTGAGGAGAGGAGAGCCTGGCGAAGATGCAAAGATTTGCCTCACAGCTCTTTTCACCCTAGTAAATTCTTCTTAAAGTGGGCTTAAGTCATAATGAATGAGGAGGCCATGGAAGAAAGAAATAATAAGGAAAAACTCCAGATCTTAGTGATTTCCAAAAAGGACACTCATAATGTTTATCTGTATTTTAACATAGTTTTTGTTACACGTATTCTGTTCATTAAAAATGCACAAAATAGGGCTTCCCTGGTGGCGCAGTAGTTGAGAGTCCGCCTGCCGATGCAGGGGACAGGGGTTCGTGCCCCGGTCTGGGAAGATCCCACATGCCGCGGAGCGGCTGGGCCCGTGAGCCATGGCCGCTGAGCCTGCGCGTCCAGAGCCTGTGCTCCGCAACGGGAGAGGCCACAACAGTGAGAGGCCCATGTACCGCAAAAAACAAAACAAAAACAAAAACAAAATATATATAAATATTAGTTATATTATGGGGAAACAGCTTTAATAACTGACAATCAAAGAGTTTTGAGGACTATTAGAGTTGGTTGCCCAAAAAGCATTCAAAATCTACCACCAAATGCAACCCATATTTTCCTAACATGTCCTTCCCAATCTCCATGTTCTCTCTACTTATGTAACTCTTCTAGTCACGCGCACGTGCACACACACCCACACCCCTACAATTGCACTGGAAATATACATGCTGTATAGGGAATGGACTGAGTCCTCAAAAGATCTCCCTTGCTTCTCTGTTAGCATCACCTGATGGCTCAGGCTATGCATTTAGAAGTAAAGATGCTGCCAGTGGGACACTGGCCTTTTAGTCTCTTTAGCTTATCATGTAAGCCTAGTCCTCTTTTCCCACCCCTTATACATTCATGTTGCATCCATATACGTGAAAGACAGCCTCCCCTGAGGTAGACAGTAGACCCACCCCAAGAGGTGAGTTAAAAGGTGCCATTTTCAGTGTACCAAAGTGTGCTAGGCCACTTAAGATGAGTGTAGAACACCCTGGTAGCTGCTTTCCCCTGTCTCTGCAGCTTCACATGGCAGCCCAGAGTTTCATGTTCATGTCCTCCTCCTGTCTGGCTCATGGATCTTAGGTGAGATGAGGAACTGTAAAACTGCTGGACTCTGTGGTCTCAAGATCCTCTTGGTTCATGTCTTCTCTCTTGACCTCAAGTGGACTTAAGAAGACCCTCATTCAAGACAACATTCTCAGTGCCTATAACAAGAAACCATAATGGAGAGAATCCCAAAGTGATTTTCTTAGAGCTTATATAAGCCAAAAAATGTCTTAGATTCCTCAAAATTGACCAGAGAGGGCTCAGATACATTGACATATAAATGGTCAGCATTGGTGAGATTGAACACAGCCCCCAGGTAGCTGCTGCGGGCCCACATTTGGCCAGTAGTGCAGTAGTCCATCATCTTCCCCTCCATGAGCACCAGGTCCTGGGGGTACCTAAAGTTCCTCGTGTAAACCTTGTGGTTCAGGGGCTGGTTGTTGCAGGACTGACCCCGGAAGTACACTTTGGAATAAACAAAGTACAGCCCAGTTTCATTGATCACAAGGCTGCCCTTCTTATACTTCACCCCAGAGACCAGGGCAATTCCATAAGTGTCTTCCCATTCCAGAGGGATGGATCTTGAGTTGCGCTTGCCTGAAACCAAACCAGAGAGGAGCTTTCAGCCAGGAATGCTCATGTATCAACAAACCAAGCTTCCAAGGCAAAATTGTGGACCATTCCTTGAGCAAATGCTTTTTACCCCAAATGAGATAGCCCATATTGAACCATGTGATGGATCAGGCCTGACCTGTTACTGAATTTCTTCACACCTTTATCAAATTGATGTCTTCAATTTTATCATCCACACAACTGGGACAATAGCATATACCCCTAATCAACTGCAGTGAGAAATGACTGGGATGATTTTAGCTCTCTGGAACAAAGGTTCAGAACTAGTACCAAAACTACTAGGGTTTGAGGTCCCTTCATGAGGTGAAAAGTCAAATCCAAGGAACTCTGAAGTTCTAAAGTTGGGAAGGACCTTAGGGATCATCTAGTCCAATCTTTACCTGCACTAAGGATTCTTCAGTGTGGGCGAAAATCCCCTTTCACTTGTATCCCCACAGCATCATGTACATTCTTAAGCAGAGAATGCTGGAATTATTGCTTATGCCCCTGTCTTTCCCTGTTAGATTGTAAGCTCCTTGAAGGCAGGAGCCGTGTGTGGTTCATCTCCATGTCCCCCAGGCTTGGCACACAGCATGTGCTCAAGAAATGTCTGTTTATCTAAATTGGATCATTTTACAGCCTCTGCTGAAATAATTTCAGGGACAGCAGCATACCACTTTCCATGATACTTATCTACTTTTCAGATATTTGTGGACTTTACACTGGGAATGCCCATACCACCTTGCTATCAAATCATTTCACTCCACTACACGACCACTAGTGCCAGGACTGGGCTGCCCCTCTCCTTTTTCTACTCTTGGAGAAAGCAGAGTAAAGCTCTTACAGAAAACCGGGAAACACGTACTAAAATAATTCATCATTCCCCATCTCCCCAGCTCTCACCGCTTAGATCTGTGCCCCAAATTCCCTAAGGGCCATTGGAGTGAGTGAAAAGAGTGAGCTCCTTATGGGCAAGGATCACGTCATAAGCAGCTCCATTTCTCCAGTTTAGAACAGGGCCTAGAGTAGGGGCTCAATGTGTGTATGAGGTTGACCTGACTAGAAAGATGTAACTACTCTTGGGTTTCAAATACTGTCACTGGAAAGTATCAACTACTGCAGAGCACAGTCATGGAGACCAACCAGCTCTTCTGCTTTCTGCCAAAGGCTTTTCCAAGCCCATCTTCCAGATACAGACCTGTTAAATGAGCTGCCTTTCTCAGCTCCGTTTTCTCAGAGGATGGATTGGGGTGACCTGTTTCACAGAGAGATGAAAGATATATGTAAAAAATGATGTAACAACTATTCTTTTTGTGGGACTCTAAGCAGGGCATTTAAATAAAAGAAGTTTTATAAGCATAAATGGCAACAGTCTAACATAGCCAACTCATTCAAGTCCAAATTGTAGGAATTACAACAGCCTGTATTTCAGAAACAGAGAGGTAAAAAGGAACTAAATTAAAATAGACACATGCATAAATTATAATGCTACAATAAAATAATAGAAAGGTTAGTTTATAAAGATGTGCCATATAAGTTATTGCATTTATAACTGGCCACAACTCTTTGAGGTAGAGATTTCTATCCCATCTTATAGATGGCAAAGTGAGCTTAAAAGTTGGGTGACTTGTATACGTGTAACTGAATCACTTTGCTGTACACCTGAAACTAACACAACGTTGTTAATCAACTATACTCCAATACAAAATAAAAAGTTATTTCCTGATAAAAAAATAACAAGTTGGGTGACTTATCCAAGAAGACCTGTTTACTCAGTGTCAGAGTGGGACTGACACTCAGGTCTCCTGAGTCCAAATCCAAGGCTCTTTCCTCTCTGAAATAGTCCCAGCCCCAATCCAACCAAGGCCACTAGAACCATGAAAAACATCACAAGGAGACACAGGCCTGTGTTGTGGTTCCTCCTCTTCTTCAGAGGTGGTGGTAGTGGCGGTGGCCTCCTTTGCCTGGGCCTTCCTGGCACAGAGGACGGACAGGGGAAGACTGACCCTGGAGAAGCCCAGGGAGAGCTGGCACTGCTGTCCACCCAGAAAATCTGGGGGTACGGATAATTCAAGGGCTGCTGCATGGCAGCCAGTGCCTCGGGCCAGCCCCCAGCCAAAACTATGTCCTGAAACTTTAGAAGGTCAATGTTCACCATTTTCATCTTTTTCCTGTCCTGGATCTCATACAAAGGTTTTTCCTTTATTATCACAGGTAGATCACGATTGCCTCTGTGAGTGAAGTGGGACTACCCTTTGAATAATGGCAAAAATCTTCCTCCAAGCTTTCCAGTGGCTTCAAAAGAACCATCCTAATGGGGATGATTGGTTGCCCACTTTTTAAAAGCTTAAATGTGTCCTATGAAAAAATTTTAAATAAGCTCTGACTCTTAAGTAATCTCTTATAGAGATTAAATAGGAGAGCACGGGTCTTTCCCAGAAGCAGCTATCTCTGCCTTTACCTCCCCTTCTCTCCCGAGAAGTTAGAGCCACAGCCCTGTGCATGCGAACCAGGAGGCCTGAGGGAGGGGACAGGCCTGGAGCCAACTGCTAAGGGGCAAAGGTCCAGGGTTGTATATGTGTGTTGCTCTTTCCAAATTCAAGCAGAAATTATTTTTACTCTTGTGTGATACTCAGCTACACTAATTTTGACCAATTAAATTCACTTCATATTTTAGGGCAGCTCAAAGAACCAAAATGACCAGAGATTCAGAATTGATTAGGATTCCTTTTCCATAGTATATATATGCCCAAGAATGAGATGGAATTCAAGGCATTCCCCCAACACAGTTCAGCACTAAGGACTATCTTTCTAACTCATGTACACGCATGAAAGGACTCACCTATTTGCTTCTCCAAAGATGATTCTGTATGCCTTTGGCTGGTGGACTGGTGAAACAAAAAGAGAAAAGGTATATAATAAATATGAAGTTCTTTAAGCAAAGGAAGCAGAATTGTCAAATAAACTAAGCACTGGAAAGGGAATCTAAACACCTTAGAACCTCTACTAACTCAGACTCCGGCCAAGTTGTGCCTCTCCATGCCTCAGTTTTGTGATTTGGAATAGTTCCAATATTTTTAAGTATTTTCAAGGAAATTTAGTTTGTCCATTTGAACAAATTCACTTGTAAGCAAGATTCCAAGCTCCTTTTCTTTCTTGACTCACTGAGTATAAGGTAGGTAGCAGCCAACTGAGAAAAGAAGAACTCTAGCTACCAGTCCTAATTTGGCTCTGATCCTTCCCAACATAGATAATATTCCTTTCACTCATTTGAGCCCCCATTTCTCTGCATATAGAACAGGATGGCTAGAGCGATTCATTTCTAAGACAGGAAAAAAGGATTGCGAAGTACTTTGCAAGCAAGACTGTGGTCCATATGGATCACTGTCACCTTCCTCCCTCCACTGCAGCAGGGCTGTCTCACACCCATGCCTTCAGGGCACAGCAATCCACAGGGCAGCTTACCTCTCTGAGTTCGGCCAGTTCCTTCTGCAGGTGGAAGAGCTGAAATAGTCCCAGCCCCAATCCAACCAAGGCCACCAGAACCATGAAAAACATCACAAGGAGACACAGGCCTGTGTTGTGGTTCCTCCTCTTCTTCAGAGGTGGTGGTAGTGGCGGTGGCCTCCTTTGCCCGGGCCTTCCTGGCACAGAGGATGGACAGGGGAAGACTGACCCTGGAGAAGCCCAGGGAGAGCTGGCACTGCTGTCCACCCAGAAAATCTGGGGGTACGGATAATTCAAGGGCTGCTGCATGGCAGCCAGTGCCTCGGGCCAGCCCCCAGCCAAGGGTTTTTCTCCTTCTCAATCTTGGGGAGTCCCAGGTGTCAAGGACGGGACTCCTGTTTCTGACTGCTCAAGAGAAAGGAGCCGGCTCTCTCTTTATAGAGTTTCCAGAACCCAGGGAAACACCTCTCTTTTGTTCTTTCTTTCCCCCTTTCTGCTTCTCAAAGAGACACCCACTCGCTTTGCATCTGAAGCTGAGAAGCCTCAAGAAGCTCAGAGCAAACCCGGGGCAGTTTCCGCCCACAATCTACTGACAAAAGCTTTCAAAACCCCAATTGCTGCTGCCTTGCTGCCTGAAAGGCTGGTAGGGCGGGCTTGTCTCCTCAGGCCCCGCGAGAGCAGGTAGCAGCAGCACAGCCCTGTCGACTTCGGCCATTGCCCGGCTATGGGGAGAGAGGCCAGTGGGGCTCACTCAGGCACTGAGGGGCGAGAGCACAGAGTCGTGGCCAGAGAAGCTGCTTCTATGTCTCACCTTTTGCAGGAGGGAGTCGTCCCCCTGCTGCCATCCCTTCCCCACACCCAAATACTATTCACCCCGACATAGCAAAGCAACATAATTTACAGGTTACAAACTTGCTCCACCCACTTTGTAGAGGTCAGATCAGAGGTTACAAACCTGTCGCCCATATGCCTTAGGGAGCCCACAGACCTGCTTTGCTTGTGCCTCACAGTGTTCTTTCTTTCTACTGATTGTCCCCTTTAAAAATTGGGATATTCCATATATTTTTAAATTTATATTATCTTTATATTATGTTTTGAACCGCTAGACTATTGGACCATCTGGAGACCCTCTCTGCAAAACCAACCAGCTGAGCAGCAGCTGCTCTTGGGGATGGGACACAGATGTTCCAGGCTGCCCAGCCTGCACACCCTCCACTATATTTCTCAAGTACCTCACTGTGTGAAATGGCTTTCCTGGTCCCTGTATGGCTTTCTGTTTGCCATATCTGTTATGGTTGTCAGATGGTGCCCAGTTAAATTTGGATCTCAAATAATAACTAGTTTTTAGGATAAGTACGTCTTAAACATTGCATGGAATATAGTAAAAATTACACCTTTTTTATCTGAAGTTCAAATTTAACTGGTTATCCTAATTTTTTTTTTTTAAACTAAAGATGGGACTCTACCTAAACTTATTTCACATTTTCTCTGGCTTCAAATACCATTTACAGTAATTTCCAAGTGCTCAGCTCCACATAAATCCTATAAACCTCTCATAAATCCCTATTTTCCATTTTATTAAAGGGTTCTGTGTTTGAAGTTTCATCAGTTGTTATATCATGTTTTGGCATTTCTATGGCTATCATTCTGGCTCTCCACCTGAACCAAACCAACATCAAACTTATTTCCCTGCCCCATTCTGCCCATCCCCATTCCCAATACATCCTGTTTCACCTGAGGTCACTCTTTCTGGTGACAAATTCCACTCTACCTCTTTCCCTCCTCCAGCATTGCATTAATCACCCAGGATTGTTGATTTTACCTGAGCCATGCTTGTCACATGAGCACGCTCCCTCCCTACTGTCATTGCCTGAGGTCAGACTTTTATTATCACACCTGAAATATTGCAGTGATACTCTAACTGGTTTCCAGGCCACCAGCCTTTCCCAAGCCCAAGTCACCCTGCATAATGCTGCAAGAATGATGTTTTTAAAAACAAATTCAGTTATCTCACTTCCTTGCCTAAAACCTTCTGTCAGAAAGTTTGATTCTGGGAGTGGCCCAAATGCCTTAGTGTGACACACAAGGCAGTCTGCTGAAATCAGACTCCAACAGCTGTCACTGCCCCCTCTCCAGGCACTTCTGCCCACATCCCAGTCTCCATGCATGAAACAGGGAGACAGATGAAATCAGAATGATTGCACAATGTTCTCACTCTCTTTTACAGATGGGCAGAGGTAACGTGCTTTAGAACTCACATACGGCTTTCTTCATAGTCATGAAAAATGATGTTTATAATTAATAATCAGAAAATATAATTTTAAGAATTCCACCATATGTACAACCAAAAACACAACCCTTAAAGTATCCTGAAATAACTCTTAATAACAATTGAATAGAATCATATTTTTTAAACTATAAAAATTTTCCTGAAAATGACAAATATTCAGATAAATGGAAAAAATACACCATATCCTGGATGGGGAGGATAGAAAGAAAGTGTCACATGATGGTTAGGGTGTGTGCTTCTGGAGTTAAACTGCTTGGGTTCAAATCCCAGTTCTTCCATTTATTAGCTGTGTGAACTGGACAGGTCACCTTCCCTCCTCTGTGCCACAGTTTTCTCATCTATAAAAATGGGTATGATCACAATAGTACCTATTTCACAGGGCATTATGAAAATTAAACGAGTCAAAACATTTGATACACTTAAAATAGTCCTCAACATCAAAGTAAGCACTCAAAAAATGTTGCTGTTCTTGTTGTTGTAAATACAGTGTATCTTCCCACAAATGATTAATCTATAGACTTCATGTAATTTACCTTCTTTCACTAAGGATAAAAGAAGGTAGAGGGGGTGGAGATGGGGGAGAGATGTTGCAGGGAAAAGTACAAGTCAATGTCTGACATCAGTATCTGAGTGGTTGAATCCCTTGACACCATGATGATCTTACCCTATGTCCTCATCTCTACTTGGTATTATCCACTTTTCTAATTTTTACCAAGTGCTAATTTTTTTTCTGATTTCTTGTGAGGTTGAACATCTTGTCATATTTTTGTTATACAAATGTTTTCCCTTTTGTGTATATTTCCTGTTTTGTACACCATGCCCATTTTTCAATTGGGTTTCTTATCTCTTTGTGTTTATTCACAGGATTTCCTTGTACTTTATATTCTAGATATTAATCTATTGTTACTTTTAGACATTGAAAATATGTCACACCATCGCAGATTTCATGTATAGGCTTTAACCTATCTGGAGTTCATCTTTGTTTGTGGTATAAAAGAGTTCATCTTTGTTTTCCTCCATGTATGAACCAGTTTTCCCAACACAATCTATATATTTCCCCAAATATACCCAACTGAATTACAGTGGTATATTTATCATATATGAAGTTTATACATGTAGTCAGGTCTTTTTCTGGGTTCTTATCTCTGTTTCATTGATTTATTTCTCTATTCCAGTAGTAGGGTCTCACAGTTTTCACAATTATGGCTTTCTAAAATGTCTTGAGAGCTAGAATGGTAAAATTTTCCCTCTTTGATCTTCTTTTTCAAAATTGACATAACTATTTGAGTATATTTAATCTCTCCTATATGTATTAGGAAAAGAAAAACTATCATGGTCTTAAAATGTTCTACTGGACTATTAACAGTAATTGCACTAATTTAGGGAAGTGTTTTCTTTACAATGGTTTTGCCCTATCCACAGTTTTCCATGTGTTCTTTATGACTTTTAAAATTTTTCTTCAGGATGGTCTTATCCATTCTTTCTTAGATTAATTGCTTGATACTTTGTAATTTTGTTGTGATTATAAATGTTGTAATTTTCTGTGGCATTTTTAGATTCTGCGGTAAGCAACCTCTAAGATGACCGCAATGACCCCCCACCACTTGGTATTCACGCCCTTTCATAATTCCCTCCTCTTGAGTGTGGGCTGGACCTACTGACTCACTTCTAACTAATAGAATACAGTAGAAGTGTTGGGATAGCACTTCCCAGATTAAGTTATAAAAAGACTGCAGCTTCTGCATTGCAAATGGCTGCCTTCTCATTGTATCCTCACATGGTGGAAAGAGAGAGGAAGCAAGCTCTCTCCTGGCTCTTATAAGGGTAATAATCCCATTCATGAGGGCCCCACCTTCATGACGTCATCTAATCCTAGTTATTTTCAAAAAGCCCCACTTCCTAATACCAACACATTGGGACACAGAATTTTAAGTTATGAATTTGGGAGGGACACAAACATTCAGTTCCATAACACCCACCTAAACCAACCTTGAATTCCTGACCACAGAAATTTTAAGATAAATATTTTTTATTATAAGCCATTACATTTTGGGGTCATTTGTTATGCAGCAATAGATAACTAATACAGATGACTATAACTGGTTTAAATAAATGTTCTTCACGTTGTAACAAATAATGTTGAATCTTACAAACTTGTGGAACTTTCTTTTCATTTCTGATAGTGTGTCTATTGATTTCTGGGGTTTTTTCTATATAGATATACATTATCAGCGGACAAAATGAGAAGTTTTAATCTTCCCTTCCAATCCTTATGCCTCATTCTTTTACTTTTGTTTTTGTATTGTCTCAAACCTCAAGAAGAACTACATAAAACAGTAACTGTGATTGTGGGTATCTATGTCTTGTCCCTAATCACAAAGAGACTGCATCTAAAGTTTCTCACAGTAAGTATGATGTTTCCTAAGGTTTTTGTTTTTTATATATCACTTTTGTCAATAAAAGTTTCCTATTGTATCATCAGCATCTCATCAGCACACAGATGAAACACACATTAGGATAGCTTGAGAAGGACTTAATAAAAAGGACTGTTTACAAACATAGGGGTAAGGTGTAGGGATGCTCTCTGTGGGAGTAACATGCAACTTTCACTCAACACTCTTTGGTCAGAACTATTAACATGGCCATACTCAACTGCTAAAGGGCCAAGAAATATATTCCTACCATGTGTGTAGGGAAATCAAAAAGGATAGTATGATATTCTAGCAGTATTATAAGGAACAGGGTCGTTATGACCACTAGTCAAAGGGAAAGGTAAGCTGTTGGAACCTAAGAAGGAGAGAATTGTGTGGAGAAAACAGCCTAAACAGGAATTGTGACTTCCAGTCAAGAATTGCAGCCAGCCCTAGATGAACCTGGAGAATAAATACCCTGTCCCACCACCTTCCCCCTTCCCTCCTGCTGGGGCTCCACACTAGGCAAATTCAACCCAACGCCAGAAGGTGAGGAAGTCCATTGATGTAGTCCATACAGGGTAAATTCACAGGAGAGAGAGCAAAATAGAGTCCCATTCCCCACCATCACCTTCATAATGTTCGTACTGCCTAGAATTTTAATTCTGGCTTGTGATAGAGTCTTATGGTCCCTTTTTACCAATATTTAAATGGTAATTTAGTTGGATATACATTTCCAAATCTGATGTTCTTTATCTCTTTTTTTTTCAAAATTTTGCAAATATTACTCTTTGTCTTCTCACATCCAGATAAGTGAGAAGTCTGTGGTCAAACCAACTCCTATTGTTTTTAGGCATTTTTCTTTTTCCCCTCCAGAAAGTTTCAGAATATTCTCTTTGCTTATTAATTTCACTAAAATGAATATATATCACTTGGTTTTTCCAATACAGCCTATGTGGTACTTTACAAGCCTTTTCAGACTAAGGTCTTTTACCTTTCTTTAATTTGGGGAAATTGTTTAAATATTTCTTTCTCTACATTTATTTCATTTTCTTCTGGAACTCCTATTACAAGGATGCTGACATTTCAATTTCTACTCTCCTCACCTCTAAGTTTTTCTTTCAAAATAATTTTCTACTTTTTTGATGCTTTGCAGCATACAGAAATCTTCCAGCTCAGTAATACATTCTTCAGCTGTATCGTTTCCACAACTTAACATATCCATTAAGATTTTTATCTCAACTATTACATTTTTCAAACCCAATATTTCCAATTAGTTCTTCTTTGAATTGTTTTTCTTGACTAATGTTATCAGTATTTCATCTTTATATTTTTTGAGGGTATTTCTCCTGCTTATTTTAAACTTATTTTCTCTGGTCTGTTCATTTTCTCTGCCTGGTGTATTTTGTTCAGTATGTTGTCTTTCTTATAGAGCAGTATGTTCCTCGTGTGTCTGATCACTTTTCCTTGTGAGCTTGTACTCACTCTCCTGGGAATGTCATCTATCATGGAGGATAATGTGCAGCATGTATGTGGGAGTTGGAGGTCGGGAGAGGTGAAGGTGGCTAAAGCCCAGGGATCCAGGAGTACCTTGTGCCCTTCCTAGAGAGCTTAGGGAGTTGGCAGGTGGTCACTCCTTCAGAGGAAGAGCCTCTGGCATTGTACTCTGGGGTCAATCATCCCATTTGTCACCTACCTACCTTACCAAGTAAAATTTCCCGAGTTTCTACCTGGCATTGCTTTTTTAAGAGATTTCTTCCTCAGTTGGAGTCACCTGCCTATACCTGCTATTGACTCTTCCCCATCTCAGCCAAATTCCAGCACTATCTTGATATTCCCCACCAGTGCTGCTGGACGATCACTGCTGTTTATCTGCCTCAAAATGACAACCAAGCAAGATAGGAAAGAGAAACACACAGAACCATAAACCTCTGGCCTAACCTATCTTCCTGTGACATCTGACCCTCTTCTCCTGTGTGCTGCTGTAAACATATACCCACATGTACACTGAGAGCCAACAACCACCCTTTTCCCCTCACGAGTTTCTCATGCTTTTGTCAGTTTTTCAGGCCCATAAGATATATCCTGTTTCTTGGAGTTGTTTCAAGGGACAGAGTCAGAAACTCATGTTCATATGTCAACTTGTCAGGCCTGCTATGTTCTTTGCATCCGTTGCCTCTAGCATTACTGTGGGGATTAATTAAATGAGTTAATTCTCGTGAGGCACTTTAGGAGAGTGTTTGGAATATAGTACATGCTCTATACCTGTTAGCTGCAATTATTATTTATCATCATCATTATTAATATACATAATAAGTCTATGAAAATGAGTATATTATCTTCATAGATGAGTAACTGGATTCAGAGGAGAAAAGTAACCCTGGTAAGAGTTTGAACCAGGGTTCAGTCACATCCAAGTCCATTGGATCTCCAAAGAGTGTGCTCTTCCTACCATTCTTTTTATAGATGGCCCTTTTCTACTCCCACCTTACAAGATCTGATTGGCTCAGGAAAATTTGCAAGATGTTGAAGGCTTTTTAATTCACTTTACTAGGGAGATGACCACAACTTTCTTTGTGCTTCAATTTGATCTCTTGTCTCCAAGAGAAAGGCAAATTTGATGTTCTTTTCTAGTATAAAAGATTGGATTGGGGAATAAGCTATCAAGGGGAACTCTTGTTTCTCCAGGCTACAGCAAGTTGAAGGGGGAAAATCAGGAAGCTGTGGATGACAGTAGCAATGGGGCCAAAATTATCCTTCAGCCCTGCCATCCCATGCAACATTATTATTGGATGCCAAGACTACCCTACTGTCCTTTGTGTATCAGTTGGAGTCTGGTCAGGAAAACAGAAGCCACTCTAAGTATGCAAAGTGGGGAAAGGATTAATACAGGAATTAAAGACTGGACAAGCAAAGGTCGGGAAGGACACTTTTAGGAAAATTTGAAGTGCAAAACCTATGCTACAACCAATAGTTTCAGCTTCCAGCAACACTGAAGTTGGTGATTCTTAGGAGGACAGCAGAAAGCTGTAGGAAAACCCCACACTACCTCTGTTGTCCCCACACTACACCACACATCAGTAGCTGCTGTGACAACTAATGGCTTCTCCTTTACCACCATCCAAATCTCATGCAATTGATTCTCATTGGTGGAACCTAATTGGGATCCCACTTGCAATGGAGTGTAAGAACTGTAATTTCTAGGCTTTATGCTCCTGGGAACAGAAAAGAGGGTAAAAAGACAGGGATAGTACTGAGTATTAACAACTTACATGTGGTACACTGTGTCTATCTTGTTCAACATCACTGGGTAAAAACTCAACGAAGATATACTGGCTGAATTAATCAGTGCAGGAGGGTCCCAGGTCAGGCAAAGCACACTTTGGTGGGAACTGAGATGCTTCTGCCACCTCATTCAGTGATGCTATGGGCTCCACCTCCTGATGATACTCTGTACGTGCTATTGGCCTGCTGCTGACTTATTGTAGAAGCTTGGCAACATTGTATTTCTTCACCTTCCACTGAGGTGGGCCATGTCACTTCTTCAATTGTCACTGATGCAAATGTAAATCTGATCATGTCAATTTGCTGTTTAAAAGTATCACTTCAGTGGCTGCCTATTACCTTTAGAACAAAATCTGAACTCTTTATCATGACTTCCAAGCCCTTGCATTATCTGGGTTCTTCCTAACTCTCCAACTTAACTCTTTCTACTTTCTTCTTCTCTCACCACACT
Organism: Lipotes vexillifer; assembly: GCF_000442215.2. Taxonomy (NCBI): domain Eukaryota; kingdom Metazoa; phylum Chordata; class Mammalia; order Artiodactyla; family Lipotidae; genus Lipotes; species Lipotes vexillifer. The sequence continues at coordinate 919,234 of NW_006771436.1, forward strand.
AAGGCCACACTGACCTTTCAGTTCATCAAATATGGCCAGTTCTTTGCTACCTCAGGACCTTTGCCTGCGACGCTGCCTGGAAAGTTCTTTGTCCCACTTATATTTGACCAGGTGTTAGAACGCTTCAATCCTAAACTAAATATCATTTCCTCAAAGAGGCCTTCACCTGTCACTCCATCTAAATTAGATAGTTACTATTTTCTTAATAATACTCTGGGGGTATTTTTCCTCTTCTGGTACTTATCAAAATATCATAGGTATAGATATAAAATCCTGTCTATACTCTGCACTTGACTGTATACCCAGCCCAGCACAGTGCCTGACAACTAATATGCACTCAATAAATAAATGCTGAAACTCTTTGCAGACTCCTCATAAAGTAATTTTACAGAACGTTCAAATTACAATTTACTTCCTCAATTTCTCTTCAATTGTTGGCTTTTAAACCCTGAGACAAGTCAGAAGGCATTTGAAAGGAAACACAGACTTACTCCTAAAGTCATCTACTACCAGTAATAATCCAACTGGATCCCAAGCATCCTTTGGTCTTTCCTGCCTCCAGATGACCTTCTTCACATCCAAAGTATGTCCCAAGAAGCCAGGGAGATACTCTGTCCTCCCTCCTGGCTCAAACGTTTTAATACCATTCAGTGCATTACTGTTTCTCTCAGGAGGTTCATCATGTTCTCCTGCAGTTAGAACCCGGGTGGCTGACCTTGACATGGTAAGTTAAGTATGGCCTTGCAGATTGACCATCTTTTATTCTCAGTCCTTGTATGCGAGCATGATAATACATTGTGCACAACAGGGAACAGTGTCAGAGGTCATACATTGGTTACGTACATTTTGTCAGTGACTAATTATTTTAATTTCTCAAAGAGAAATGGCTAAACATGAATTCCAAGCCTAGAATAGTGCCTTGTATTAGAGGTATTCAATAAATATCTATTGATTATATGAATATAGATGAAGAAACTGACACTTAAATAGGTTAAGTGACTTGCCTAAAGCCACACAGACTGTTGGTGTTTGAGCCAAAATTCTAATCCAAAAAGGACACAATGTGAGAGGGATTATGAAACAAGAATGCTCAAGACTACACTGTGAGCAGTGTTCCCAAGTATAGAGGGCTGGGAACCCACTGCCTATAGGGCAGTAAGTAGGCAGGATAGAGACAATATCTATTAATAATGGAAACGTCTGAAGAAATATAAAGATCAGAGCAGAAATAAATGAAATAGAGACTGAAAAAAACAATAGAAAAATTAATTAAACTAAGAGCTGGTTCTTTGAAAAGATAAACAAAATTTATAAACCTTTAGTCAGACATCAAGAAAAAAAGAGAGAGGGCCCAAATCAATAAAATGAGAAATAATAAAGGAGAAGTTACAACCAATACCACAGAAATACAAAGGATCATAAGAGATTACTACAAACAGTTAGACACCAATAAAATGGACAATCTCCCAAGATGGAACCAGGAAGAAATAGAAAATATGAACAGATCAACTACCAGTAATAAAACTGAATTAGGAATTTTTTAAAAAACTGGATGTGATGGCTTCACAGATTAAATTTACCAAACGTTTAGAGAAGAGCTAATGCCGATCCTTCTCAAACTATTCCAAAAAGTTGCAGAGGAAGGAATGCTTTTTAACTCATTCTATGAGGCCAGCATCACCCTAATACCAAAACTAGACAAAGATATCACACAAAAAAGAAAATTACAGGCCAATATCACTGATGAACGTAGACACAAAAACCCTCAACAAAATCCAACAATACCTCAAAACAAATTTAACAATACATTAAAAGAATCATACACCATGATCAAGTGGGATTAATCCCAGGGATGCAAAGATGGTTCAATATCCACAAACCAATCAATGCGATACACCACATTAATATATTAAAGAATAAAAATCATATGATCATCTCAATAGATGCAGATAAAGCTTTTGATAAAATTCAACATCTATTTATGATAAAAACTCTCACAAAGTAGGTATAGAGGGAACATACCTGAACATAATAAAGGCCATGTATGACAAGCCCATGGCCAAAATCACACTCAACAGTGAAATGCTGAAAGCATTTCCTTTAAGATTAGGAACAAGACAAGGATGCCCACTCTCACCACTTTTATTCAACATACTACTGGAAGTCTTAGGCACAGCAATCACACAAGAAAAAGAAATAAAAGGAATCCAAATTGGAAAGGAAGAAGTAAAACTGCTACTGTTTGCAGATGACATGATACTAGACACCACCAAAAAACTACTAGAACTCATCACTGAATTTGGTAAAATTAATATACAGAAATCTGTTGCATTTCTATATACTAACAACAAACTATCAAAAAGAGAAATTAAGAAAACAATCCCATTTACAACCACATCAAAATAATAAAAATAAATCTAAGGAAAAAAAAGAACTGTACTCAGAAAACTATAAGACACTGATAAAAGAAACTGAAGGCAAGACAAACAGATGGAACGATATCTCATGTTCGTAGATTGGAAGAATTAATATTGTTAAAAAGAGCATACTACCCAATGCAATCTACAGATTCAGTGCAATCCCTACCAAAATATCAATGGCATTTTTCACAGAACTAGAACAAATAATTCTAAAATTTTTATGGAAACACAAAAGACCCTAAACAGCCAAAATGATCTTAAGAAAGAACAAAGCTGGAGGTATTGTGCTCCCTGATTTCAAACTATACCTCAAAGTTAGAGTGATCAAAACAGTATGTACTGGCACAAAAAAGAGACACATAATTCAATGGAACAAGATAGAGATCCCAGAAATGAAACCACACTATTATGGGTAATCAATCTATGACAAAGGAGGCAAGAATATATGATAGAGAAAAGACAGCCTCTTCAATGAATGATGTTGGGAAAACTGTACAGCTACATGCAAAAGAATCAAACTGGACTACTCTCTCACATCATGCACAAAAATAAATTCAAAATGGATTAAAGACTTAAAAATAAGACCTGAAACCATAAAACATCTAGAAAAAAAATAAAGCACTAAGCTCTTTGGCATCAGTCTTAGCAATATATTTTTGGATGTGTCCCCTCAGGCAAGGGAAAAAAAAGCAAAAATAAACAAACAGGACTACACCAAAATAAAAAGCTTTTGCACAGTGAAAGAAACTATTGACAAAACAAAAAGTCAACCTACTAAATGGGAGTGAAGGAGAGAAGATATTTGCAAACAATATATCCAATAAGGGGTTAATATGCAAAATATATTTTTAAAAAAACTCATACAACTCAACATCAAAAATACAAACAACCCAACTGAAAATGGACAGAGGATCTGAATAGACATTTTTTCAAGGAATACATACAGATGGCCAACAGGCACATGAAAATACGTTCAACATCACTAATCATCAGGGAAATGCAAATCAAAACCACAATGAGATATCATCTCACATTTGTCAGAATGGCTATTATCAAAAAGACAACAATGGAGAGATATACCATGTTCTTGGATTGGAATAATCAACATTGTGAAAATGACTCTACTACCCAAAGCAATCTACAGATTCAATGCAATCCCTATCAAACTACCACTGGCATTCTTCACAGAACTAGAACAAAAAATTGCACAATTTGTATGGAAACAAAAAAGATCTCAGATAGCCAAAGCAATCTTGAGAAAGAAAAACAGCTGGAGAAATCAGGCCCCCAGACTTCAGACTATACTACAAAGCTACAGTAATCAAGACAGTATGGAACTGGCACAAAAGCAGAAAGATAGATCAATGGAACAGGATAGAAAACCCAGAGATAAGCCCATGCATATATGGTCACCTTATTTTTGATAAAGGAGGCAAGATAATACAATGGAGAAAAGACAGCCTCTTCAATAAGTGGTGCTGGGAAAACTGGACAGCTACATGTAGAAGAATGAAATTAGAACACTCCCTAACACCATATACAAAAATAAACTCAAAATGGATTAAAGACCTAACTGTAAGGCCAGACAGTATAAAACTCTTAGAGGAAAACATAGGCAGAACACTCTATGACATAAATTGCAGCAAGATCCTTTTTGACCCACCTCCTAAAGAAATGGAAATAAAAACAAAAATAAACAAATGGGACCTAATGAAACTTCAAAGTTTTTTACAGCAAAGGAAACCATAAACAAGACGAAAAGACAACCCTCAGAATGGGAGAAAATATTTGCAAATGAAGCAACTGACAAAGGATTAATCTCCAAAATTTACAAGCAGCTCATGCAGCTCAATATCAAAAAAACAAACAACCCAATCCAAAATGGGCAGAAGACCTAAATAGACATCTCTTGAAAGAAGATATACAGATTGCCAACAAACACATGAAAGAATGCTCAACATCACTAATCACTAGAGAAATGCAAATCAAAACTACAATGAGGTATCACCTCACATGGGTCAGAATGGCCATCATCAAAAAATCTACAAACAGTAAATGCTGGAGAGTGTGTGGAGAAAAGGGACCCCTCTTTCACTGTTGGTGGGAATGTAAATTGGTACAGACACTATGGAGAACAGTATGGAGGTTCCTTAAAAAACTACAAATAGAACTACCATATGACCCAGCAATCCCACTACTGGGCATATACCCTGAGAAAACCATAATTCAAAAAGAGTCATGTACCACAATGTTCATTGCAGCTCTATTTACAATAGCCAGGTCATGGAAGCAACCGAAGTGTCCATCAACAGATGAATGGATAAATAAGATGTGGCACATGTATACAATGGAGTATTACTCAGCCATAAAAACAAATGAAATTGAGTTATTTGTAGTGAGGTGGATGGACTTAGAGTCTATCATACAGAGTGAAGTAAGTCAGAAAGAGAAAAACAAATACTGTATGTTAACACATATATAGGAAATCTAAAAAAAAAAAAAAAGGTTCTGAAGAACCTAGGGGCAGGACAGGAAGAAAGATGCAGACATAGAGAATGGACTTGAGGACATGGGGAGGGGGAAGGGGAAGGTGGGACGAAGTGAGAGAGTGGCATGGACATATATACACTACCGAATGTAAAACAGATAGCTAGTGGGAAGGAGCCACATAGCACAGGGAGATCAGCTTGGTGCTTTGTAACCACCTAGAGGGGTGGGAAAGGGAGGTTGGGAGGGAGACCCAAGAGGGAGGAGATATGGGGATATATGTATATGTATAATTGATTCACTTTGTTATAAAGCAGAAACTAACATACCATTGTAAAGCAATTACACTCCAATAATGATGTTGAAAAAATAAATAAAATATAAAAAAATAAAGTTTGGAAGAAAAGTAAAGCAGATATAATTAAATATGTAAAAAAAAAAAGACAACAAATAACAAGTTCTTGCAAGGATGTGGAGAAAAGGGAACCCCCCACCATGCACTGTGGACAGAAAGGTAAATTGGTGCAGCTCATATGGAAAACAGTATGGAGGCTCCACAAAAAGTTAAAAATAGAACCACCATATGATCCAGCAATTCCACTCCTGGGTATTTATCTGAAGAAAAGGAAAAGACTAATTTGAAAAGATATATGCACCCCTATGTTCATTGACGTTTTATTTACAATAGCCAAGATATAGAAACAACCTAAGTGCCCAGCAAGAGATGAATGGATAAAGAAGATGTATATAATGGAATATTACTCAGCCATAAAAAAGAATGAAATCTTGCCATCTGTGACAACATGGATGAACCTGGAGGGTATTGTGATAAGTCAAACGGGTAAAGACAAATGCTGTCTGATTTTACTTATTATGTGGAATCTAAAAACCAAAGCAAATGAACAAACATAACAAAACAGAAACAGAGTCATAGATACAGAGAACAAAACAGGTGGTCGCCAGAGAAGAAGTCAGTTGGGGGCCACGGGGGAAGAAATAGGTGAGGGAAATTAAGAAGTACAAACTCAGTTGCAAAATAGATGAGTCACGGGTATGAAATGCACGGTGTGGAGAATATAGTCAAGAATTATGCAATATCTTTGTATGGTGACATATTGTAACTAGACTTACCATGGCGATCACTTTGGTATGTACAGAAATACCGAATAACAGGCACTATCATAATATTGTAGGTCAATTATACTTTAAAAACAAACCGACTCATAGAAAAAGAGATCAGATTTCTGGTTACCAGAGGCGGGGGAGGTTGGGAGTGGAATTGGATGAAGGCAGTCAAAAGGTACAAACTTCCGGTTATAAATAAGTCTGAGGGATGTGACGTACAACATGATAAATATAATGAACACTGCCATATGTTATATATGAAAGTTAAGAGAGTAAATCCTAAGAGTTCTCATCACAAGGAAAAGAGCTTTTCTTTCTCTTTAATTTTGCATCTATATGAGATGACGGATGTTCACTAAACTTACTGTGATAATCATTTCATGGGGTGTGTAAGTCAAATCATTATGCTGTACACCTTAAACATATAAAGTGCTGTATGTCAATTATAATTCAGTAAAACTGGAAGAAAAAAAGCCTGGAAAGGCCTGGGTCTTGTGGGCTCTTTTATGAACCCCTTATTGATGTTTGAAATGCTTCTTTGCAAAAACGTGTCTTGGTAGGTTTGTGGGAAAGTCACATGCACTAAGGACTGATGTAAATGTCAAAGTCGTTGTTTTTGTCACCCACTGTTTCCTTTGAGTGTCTAGCAGATGTGAGTCAGGTCTATGCAGCTGGATGCCTCCAAAGCCTTCCATCCTCAGGGTTTCATGAGAAGAAACTTTTGAGCACACAGCATCTGATCCTGGGATGTGGTTCACTGTCTGTTACGGACCTTGAGAGAGCCTCAGCCCAGTGAGTGAGGAGTCCTAGGCCTTGTACCAGTTCGTTATTTGACAAATGAAGTGCTCTCCGCTGAGCTTTATTTGCAAACTAGCTGCAGTGCTGTCTTACCAACCTAAAACTGTACAGGGCTCTAGAATCTCAGTGCCAGAATAGGGAAGAGATCACTCTGTCGTGTTCCTAATTTTACAGATTTGGACATGGGCTCCAGAGAGGTGAGAGGATTCTCCCAGGGCCACAGCCAGTGTGTGGAAGAGTTGGGAAGAAAACCTGCCCTGTCTCCTAGTGTTTCTCCACCACAACTTTCACATGTGGAAATGAAACACAGTAAACACTTGTTTCTGTTCAATTCCATCTATACATGTCTTGAGCACCTAATAGGTGCCACACAGCATGGAAGGTACAAGGACACAGCCATGGTCACACACAACTCCTTTAGGAGCTCTTAGTTTGGTGGGTCCTGTCCCTGGTGTCGTCTTCACATCCCCTGAAATTCATCCAGTCTTTTCTGTCCCACCCTGGTCAATCACTTACTAATGTTCTATTGGGATGGGTGGGAAGAAAAAGGGGAAGGAAAGAAACATTGACTTAGCAACTACACTGAGCTAGGAACACTATACATTACCTCATTTGACTCTCAAGCAGCCTTCCATGATTCTTATCTCCACTTTACCAGTGATTTGGAGAAGCTGAAGAACCCACAGGAGGCTGAGCCTGGATTTGAATTCAGGTCTTCCCACAAGACCACACTGTCCCTCTAGCTTTTACTTCACCTCACAGCTGTCTCCTCGTCCCTGAAAATTCTCACGTGCCTTTAGAACTCCTTCGACAAATAAGTTCCCCTCCCCAAACACATGCCATCAAAATCCCTACTTGTCATTCTATGGAAACTGAATTCCACGTGGAAGCTTCTCATTCTCACTTTCAAACCTCTACGCTCCCAAGCCCACACTCCTCCATGCCTCCTGGGTTTATGAGGTCTACCTGCCTCTGAAGCCACACTCTCAACTCCTAGCTCTACTTACCTCCCTAAATGCACTGTATCCTAGAGCTGAGACCTGGACTGAGCTACTCAGACTCTACCCTCTACCCTCCCTACCCACCACCACAGGACAGGCAGCCCAGTATTGTCACTTCCTCTATCAACAGAAGAGCTAACAGGAGTCCAGCAAGGCTGTGTCCTTCCACAGCAGGAACTCCTGGACCCCTACACCTCTACTCCTCAGGGTGTCTGCTCCCAGATCTCCCTGGCCCACCCTGTGGGGAGGGGTCCCATGTCATGTTGCATGTGATTTTTTTTTCCATCTCCTGGGGATCTCTCTATCATTCCAGCCCATTTCTTCATTCCCTCTATCCGCAGTTAACTCTATTTTATCTTAGTCTGGCAGCCTGGGTTAGCCCAATATCCCCGAGTTATGCCTGGTGAACTCTTCCTTCCCAAGTCAGTTCAGACATCACCTCCTCTGTGAAGCCTTCTCAGGCACAACAAATCCCTCCTTCTTCAAGGCTCCTGTAGCCCGTTTATTACAGCACTTCACATACCAAGTCATTAGAAATCTCTTCTATTTCCTAAACTCAAGCATCTTAACTCCTGGGACACTTTCATGTCAATTTCACAATCTGTAATCTCTAGCCCAGAGGATGGTACACAGAAATGTTCAATAAATATCCCGAGTATTGCTTGTCTAGATAGACCCTGTGGAGTAGAACTAGAACCAAACAGTGGAAGGTTCTGCTCCACTAGACTCCGAATTCCTCAGAGGCAAGGGGGAAAATCTTCTTCCATCAGTGGGTCCCTACTGTGTTTACAGTCACAGCGCTGCAAACACAGCATGAGCCACCCTGGGCTGGGGTCAGTTCCCAGTCCAGGAGATGCCTAAGCTCAGGATAATGATACATTGGCAGAGATTTGGGGCAAGGGCTGCGCTAAATGTTCTGAGGTCCCTTCGAGCTCCAAAACCATGGTTCCATGATGAGGGAGAGGTTGGTTAAAAGATCAAAAGACAGATAAGAAAAGTGGTGGACAGAGGAAGGTAGAGATGAAAGAGGCACAAGGCAGAAAATAAGGGTCGGTGAGGAAAGGGAGGCTGAAAACTGGAGAAAGAGAGGGGACTGGAGGGACTAGGCAAGAAGGAGGACAAAATGAGGGAGTGGGGCCTCACTAACCGCAGGTAGGTGCTTGCACACTGGGCATGATCAGATTCCCGAGATCCCATTGCCCATAGGCACAAAGTCATAGAGAAATGCTGAAAGCTGCTGCACTTGGAAATCAGTCTGAAATGGACTTAATGTCTCTCCCACCCAGACGGGAAGCTAAATCCTAAGAAAATCAGCTTCAATTGACAAAAACCAAGCCACACGGGAACACAGTTAAAGCACTTACTGCCCTGCGCCATCTGACCCTTCTCCATGTGTCGCAGCCTGGCCAGCCCTGAGTCAGCATGCCGGGAGGACCAGTCCTCAAGCAACAAGGCTGCAGGCAGGGCAGCCCACCCCACCAGCTCTGGTGACCCACTGGCTCCATAACCCATCCACCCCCTTTGCCCAAAACTTATTGCACGTTACAAATGGTGACATTGCGGGCCGAGCTCTGGGACCAGACTGACTTCTGAACAGGAAATAACAGGCGCCCTGCACTCTGGTCACCTTGGGGCTGAAGGTCCTGCTCTAACTTCATAACCTGGTTCTTATCAACAAGCAACCATCTGGTGCCCCCAGGAATGTTTACCAAGTATCATTAGTGTCAAAATTTACAGAATACCCATCCTGTCCAGACACTGAATCAGATCCTTTATGTGGATTATCATGTCAATTCCTCAAAATAACCCAGTGAGGTTAAATATCCCCATTGGCAGATAAGGACACCAAAGCTCAGAAAGGTAAAATAATTTTTCCAAAGTTATACATACAATTATTAAGCGGCAGAGTCTGGATTCAAACCCAGGCTGTTGAGCTCCTGTGTCCATAACAAACTGCATCCAGCAATAGGATTTTGTTCCTCTATCCCTGAGGCCCTGCCCATGTGCCTGTTGCTCTCATGTTCGGGCCCTGCTTTGCTCACTCTACTGTCTTCCCCAGGCCTGCTCCCCTGCCCCAGACTCTCCTCTCTGGGCCATGAGCCTGGCACCTGTGCTTGTGTCCCCTGACGCAGCCCCGTGACAGATGCCCCATCAGCCTATGGAGTCACCTCCCCGGCTGTCTCCTGTCCCATGCCTCACTGCAGTGGAGGCCAGCCTGCCTGCCTTTTTATTGCCAGCTTCAGAAACCCGCCCCCATCACCACTACAGAGGTTAACCTCTGCATCTTTCCGTCCACATCAGGTCTGTCCTTCCTCTGACAGAACTGGTTTTCACAGACACTGAGACACCTAAATGCATGCCCAGGACAGTGATTGACAGCCGGCTGAATCAGCTTCCTCTCTGCAGATATCTAACCCATAGGAACCCGGATCCTACAATGCACATCATCTTTACACATCTCATTGCTCACACGTCAAGATAACTTGACTAAGGAAAGGGAGATCTCAGCCCTGGGCCTGGCACTCCTCAGGCTCCAAGCCTCTGAGGGTGGGGATTTTGGCTGAGCGAGCAAACGTGTTGGGGTTTCCTTCATCTCGCAGCTCTGCACCTTCCTTATTCTTGCACAGCAAGTACTGCTCTCACAGCTGCATCCTAACCTGTGTGTGCAACCTACATCCTGACGTGTGTGTGTGTGCACACATGAGTGTGTGCAACAGCTTGCAAAGGCACTGCTCACTCTCCCTGGGCTCATGTAACCCACACCACCACACAGGACAGAGGGAGGGCCCAGAGAGGGTCGGGCAGAGCATAAAGACACCGACAAGGATCCAGTGAGTATGGCCACTAAAGCAGTTTCATTTCCACGACTTTCCTGCAGTTGATTCTGTTTCAGCTCCAACTCCATAGAGTGAAGAGTGGGGAGCAGTGGGGCGGGTGGGACACTGAGGAAGTGGTCAGAGCGGCAGGAAGCATTTCCTTTCACAGGTCTTGGGGGCAGAAGCTAAGCATCATGACCGCTTGCTTCAAAAATCTCTTCTCCTGCCCCACAGCCCCTTTCTCCAGCTTATAGACACATATTTTCTGTGTTCTCCATTTCTTCACATTTTCCTAGACCTATGTACTGTCTTCCCTCCTGAAGAGAGACCCCTGTGTTCATGGTCACAGAGTTGCAACTGAAATTCATCTTAGCACTCAGCCATCCGTTCATTCATTCATTCTTTCTTTCACTCTGCGTCTACCATGTGCCCCTGTGCCAGGCATGGACCCTGCCTTGGGTTTCAACACAGTGTGATCATCCAGTATAACTTTCTCATTGTCCAGTTGGAAATCTGAGATGAAACACCTTCCCAAACTGAAATGAGCATCATGGTTGGCAGCATATCATTTACGTTAATTAAATATCTCAGAGCACTTAAATATGATATATGTTGAATTCAGAGGTTTCCTGTACACAGATGTCTCTATCCTTCCCTGCTTCATGTCCTCCATGCTTCAGGCACACAGGAGGTATCTGCTTATTTTTGTGGGCAACTTCATGTCACAAGGTCAGTGGAAAATTAAGAGTTGGTTGACTGTGTCCCAGAAACTAAGTCTAGTCCACACTGGATCTGAAGATATCCATGACCTAGTGACCTCTCTTGTCCTGAAAGAAGGGTTGAACGTTATTGTCACTTACACTTCTCTTCTTGAATCAAGCAGAAAGGTCTTTTTTAAATTTAATCCTACAGTGCCTAAGTTTTGCCATCTACAAATATGGGGGATGTGCAACCCAGAATATTATGGATTTTGAGTGTCAGACAAAAATCAAATACTTTAGAAATAAAATGGAGTACACTAGAGAGAAAACATCTAGTTGTGCAAACCTAACATTAAAGATGAGAAAACTGAAACCCAGGAAAAAAGTGAATGACTCAGTCTCACCCAGGTTATGAGTGGCAGAGCCAGGGCCAAAACCTCCAGTCTTCCAACATCCGTTAAGGCCAGGTGCATCCCCCTGCAGCCTCCAAACACTCTGATCGCCCTGGAGATAGGGCTCAAACCACATGACGTATGGTTCCCATTCAGATAAATCTATGATGCTCTTTTGTCCCCAGATAATTCGTTTTAGAAACTTTGTGTTTGCCCTCATTAAGGAGCAGAGATTGTGCTTCTTAATTGTTTCACTGGATTGAAAAAAAAAATGAAATGTTATTTTTCCTCTTGATGAATGCCCTCCACAAGAAAATATTCAACTATCCAAAAAAAAGAAAGAAAACAGCTCCTATATGGAACCAGTATGGGGAGACCCAATTTTAGGAGCCCAGCCCTTAAAGCTTAGATGGAGAGAAATGTTTCTATATGAACACTCTTGCTTGTAGGAAGGATGCAGAAATCCTTATAGAGTGACTGCGCTTGTTCATTGTAAAGTAAATTTGCCCTGCAACAATCACCCCATTTTTGGTAACAATGTTCCAATTTTCTTTGAGAAGTTTTCCTCCCTCTCTCTCCATGGGGTTCAGTTGCAGCTGATCCCATCTAGATGCCATCCTGCTCCAGGACTCAGACTCGGTCAATAAAACCATGAGTCTCGCTGGCCTCAGTGACTGCATCAGAGCTGGCCAAGGGCCCCAAGCTGGGCCATTACTGAGCATCTCTGGAAACTTTGCTGGCGCTGCTGGGAAAGAAGCGCTCTTGTTCCGCGGGGCTTGTTAATAACGCAGAGGGGAGGCCTGGCCCTGCTTGTCTAGTCATCTACATGGGAGCGTCTAAGATAGCTGAGCTGAGAGATGGGCAAAGATAGGTACTTGACGATATCACCTGAGTATCTGATTCCAGCGGGGCCTAAATTTTATAAACTGTGGGGGTCAGAACAATTGCTTTCTTTCTTTTTTTAGTGTAAGCCTATTTGAGTTGGGTTTCTGTCACCTGAAACCAAAAGAGACCTAATAAACCCACAGCAAGGATACTGAGGGGATGCTTAAAGAGAGTAAGAGTTTTAACGAACGGGCACTGACAATGTGTGGGGCAACTGGCCTGAGTCTGGCCAGCCCCTGAGAAGAGGAAAGGTCCACCCCACTCAAATAATCAGGGCTGCCGGGTGGCAGAGCAGAGCTCACCAGGAGAGAAGAGCTCATCCTGGGCTGACATCTAGACCTCCACCCACCTAACCTTCCAGTGAGATTCAATGTGAGAATATGAAACTGCTCTCGATGAGGTTCACCTCCTCTAATTCCCACAATGCTTTCCAGGTCCCCAGAACATAATTTTTATTTTAGAGGCACCCCAAGATGTCTGATTTATTAGGAAAAAAGCTAAACAGTGGAAAGGGGGAAAGACTGAGAAAGAATACTCGTGTGTGTTTGTGTAAAATGAGGATGGTGGTGAAGGAATCCTTCCCAGCCCTAAGTTCCATGAATAAGAGGGGGGCAAGATGCTGCAGTTCTCGTGACCCTGGTCAGACTGGCAGTAAAGTAACCGCTAAACTGAAGACATATGGAGGGCAGGGGTCAGGTCTACCTTATTCACTGTTATATTATCAGCACCTAATTAGAGAGTTTAGCAATAAGGAAATATTTGTTGAAGACAGGGAGGCAGAGCTTGCTATATGCCAGCCAATGATGGGGGTGTGGGGGGAGGGAAGAGAAAGCCGAGACAAAGGGAAGGAGGTAGGAATCTGAGAAAGAAAGAGCACCAAGGGTGGTGAGATGGGACTTGAAGAATTACCGCCACTCATTTATTTTAATTTGATGTCTTTAAAAAAAAGTTTGGGTCCATTCAACTGAAAGCTCATATGAAGCAAGTAATCAATTCAAGAGAAATTGCAAATCTGATCTGTGACCTGAATCCTCCTTGCTCCATGTCATCAGAATCCCCCAGGCATTC
>NW_006771436.1:932987-998668 GCF_000442215.2 Lipotes vexillifer
GCCAGCCTGACTCAGCTTGTTTCCTGAGCAGTGAGGTCAGCTGCAGTTGCATCTCTGACCGTCCTGTCCATGACCAGCCCTCCTCCTCCGAGGTGAGGCACACACGAGTGATGCCCATCGGTGGGCCTTACCCCACAGCCGCCCTTTCAGGGCACAAGCTTCCCAGACAGCCACCTGTCGCCCAAGGCTTCGCCTCCCTCCTACCGTCACGCACGGTTCAAGCCTGGTCACTTTCTTCTGAAGCGGCTCTGACACAGCTTGAAAGTCAGGGTTTCCAAAGATGAGACACATCAGAGGCTGCTCTGCCCACAGCCCTCTGTGGTTTGAACTCCAGATCTCAAGCGTTCCAGAGTGCAGTGGAACAAGTGTGTGCTCTGCCCAAGAAACAGAAAATCAGCCCTCATCTTGTTCCAGGGGGTGGCAACACATGGGCAGAGGGAGCCCCAGTTGTGGGTCCTCTAGAAAACGAGCCAGCCTCCAGGCACAGGGGCCAGGGTTCTCAGAATGTTAGACGAAAGAGGCTTTAACCACAGAAACTCAGGCGGCAGGAGCCGTATGGAACCGCAGTGGCACAGCAAGTCAGAGATGCTGGTCAGTGATGGGGCTGTGCCAGGAGCAGCTTTTCGTGTTTGATGCTTGTCAATCATAGATATGCATCCTGTTTACCTAAGTTGTGTAGTGTAAGTTCACATGGTTAAGTCCCAGCCTGTAGGCTGATGTGTGCATGAATACGCAAATATGCAGATAGGATGGGTATATCAGCATCTGTTTCACAACCAGGTAAAGTCAGCTTTGGCTATTTTGACCCACTGATAATACAAGACAATATTTTACACTCATTAATAAGCTGTCCCTAAACAATGTCCTTTAAGTTGGTTTTCCAAGTAATCACATGCACTGTTCTGTGTTTTGACAACAGAAGAAAGTGCTTTTCTTACTGGGAAAGGGCATGAAGAAAACAGAGCAGGAGAATTCCCCTCCCACCCGGTGGCTCCCTCACTAAAAATCTTCACAAAGATGTTCCTTTGATCATCAAAGATTTATAAAATTTTAAGGAAATACAAAAGCCCTCGATTTACTACACACTATCTGGTGGGAGATATTGAAAAGTAAATATAAACTTAAAAAACAGTTAAAACCTCATGGTGAGAGTAGGCACAGTGCCATGGAAGCCAAGAGAAGGGTCACCAATCTTCCACAGGCAGAGTGGGGGTCAGAGAAAATATTTCAGAGGTTGTGATGCTCAAGCTAAGTCTCAAGCAGCTAAACCGCAAGGGAGGGAGCATCATTCCCCGCAGACAAAAGAGCAGGACAGGAAAGCAAGGCATGTCTGCGACCCGCCTCGCAAGAGCTCGCTCTGCTTTGTTTTTCTCTATAGTACTTAGTGCCATCTGCCATTTTATACCTTTATTTGTGTATTGTCTGCCACCAGCAACTAGAACATAATTTCCCCCGAGGGCAGGGACTTCGTTCTGTTCTCTGCGATAATCCCTGCACCTAAACATGTTTAGCATGTAGTAGGAATCAAATACTTGCTGAATGCATGGATGTTGGCAGGAGTGAGAAATGAAGCTGGACAGTCAGGCAGGGTAGCCTCGCCATCATGAGGGCCTTGTGTGCTCTGCTAGCGAGTGTGGACATGAACTTGGAGACTTAGTGCAATATTTACAAACTGGCAGCCCATAATTTACAAACAGCTCATGCAGCTGAATATCAAAAAAACAAACAACCCAATCAAAAAATGGGCAGAAGACCTAAATAGATATTTCTCCAAAGAAGACACACAGATGGCCAAGAGGCACCTGAAAAGATGCTCAACATTGCTAATTATTAGAGAAATGCAAGTCAAAACTACAAAGAGATATCACCTCACACCAGTCAGAATGGCCATCACCAAAAGTCTACAAACAATACATTCTGGAGAGAGTGTGGAGAAAAGAAAACCCTCCTACACTCTTCGTGAGAATGTAAATTGGTGCAGCTACTATGGAGAACAGTGTGGAGGTTCCTTAAAAAACTAAAAATAGAGCTACCATATGATCCAGCAATCCCACTCCTGGGCATATATCCTGAGAAAACCATGGTTCAAAAGGATCCATGCACCTCAATGTTCACTGCAGCACTGTTTACAATAACCAAGACATGGAAGCAACCTAAATAAATGCCCATTGACAGATTAATGAATAAAGAAGGTGTGGTATGTGTGTGTGTGTGTGTGTATATATATATATATATATATATATATATATATATATATATATATAATGGAATATTACTCAGCCATTAAAAAGAATGAAATAATGCCATTTGCAGCAACATAGATAGACCTGGAGATTATCATACTAAGTGAAGTAAGTCAACAGAGAAAGATAAATATCATATGATATCTCTTATATATGGAATCTAAAAACATGATAAAAAGGAACTTACTTACAAAACAGAAACAGAGTCACGGACTTAGAAAACAAACTTATGGTTACCAAAGGAGAAAGATGGTGGGGAGGGATAAATTGGGAGTTTGAGATCGACATATACAGACTACTATATTTAAAATAGATGACCAACAAAGACCTACTGTATGCCAGTTTTAAAAAAACTGGCAGCCCTTGGGCCAAACACAGGAGTGCTTTGCTTGACCTATACTGTGCTTTTTAAATTAAGGTATTTTTAAAAATTTTTATTGGAGTATAGTTGATTTACAATGTTGTGAATCAGCAAAGTGAATCAGTTATACACATACATATATCTACTCTTGGACATATACATACTATATATAAAATAGATAACTAATAATGACCTACTGTGTAGCATAGGGAACTCTACTCAATACTCTGTGATGGCCTATATGGGAAAATTATCTAAATTAAGGTATTTTATTTAAAAATAAAACCTAGATTTCTAGCTTCCCTTTAAAAATCAGAGGGTGCAGTAATATGGGGCCTGTAGTCTTTCCAGGCAAGGTCAGCTTGTGCTGATAGCAGGTAGCCTCTTAGTAAGACCTGTGCTCTCAAGTTCACCGGGGTCTTCTCCAGTCTCAATTGTCTTGTGAGGGCTTCCTTCCTCACATGTCACCTGCTGTTCCAACTAGATAAATGAGTTTGCAGCCTCTTGCCTGAGTTCAGAATGTCTGGTTTAAAAATCCCAACATGATAGCAAGTCTCCAAAATAATCTCCCAATGGCCCCTGCCTCCCAGTAGTTATGACCTCCCACAGTGAATCTGAGCTGGTCCTGTGTAACGAATAGAATGTGATGGAAGCAACACTGTGTGGCTTCTAAGGACAATTCATAAGAAGCTAGTCACCACACAAAAAGTCAGACTACTCTGAGGCTTCAGTGCTGTGAGGAAGCCCAAACTAACAATGGGGAGAGGCCATGTACACAGAGAGAGTCCCCAGGTGTTCTAGATATCCCATCTGAGATGCCAGACATGTGAAAGCCATCTTGACACCCAGGCCAGAACCCATCTAGCTACATACAAACATGTCCATCGTATGAGAGGCTCCAAGACAGAACCATCCAGCTGAACCCTTTCAACCCACAGAACCATGATAAATATTGGTAAATCATTTTAAGCCACTGTGTTTTGGGTGGCTTGTTACAGAACAAAAGGTAACTGAATCACATACACTACCACTTATTCAGAATGTGGCCTTAAGCATATTATTTAGTATCTTTAAGCCTCAATCTCTTCATCCTTAAAATAAGGAAAATAATAGTACTGACTTCAGAGTTTTTGAAATTCAAATTATATTATGAATGGGATGTACTCAGCCTTGAAGCTAGCACATCAGAAGCACTCAATGAATACTAACCATTATTTAATTTTACTTCTCATTATTACTGTTGTTGAAGTCTGCCTAGTGGGTGGCATATTTCACAACCAGAATACTGAAAAGAGAGGAGACAAGGGAAGGTAAAGGTGGGCAGATCAGGGTCAAGGAGAGTGTCGTGGAGAAGACATTTCTCGGTGTGGTAGGTATGTCTTGCTCTCCCAAAGTCTAGAGTGCCAGGAAATTGGCTATTTTCCCCATTTGAGTATCTGCAGTAAGGATTCTGGAAACTCCTATAGAGTCAATTTATTAATTCATAACTCATTCAAAAAGTTTATTGAGCACTGACTCTATATGTCAAGCTAGGTACTGAGCATACAGCAGTGCACAAAACAGATAAAGGCCCCTGCCCTCATGAGTTTCCATTCTAGTGCAGGACAAGATATCAAACAAATAAATAAAAGATGTATTATGGTAGATGGTGATAAGTACAATGGAAAAAAATAAGTAAGCTAAGGTGATAATGAGTGTGGGGTGGAGGAAACTGGCTTGTAATTGTAAGTAAGTTGGTCAAGGAAGGGCTCCCTGAGCATAGTAGAAAGTGAAAGAGGTATCTGGGGTGGGGAGGAACTATCATACAGAAAGATCCATACATAAAAATGAGCTGAAGTCTCATATTGTTACATCTACTATCAATCACTGATGAATATATATGTCTTCTCCCAATAATTCTGTGAGGCAAATGTTAATATATGTTATCCTTAATTTACTCAGTTATTTTTTTATCCTATTGTGCTCTATTTCTCTTTAAGCTACTTTAACTTCTTTTTGGAACAAGGCAAGATGATGTATTAGTCATGTTAAGTTAGGTTAAGCAACAAACACTCCCCAAATCTCACTGGCCTCACACAACAGCATGAGTCCACAGTGGCTGGGCTCCATCATGTCTTCATTCAGGGACTTTGGTCAGCTGAGGCATCACCATCTACACTGTCAATCACAGCACCAGGGAGAAGGAAAGATGGAACACTGGCACCAGCTCTTCAGTACTTCTGCTGGAAGGGACACAAATCATCACCTCTGCTCACTTTTCACTGGCCAGAGCAGGTCATGTGTAGCTGTGTATGAGTGTGTGTGTGATTGTCCTAAATGCATAGAAGTAAAAGGAAATAGATACTGATGAATAGTTTGTCTACCATAGATAGATATATGGAAATGATAGATGATAACAGGTAATAATTGGTGAAAGAAAGAGAAGAGAAAGACAGAGAGAGAAAGAGAAAGATAGATAGATAGATGATAGATAGATAGATAAAGTAGATAAAAGAAAAGAAGAGCGAGGCTTAGAAATGGTCAATCATTTGCCCACGGTGAAAAAGTTTGTAAATAGCCAAGTCAAGATCGGAGCCAAACTCTACCTGGGTTTCATACTGGTCTTGGAGACAGACTACCTGGATCTCTGGTGCTGAGCAGAGTCTTTTGGTATAGAGTCAGATGTTGTTTCATATCAGGTCAGGCACTGAATGTGCCTTTCTGACTGGGCGTTAAATGTATCTCTGAATTTTGCTTTCATGAAGCACAATTTGAGAACCTCTGCACTTTTTTTCAGCAAATTTTAAAGACTATCATTATTCAATAACCACCACAAAGGACCTCAGTCAGCTCCACAAACACTACTGTCCCATGGGAACATGGTTTGAGAATCACTATGATGAAAGTCTCACTCTGGGGTATTTTCTAACACCAACAAGCAATTCTCTGAATCTCCAGACACCAACTGGGTGTTCAACCATTCGGTTAAATTCTGACACTAACTTCCCAGAGTGCCTTACAGTTTAAGGTCTCCATCCCACAGACTGCCCCCCACTTCAGGTGCCAGTCAAAAGTCCTGGGCCTCCCATATTTCTGACTGACTGGCTATAAATCAGGGGTTCAAGCTTCCATGCCGTGTCAGGTTACACCACCCTCCTAGCACCTTGATGTGTTTACCAACCTGCAAGCTCTCCAAACTCCGTTGTTTAGGGGTTTTTATGGAGGTTTCATTACATAGGTGTGACTAAGTAAATCACTGACCACTGGTGATTAATTCAATCTCCAGCCCCTCCACCCTCCCCAGAGATTGGGGGTTGTCTTTCTGGCACCAGCCCCCCATCCTGAAGCTACCTAGGGAACCCTAGCCAGAGTCACCTCATCAGCATACAAAAGATACTCTTATCATTCCAGAGATTCCAAAGGTTTAGGAGCTGTATGCCAGGAACCTGGGATAAGACCAAACATTTATTTTTTTATTATATCACATTCACCGTGCTCAGACTAATTTCATTCTAGAATAGTCAAAACTTGCAGCTTTGAATGCAGAGACAATTTGTAACTCTCAAGAAATGGAAACTAGGAGTGGGAGACATCTGAGAGAAACACATGTCCTCAATATTTTAAAAATTGTTCAATTGAATTTATTCTGGATATTACTGAAACTATATTTCAATATCTGGATGATATGATTTTATTAATAGGTGGTGTGTGCATGGTTTCTAGAAAATACTTTATTTGTTGAGTTGCAGAGATCTGTGTATATATATGTGTGGAGATATATATATATGTGTGTGTATATATATATATATATATAAAATACAGATCTACAATCCTCCTTCCATAAAGGCCTGAAAACTGGAAGTTTTTCATAACTCACTTGGCAGTGGGCCCTAAATTGAATTCATTCGGTGACAGTATTTGACCTGAACTGCCATGAGGCTATTTAGAGTCTATATATAAAGTCTTTGTATAGAGTCTCTTTTCCCACTAGTGTGAATATTCATAGAACTGTCAAAATGTGAATTTTGATCAAATATTAGTTTGATCATGGAAACCTGATCCAGACTGGGGATGTCACCTCATAGCAAAATATGTACTATGTTACCTTTCTAAAATGAAAACATTTTTAAATTTTGATATACTTTTGGCCCTACAGATCTAAATCAGAAATTGTAACCTAGATTATCATCTTTCTTGCTGATAAAAATCATCAGGTATTTTGCCCATTGAACCAGTTTGACAGCCATACTCTCCCCTGTGTAGGGATGTCTTTTCTTACCTCCCCAGGCTGAGACAAGACACAGTTTTTCTGCTGGCTCTCTGCCACCAGTGAGCTATGTCACTTGTTGCTGGTGTCCTGATCTCGTTTGTTTGTCGTCCTTTAGGAAAAAAAAAGAGGTCATTGCAGTTTGATGTTGCGTTTTTGCAAGCTTTGCCTCATGGTTTCCTCTTTGCTTTGGCCTTTCTTTTCAGAGTCATACTTATTTGTGTCACACGTCTGTGTTCGTGCATAAAACCTCCTGCTTCTGTACGGGTTCAGTTTGTATCCAAGCTAGTATAGAAATATGGGCCTCTGTAGATGTTGTCTCCCCATTTCTTGCTCATTAGGATAATTCGTGAGTTATTGCCAGAATTTTGAAAGCAGCCAGGTTAAAAGGGTTCTGAAGTGATTTTTCCTGGGTCTTTCAGATCTCTCTTTAGGGAGATGTGATGTAACATCACAGGGAAGCTCCACCAGTTTTTGTTCCCACCACCAAATCCCCCCAGCCCCACCCACAAAAAAAAAGTGGGGTGGGGAGAAGGAAGGACTTAAAACATATTGTATCAAACTTGGGGTTTTAAACCTGCTTGAGAGTGACAGACTCCTTTGAGAAATTGACAAAAGACAAAGACAAATAAGAATAAACTCAAAATTTTACACAGAATTTCAGGTTCCTCAGACTCCTTCTCTAAGCCCAGATGAAGAACTTCCATCCAAGACCAGTGCTTTCCAAAGGCTAGGGGCCCTGGGAGATCCCTCAGATCCCTGGGCAGAGAGGTTCAAATTCGACACCACACGTCCCTTTACTCACCTGGAGCCACCATTGAAGAAACCTTTGGAATAAGGGAAAATGGGTCCCACATGTGTCTTCAATCTTGAGCTACTCAAGAAAAATAATTCTTCCAGGTGGGTCACCTCTTTGATGAGAAATATTTTTTCTGCAAGGGAGTGTCATTATGGAAGAGGGAAATTTTCCCAAAATAAATACCTATCAGGATTGATCTGGTCCATGATCCAGACTTCTGAACTCAATCTTCCTGGTCATTTTGTGTCTTTAGTTTTTTTCCATGCCAATTACTATTTAAAAATTAAGATTTTTTCTTATTTTACTTTGGAATTTTTTTCTTTGGCCTCCATGGAGAAAAGCAATGAAGAATATGAGGAAGTGACTCGCTTTTCCCCACTCCTTGCCTGAAAGGGATTAAAAATGCCTGGATTGCCCATAGGTTATAGATATATGTTAATTCAGTTGATTAGCCCAAAAGAGAACCAATAAGGACCCATAAGGATCCACTATCACAACAAAGCCTACTTTTTTTTTTTTTTTTTTTTTTTTTTTTTTTTTTTTTTTTTTTTTTTTTGTGTGCCTTACACGGGCCTCTCACTGTTGTGGCCTTTCCCGTTGCGGAGCACAGGCTCCGGGTGTGCAGGCTCAGCGGGGGATCCTCCCGAAACGGGGCACGAACCCGCGTCTCCTGCATCGGCAGGCGGACTCTCAAGCACTGCGCCACCAGGGAAGCCCCAAAGCCTACTTTCTTAATCCCAGCTGGTCATCATCTCAAACATAAGCCTACAGCAACAATGTAACTGAGCAGGACCCTACGGGCCCTTCCCAGGACAGACCCCCTCCCCCATATCCTCTGCTTTAGTTCCTCTCTGAAGTACCTAGGTAACAGTATCTGACACACATTTCCTGAGTTGTTTTACAGATGCCAAATCCACCACCAGATGGAAGAAATTAACTATTCAATGATCATAAGCACGTAGGCCCCAGACCTACTGGCACCTAAGGATTGATGATGTTAACCCCTTTGACTCTGCCGTTACCTCACCATCAACCAATCAGAGAACTATGCATGAGCTGATCACATGTCCGGGACGCCCCTCCCTCAATTTGCCTTTAAAAATGCCTTGCTGAAACCCATACGGGAGTTTGGGCTTTTTGAGCACTAGCTGCGCTGAGCTCCTTGCATGGAACCCTGCAATCAACACTGCATTTTCCTTCACCGCAACCTGTGGTCTGGAGATTGGCTTTACTGTGGCAGGCAAGCGGACCCAAGTTTGGTTTGGTAACAACAGAGGAGAGACAGTATTTGGAGGTCCCACACCTACTAATTAATCTCCATGAGCAGAAAAGTTCATAATGATGGTTCAGTAAAGGCATCTTCATATCATGAAAGAAAGCCAAGAGTAGAGGTAAGAATCTGATGATCTTTGCCCTGGGAGAGAAATTGAAATCCATCTGATTAGTGACCAGCTGTGGTTATGAAGTTCGTTGCACTTTATGCCTCGAGGCTTTTTAGGGCTTTTTGTGGATGAAATGCCCACCTGACAGCCAGTCTTAATTCCTACCCTTCCCTGACAGTGTCTACCACCACTGTTTCCATTGCCTGGTAAACTCCTACTCATTCTTGCAGACACAGCTCAAAAGGCAATGCAATTTCTCTCTGAAATCTGCTCTGCCCAGGCAGTGGTATACCCTCCGTGTTCCTACAGCTTTTCAACATGCCACTACTAGAGCACTTAAACATGATATTATATTAATGGCTGTTTGTTTGCATTTCTCTGTCTACCCCTGCTCACTAGACTATGAGGTTCCTAAGATTAGGGGCTGTGTTAAAACAGCCCTGCCTGGGCTTCCCTGGTGGCGCAGTGGTTGAGAGTCAGCCTGCCGATGCAGGGGACGCGGGTACGTGCCCCGGTCTGGGAGGATCCTACATGCTGCGGAGCGGCTGGGCCTGTGAGCCATGGCCGCTGAGCCTACGCGTCCAGATCCTGTGCTCCACAGCAGGAGAGGCCACAGCAGTGAGAGGCCCGCGCACCGCAAAAAAAAAAAAACAGCCCTGCCTGAAGCCTTTGCATTTGTTCTTGGGGGAGCTTCAGAATTGCAAAGTAACCCAAATGAAGATGTTTCAGACAGAGATCTTAATTAGGAAAACATTAGTTAAGATTTGTAACTGAACTAGGCATATCCTTTGGCATTACTCTAAGACTTCAATCGCAGAAACCTCACAGTTCTAGTGAGGAAGAGGAGACACAGATGTCTAAGTAAATTGTTGTCATTATGCTACTATGATCAAATGTTAGAATAGAGGGATAAGTGGAGGGATGAAGGTTGTTAGAACGTCTTTTTCTAAATGTGTACTTAACCTTCATCTGAAAGTTATGAGGTTTGTTTCCTGGAAGGTACATGTACGTGCACAAGCAAGTGTGTGGATGCCCACGTGGACTTGTCCAAGCTGTGCCCGTGGGAGACTGGAGCAGGCCCAGACTAAGGCAGGAGGTCAGGTAGACCTGACCTTCTCTTCTTAGGCCACACCATGAAAGAAAATGAAACAAGACTTGACACAGCCCAGCAGCACCTGGATAGGGTCTGCTTGGCCCTTCCAAAGGGTTCCTTATGTTAGGAGAGTGTATTCTTGGATTATGAAGATTTTAAAGAACTGGATGCTGTGCTACTCAGGAAAAGTTTTGAAATGGGTCAGGCAATAAAGGATCCTCTGATGGGTCCTTTTTGAGCTAAGGGTAATAAATCAGTTAAGTTATTCGATTCCACAGAAAGAGCCCTAGACCTATTAAACTTGTGATGAAAGTCAGTAGATTACAGGTGTGGGCAGAATTAGTCCCTCTAACTACCAGTGGAAGTTTGTGCATCTGTAATTCCTCTTGTAGGAAGTATGAAATATATTAGCAATTAATGTTCCTCAGTAGAAGTCTTGAGGGCAAATCATTTCCTTAAATTTCATTTAATTGTCTTTCAGTTATGACTCCTCTTTCCTGAATATCGCAGAATGGAAATACAAACCCACAGCCACTTTTCAAAGACAGATGAATTGATCATTTCTTTACTGTAAATAATTGTCTCTGAATTCCTTTACAGAGTCACCTTAGAACTGACTAAAACTGAGCTCGTTAGTACCAGGTTCAGACTCTCATTCCTGATAACATACAAAGAGGCTTACCTATTTTTACAATCAAATAGCTGTTAGAGATAGCTCTAAACTGATCTATACTATAGGGAAAAAAAGAATAAACACTAAAATGCCCAGGGTTATCTATTTGCTATAACTATAATTAGGCAAACAATGGCCAGGTCTAGCCTGGGATAGGCAATATGGCCCTGTGGTAAATATTTAAGGTATTTCTGAGTGACTTGATAAACTTGGTCAATCTGGGATTCATCGAAACATGCAGATCAGAGCTAACAAAACCCTAGTGGGGCTCATGCAATACATGTGAAGGGTGCTATGGGGCTGTAGGGGGAGATCAGAGACTCTTGGGGGAGAAAAGAAGAGCCACAATTTCCGTTCTCTGCTGTGCTACTAGTTGTTATTTTTAAGCAGAGTCTCTTTGATGTGATACACATTAGCATTTCATGCCCCCTCGAATCAATATTCTTTTTCATGTGGGGATTTTGAGTCATTTTTGTACTTGTTCTTTTAAAGTTCCATAAACCCCAATAAATAAGAATTCTGATTGCCTGCTCCTGGGGAGAGCAGATTTTTCTTCACCAGTGATAAAAATACTGTTCATTTCTCCTAAATGCTGCATGGTTCTTAGACTGTGTAAACTTCCTTATACCTTAAAGTTAAGGGTTGTGGCAGTCCATCCCTAATACATGATGATCACAAAATACTTATTTTACCTCATTGAATAAAATATCTCTTTGAAAGGACTCATATATCCTTTTTTTATTATTTTATTGAAGTATAGTTGATTTACAATGTTATATTAGTTTCAGGTGTACAGCCCAGTGATTCAGTTATACATATATTCTTTTTCAGACTCTTTTCCATTATAGGTTATTACAAGATATTGAATATAATTCCCTGTGTTATAAGTAGGTCCTTGTTGATCTATTTTATGTATAGTAGTGTGTATCTCTTAATCCCAGATTCACAGTTTATCCCTCTCTCTACGTCTGTGAGTCTACTTATGTTTTCTATAGGTTTATTTGTATCATTTTTTACATTTCACATTTAAGTCATATCATATGACATTTGCCTTTCTCTGTTTGACTTCCTTCACTTAGTATGATAATCTCTAGGTCCATCCTTGTTGCTACAAATGGCATTATTTCATTCTCTTTTATGGCTGAGTAATATTTCATTATATATAATATATATATATATTTATAGTCCCACCAACAGTGTAGGAGGTTTCCTATTTCTCCACACCCACTCCAGCATTGATTATTTATAGACTGTTTAATGATGGCTGTTCTGATCAGTGTGAGGTGATACCGCATTGTGGTTTTCATTTACATTTCTCTAATAATTAGCAATATTGAGTATCTTTCCAGGTGCCTATTGGCCATCTGAGTATTCTTTGGAAAATGTCTATTTAAGTCTTCTGCCCATTTTTTGACTAGGTCATTTTGTTCTTTGATATTGAGCTGTATGAGCTCTTTTGTATATTTTGGAAATTAATCCCGTGTTGGTGGCATCATTTGCAAATATTTTCTCCCATTCCTTAGGTTGCCTTTTAATTTTTTTATTGCTTTCCTTTGCTGTGCAAAAGACCTTAAGTGTAATTAGGTCCCATTAGTTTTTTTGCATTTGTTTCCATTACCCTAGGAGACGGATTCAAAACATATTGCTGTGATTTATGTCAGAGTGTTCTGCCTATGTTACCTCTAGAAGTTTTACAGTTTCTGGTCTTACATTTAGGTCTTTAATCCATTTTGAGTTTAGTTTTCTGTAAGGGGTTAGACAACATTCTAAATTCATTCTTTTTTTTTATAATATGGTAGTTTTATTTTTAACTTTTTTTTACATCTTTATTGGAGTATAATTGCTTTACAATGATGTGTTAGTTTCTGCTTTATACCAAAGCAAATCAGTTATACATATACATACGTTGCAGTATCTCTTCCCTCTTGCATCTCCCTCCCTCCCACACTCCCTATCGCAGCCCTCCAGGCTGTCACAAAGCACCGAGCTGTTCTCCCTGTGCTATGCAGCTACTTCCCACTAGCTATCTACCTTACGTTTGGTAGTGTATATATGTCCATGCCTCTCTCTCGCTTTCTCACAGCTCACCCTTCCCCCTCCCCATATCCTCAAGTCCGTTCTCTAGTAGGTCTGTGTCTGTATTCCTGTCTTACGCCTAGCTTCTTCATGACATTTTTTTTTGCCTTAAATTCCATATATATGTGTTAGCATATGGTATTTGTCCTTCTCTTTCTGACTTACTTCACTCTGTATGACAGACTCTAGGTCTATCCACCTCATTACAAATAGCTCAATTTCCTTTCTTTATATGGCTGACTAATATTCCATTGTATATATGTGCCACATCTTCTTTATCCATTCATCCAACGATGGGCACTTAGGTTGTTTCCATCTCCGGGCTATTGTAAATCGAGCTGCAATGAACATTTTGGTACATGACTCTTTTTGAATTTTGGTTTCCTCAGGGTATATGCCCAGTAGTGGGATTGCTGGGTCATATGGTAGTTCTATTTGTAGTTTCTTAAGGAACTTCCATACTGTTCTCCATAGTGGCTGAACCAATTCACATTCCCACCAGCAGTGCACGAGTGTTCCCTTTTCTCCACACCCTCTCCAGCATTTATTGTTTCTAGATTTTTTGATGATGGCCATTCTGACTGGTGAGAGATGATATCTCATTGTAGTTTTGATTTGCATTTCTCTAATGATTAATGATGTTGAGCATTCTTTCATGTGTTTGTTGGCAATCTGTATGTCTTCTTTGGAGAAATGTCTATTTAGGTCTTCTGCCCATTTTTGGATTGGGTTGTTTGCTTTTTTGTTATTGAGCTGCATGTGCTGCTTGTAAACTTTGGAGATTGATCCTTTGTCAGTTGCTTCATTTGCAAATATTGTCTCCCATTCTGAGTGTTGTCTCTCGGTCTTGCTTAAGGTTGCCTTTGCTGTGCAAAAGGTTTGAAGCTTCATGAGGTCCCATTTGTTTATTTTTGTTTTTATTTCCATTTCTCTGGGAGGTGGGTCACAAAGGATCTTGCTGTGATTTATGTCATAGAGTGTTCTGCCTCTGTGTTCCTCTAAGAGTTTGATAGTTTCTGGCCTTACATTTAGGTCTTTAATCCATTTTGAGCTTATTTTTGTGTATAGTGTTAGGGAGTGATCTAATCTCATACTTTTACATGTTCCTGTCCAGTTTTCCCAGCACCAATTATTGAAGAGGCTGTCCTTTCTCCACTGTACATTCCTATCTCCTTTATCAAAGATAAGGTGACCATACGTGTGTGGGTTTATCTCTGGGCTTTCTATCCTGTTCCATTGATCTATCTTTCTGTTTTTGTGCCAGTACCATACTGTCTTGATTACTGTAGCTTTGTAGTATAGTCTGAAGTCAGGCAGCCTGATTCCTCCAGCTCCATTTTTTGTTCTCAAGATTGCTTTGGCTATTCGGGGTCTTTTGTGTTTCCATACAAATTGTGAAATTTTTTGTTCTAGTTCTGTGAAAAATGCCAGTGGTAGTTTGATAGGGATTGCATTGAATCTATAGATTGCTTTGGGAAGTAGAGTCATTTTCACAATGTTGATTCTTCCAATCCAAGAACATGGTATATCTCTCCATCTGTTTGTATCATCTTTAATTTCTTTCATCAGTGTCTTATAATTTTCTGCATACAGGTCTTTTGTCTCCTTAGGTAGGTTTATTCCTGGATATTTTATTCTTTTTGTTGTAATGGTAAATGGGAGTGTTTTCTTGATTTCACTTTCAGATTTTTCATCACTAGTATATAGGAATGCCAGAGATTTTTGTGCATTAATTTCATATCCTGCAACTTTACCAAATTCACTGATTAGCTCTAGTAGTTTTCTGGTAGCATCTTTAGGATTCCATGCATAGTATCGTATCATCTGCAGACAGTGACAGCTTTACTTCTTCTTTTCCCATTTGGATTCCTTTTATTTCCTTTTCTTCTCTGATTGCTGTGGTCAAAACTTCCAAAACTATGTTGAGTAAGAGGGGTGAGAGTGGGCAAACTTGTCTTGTTCCTGACCTTAGTGGAAATGCTTTCAGTATTTCAGCATTGACGATGGTGTTGGCGGTGGGTTTGTGATATATGGCCTTTATTATGTTGAGGAACGTTCCCTCTATGCCTACTTTCTGCAGGGTTTTATCATAAATGGGTGTTGAATTTTGTCGACAGCTTTCTCTGCATCTATTGAGATGATCATATGGTTTTTCTCCTTCAATTTGTTCATATGGTGTATCACGTTGATTGATTGGCGTATATTGAAGAATCCTTGCATTCCTGGAATAAACCCCACTTGATCACGGTGTATGGTCCTTTTACTGTGCTGTTGGATTCTGTTTGCTAGTATTTTGTTGAGGATCTTTGCATCTATGTTCATCAGTGATATTGGCCTGTAGTTTTATTTCTTTGTGACATCCTTGGCTGGTTTTGATATCAAGGTGTTTGTGGTCTCATAGAATGAATTTGGGAGTGTTCCTCCCTCTGCTATATTTCGGAAGAGTTTGAGAAGTCTAGGTGTTAGCTCTTCTCTAAATGTTTGGTAGAATTCGCCTGTGAAGCCACCTGGTCCTGGGCTTTTGTTTGTTGGAAGATTTTTAATCACAGTTTCAATTTCAGTGCTTGTGATTTGTCTGTTCATCTTCTCTATTTCTCCCTGATTCAGTCTTGGCAGCTTGTGCATTTCTAAGAATTTGTCCATTTCTTCCAGGTTGTCCATTTTATTGATGTAGAGTTGCTTGTAGTAATCTCTCATGATCTTTTGTATTTCTGCAGTGTCAGTTGTTACTCCCCCCTTTTCATTTCTAATTCTGTTGATTTGAGTCTTCTCCCTTTTTTTCTTGATGAATCTGGCTCATGGTTTATCAATTTTGTTTATCTTCTCCAAGAACCAGCTTTTAGTTTATTGATATTTGCTGTTGTTTCCTTCATTTCTTTTTCATTTATTTCGTTCTTTTAAAAGCTTTAATGTAATAACTTTTATTATATACGTAATACATGTAAAATGTGACACTTGTACTCCTACAGTAAGACAGATAAAGAATCTTATGAATTAATTTAGACAAAATTATCTCGAAAAGGACATTCTCAGTGGATCTTGAAATAAACTCAGTTCTTTTGAGTGGGATATTCTATTTCTGCTGTGACAAATTATCACAAACTTAGTGACTTAAAACAAGACATTTACTTCAGGTGTTCAGCAAAGAGAATCAGTTTTACATATACGTATATCCACTCTTTTTTTCTTTTTTAAACTCTTTTCCCATATAGGTTATTACAGAGTACTGAGTAGGGTTTCCTGTGCTATACAGCAGGTTCTTTTTTTTGTTTGTTTTAACATCTTTACTGGGCTTTAATTGCTTTACAATGGTGTGTTAGTTTCTGCTTTATAACAAAGCGAATCAGTTATACATATAAATATGTTCCCATATCTCTTCCCTCTCCCGTCTCCCTCCCTTCCAACCTCCATATCCCACCCCTCCAGGCGGTCACAAAGCACAGATCTGATCCCCTGTGCTGTGTGGATACTTCCCTCGAGCTATCTGCCTTACGTTTGGTAGTGTATATATGTCCATGCCTCTCTCTCGCTTTGTCACAGCTCACCCTTCCCCCTCCCCATATCCTCAAGTCCGTTCTCTAGTAGGTCTGTGTCTGTATTCCTGTCTTACGCCTAGCTTCTTCATGACATTTTTTTTGCCTTAAATTCCACATATATGTGTTAGCATACGGTATTTGTCTTTCTCTTTCTGACTTACTTCAGTATGTATGACAGATTCTAGGTCTTTCCACCTCATTACAAATAGCTCAATTTCCTTTCTTTATATGGCTGACTAATATTCCATTGTATATATGTGCCACATCTTCTTTATCCATTCATCCGATGATGGGCACTTAGGTTGTTTCCATCTCCTGACTATTGTAAATAGAGCTGCAATGAACATTTTAGTACATCACCCTTTTTGAATTATGGTTTCCTCAGGGTATATGCCCAGCAGTGGGATTGCTGGGTCATATGGTAGTTCTTTTTGTAGTTTCTTAAGGAACTTCCATACTGTTCTTCATAGTGGCTGAACCAATTCACATTCCCACCAGCAGTGCACGAGTGTTCCCTTTTCTCCACACCCTCTCCAGCATTTATTGTTTCTAGATTTTTTGATGATGGCCATTCTGATTGGTGTGAGATGATATCTCATTGTAGTTTTGATTTGCATCTCTCTAATGATTAATGATGTTGAGCATTCTTTCATGTGTTTGTTGGCAGTCTGTATGTCTTCTTTGGAGAAGTGTCTATTTAGGTCTTCTGCCCATTTTTGGATTGGGTTGTTTATTTTTTTTGTTATTGAGCTGCATGAGCTGCCTGTAAAATTTCGAGATTAATCCTTTGTCAGTTGCTTCATTTGCAAATATTGTCTCCTATTCTGAGTGTTGTCTCTCGGTCTTGCTTATGGTTTCCTTTGCTGTGCAAAAGGTTTGAAGTTTCACGAGGTCCCATTTGTTTATTTTTGTTTTTATTTCCATTTCTCTAGGAGGTGGGTCAAAAAGGATCTTGCTGTGATTTATGTCATAGAGTGTTCTGCCTCTGTGTTAC
This sequence comes from Lipotes vexillifer, assembly GCF_000442215.2. Lineage (NCBI taxonomy): Eukaryota > Metazoa > Chordata > Mammalia > Artiodactyla > Lipotidae > Lipotes > Lipotes vexillifer. The sequence goes on from NW_006771436.1 coordinate 950,391, forward strand.
TCTAAGAGTTTGATAGTTTCTGACCTTACATTTAGGTCTTTAATCCATTTTGAGCTTATTTTTGTGTATGGTGTTAGGGAGCGTTCTAATCTCATACTTTTACATGTACCTGTCCAGTTTTCCCAGCACCAATTATTGAAGAGGCTGTCCTTTCTCCACTGTACATTCCTGTCTCCTTTATCAAAGATAAGGTGACCATACGTGCGTGGGTTTATCTCTGGGCTTTCTATCCTGTTCCATTGATCTATCTTTCTGTTTTTGTGCCAGTACCATACTGTCTTGATTACTGTAGCTTTGTAGTATAGTCTGAAGTCAGGGAGCCTGATTCCTCCAGCTCCACTTTTTGCTCTCAAGATTGCTTTGGCTATTCGGGGTCTTTTGTGTTTCCATACAAACTGTGAAATTTTTTGTTCTAGTTCTTTGAAGAATGCCAGTGGTAGTTTGATAGGGATTGCATTGAATCTGTAGATTGCTTTGGGTAGTAGAGTCATTTTCACAATATTGATTCTTCCAATCCAGGAACATGGCATATCTCTCCATGTATTTGTATCATCTTTAACTTCTTTCATAAGTGTCTTATAATTTCTGCATACAGGACTTTTGTCTCCTTAGGTAGGTTCATTCCTAGATATTTTATTCTTTTTGTTGCAGTGGTAAATGGGAGTGATTCCACTTTCAGATTTTTCATCATGAGTGTATAGGAATGCCAGAGATTTCTGTGCATTAATTTTGCATCCTGCAACTTTACCAAATTCATTGATTAGCTCTAGTAGTTTTCTGGTAGCATCTTTAGGATTCTCCATGCATAGTATCGTATCATCTGCAGACAGTGACAGCTTTACTTCTTCTTTTCCCATTTGGATTCCTTTTATTTCCTTTTCTTCTCTGATTGCTGTGGCTAAAACTTCCAAAACTATGTTGAATAAGAGGGGTGAGAGTGGGCAAACTTGCCTTGCTCCTGATCTTAGTGGAAATGCTTTCAGTTTTTCAGCATTGACGATGATGTTGGCTGTGGGTTTGTCATATATGGCCTTTATTATGTTGAGGAACGTTACCTCTATTCCTACTTTCTGCAGAGTTCTATCATAAATGGGTGTTGAATTTTGTCGACAGCTTTCTCTGCATCTATTGAGATGATCATATGGTTTTTCTCCTTCAATTTGTTCATATGGTGTATCACGTTGATTGATTTGCATATATTGAAGAATTCTTGCATTCCTGGATTAAACCCCTCTTGATCATAATGTATGATCCTTTTAATGTGCTGTTGGATTCTGTTTGCTAGTATTTTGTTGAGGATTTTTGCATCTATGTTCATCAGTGATATTGGCCTGTAGTTTTATTTCTTTGTGACATCCTTGGCTGGTTTTGGTGTCAGGGTGATGGTGGCCTGGTAGAATGTGTTTGGGAGTGTTCCTCCCTCTATTATATTTCGGAAGAGTTTGAGAAGTCTAGGTGTTAGCTCTTCTCTAAATGTTTGGTAGAATTCGTCTGTGAAGCCACCTGGTCCTGGGCTTTTGTTTGTTGGAAGATTTTTAATCACAGTTTCAATTTCAGTGGCTGTGATTCATTTGGTCATATTTTCTATTTCTTCCTGATTCATTCTTAGCAGGTTGTTCATTTCTAAGAATTTGTCCATTTCTTCCAGGTTGTCCATTTTACTGGCATAGAGTTTCTTGTAGTAATCTCTTATGATCTTTTGTATTTCTGCAATGTCAGTTGTTACTTCTCCTTTTTCATTTCTAATTCTATTGAGTTGAGTCTTCTCCCTTTTTTTCTTGATGAGTCTGGCTCATGGTTTATCAATTTTGTTTATCTTCTCAAAAAACCAGCTCTTAGTTTTATTGATCTTTGTTGTCGTTTCCTTGGTTCTTTTTCATTTATTTCTGATCTGATTTCTTTCCATTTGCTAACTTTCGTTGTTTTTTGTTCTTCTTTCTGTAATTGCTTTTGGTGCAAGGTTAGTTTGTTTATTTGAGATGTTTCTTATTTCTTAAGGTAGGCTTGTATAGCTAAAAACTTCCCTCTTAGAACTGCTTTTGCTGCATGCCATAGGTTTTGCGTCATTGTGTTTTCACTGTCATTTGTTTCTAGGTATTTTTTGATATCCTCTTTGATTTCTTCAGTGATTTCTTAGTTATTAAGTAGTGTGTTGTTTAGCCTCCATGTGTTTGTATTCCTTACAAATTTTTTCCTTTAATTGATATCTAGTCTCATAGCGTTGTGATCAGAAAAGATACTTGATACGATTTCAATTTTCTTAAATTTACCAAGGCTTGATTTGTGACCTAAGATATGATCTATCCTGGAGAATGTTCCATGAGCACTTGAGAAAAATGTTTATTCTGGTGTTTTTGGATGGAATGTCCTATAAATATCAATTAAGTCCATCTTGTTTAATGTGTCATTTAAAGCTTATGTTTCCTTATTTATTTTCATTTTGGATGATCTCTCCATTGGTGATAGTGGGGTGTTAAAGTCCCCTACTATGAATGTGTTACTGTCAATTTCCCTTTTTATGGCTGTTATTATTTCCCTTATGTATTGAGGTGCTCCTATGTTGGGTGTATAAATATTTACAATTGTTATAATTTCTTCTTGGATCAATCCCTTGTTCATTATGTAGTGTCCTTCTTTGTCTGTTGTAATAAACTTTATTTTCAAGTCTATTTTGTCTGATAGGAGAATTGCTACTCCAGCTTTCTTTTGGTTTCCATTTGCATGGAATATCGTTTTCCATCCCCTTAGTTTAAGTCTGTATGTGTCTTTAGGTCTGAGGTGGGTGTCTTGTAGACAGCATATATATGGGTCTTTTTTTGGTATGCATTCAGCCAATCTGTATCTTTTGGTGGGAGCATTTAGTCCATTTACATTTAAGGTAATTATCAATATGTATATTCCTATTCCCATTTTCTTAATTGTTTTGTGTTCGTTATTGTAGGTCTTTTCCTTCTCTTGTGTTTCTTGCCTAGAGGAGATCCTTTAGCATTTGTTGTAAAGCTGGTTTGGTGGTTCTGAACTCTCTCAGCTTTTGCTTGTCTGTAAAGGTTTTAATTTCTCCATCAAATCTGAATCAGATCCTTGCTGGGTAATCTTGGTTGCAGGTTTTTCTCCTTCATCACTTTAAATATGTCCTGCCTGTCCCTTCTGTCTTGCACAGTTTCTGCTGAAAGATGAGCGGTTAACCTTATGGGGATTCCCTTGTGTATTATTTGTTGTTTTTCCCTTGCTGCTTTTAATATATTTTCTTTGTATTTATTTTTTGACAGTTTGATTATTATGTGTATTGGCATGTTTCTCCTTGGATTTCACCTGTATGGGACTCTCCGTGCTTCCTGGACTTGATTAACTATTTCCTTTCCCATATTAGGGAGGTTTTCAACTATAATCTCTTCAAATATTTTCTCAGTCCCTTTCTTTTTCTCTTCTTCTTCTGGAACCCCTATAATTCAAATGTTGGTGCGTTTAATGTTGTCCCAGAGGTCTCTGAGACTGTCCTCAGTTCTTTTCATTCTTTTTTCTTTATTCTGCTCTGCAGTTGTTATTTCCATTATTTTATCTTCTAGGTCACTTATCTGTTCTTCTGCCTCAGTTATTCTGCTATTGATCCCATCTAGCGTATTTTTATTTTTTTATTTTTAATTTCATTTATTGTGTTGTTTTATCTTTAGTTCTTCTAGGTCCTTGTTAAATGTTTCTTGCATTTTGTCTATTCCATTTCCAAGATTTTGGATCATCTTTACTATCATTATCCTGAATTCTTTTTCAGGTAGACTGTCTATTTCCTCTGTATTTGTTAGGTCTGGTGGGTTTTCATCTTGCTCCTTCAACTGCTGTGTGTCTTTCTGTCTTCTCATTTTGCTTATCTTACTGTGTTTGGGGTCTCCTTTTTGCAGGATGCAGGTTCGTAGTTCCTGTTGTTTTTGGTGTCTGTTCCCAGTGGCTAAGATTGGTTCAGTGGGTTGTGTAGGCTTCCTGGTGGAGGGAACTAGTGCCTGTGTTCTGGTGGATGAGGCTGGATCTTGTTTTTCTGGGGGGCAAGTCCACGTCTGGTGGTGTGTTTTGGGGTGTCTGTGGACTTATTATGATTTTAGGCAGCCTCTCTGCTAATGGGTGGGGTTGTGTTCCTGTCTTGCTAGTTGTTTGGCATAGGGTGTCCAGCACTGTAGCTTGCTGGTCGTTGAGTGAAGCTGGGTGCTAGTGTTGAGATCGAGATCTCTGGGAGATTTTCGCCATTTGATATTATGTGGAGCTTGGAGGTCTCTTGTGGAGCAATGTCCTGAAGTTGGCTCACCCCCCTCAGAGGCACAGCACTGACTCCTGGCTGCAGCACCAAGAGCCTTTCCTCCACACGGCTCAGAATAAAAGGGAGAAAAAGTAGAAAGAAATAATTGAAAGAAAGAAAGAAAGAAAGAAAGGAGGGAGGGAGGGAGGAAGGAAGGAGGGAAGGAAGGAAAAAAGATAAAGAAAGAAGATAATGTAAAGTAAAATAAAGTAAGATAAAATAAAGTTATTAAAATAAAAAATAATTATTAAGAAAAAACATTTTTAAAAAAATGGATGTATAGAACCCTAGGACAAATGGTGGAAGCAAAGCTCTACAGACAAAATCTCACACAGAAGCATACACATACACACTCACAAAAAGAGGAAAGGGGGGAAGAAATCATAAATCTTGCTCTCAAAGTCTACCTTCTCAAATTGGGATGATTTGTTGTCTAAAGGAGGGAAGGAAGGAAAGAACGAAAGAAAGAAAGAAGACAAAGTAAAAATAAAGTAAGATAAAATAAAATAAAGTTATTAAAATAAAAATAATTATTAAAAAATTTTAAAAAAACAATAAAAATGGAGAGATAGAACCCTAGGACAAATGGTGGAAGCAAAGCTATACAGACAAAATCTCACGCAAAAGCATACACATACACACTCACAAAAAGTGGAAAAGGAGAAAAAAATCATAAATCTTTCTCTCAAAGTCCACCTCCTCAATTTGGGATGATTCATTGTCTATTCAAGTATTCCACAAATGCAGGGTACATCACGTTGATTATGGAGCTTTACTCTGATGCTTCTGAGGCTGCTGGGAGAGGTTTTCTCTTCTTTGTTCTCACAGCTCCCGGGGTTCAACTTTGGATTTGGCCCCGCTTCTGCGTGTAGGTCTCCGGAGGGTGTCTGTTCTTCGCTCAGACAGGATGGGGTTAAAGGGGCCACTAATTCGGGGGCTCTGGCTCACTCAGGCTGGGGGCAGGGAGGCGTATGGAGTGCAGGTCGAGCCTGCGGCGGCAGAGGCCAGCGTGATGTTGCACCAGCCTGAGGCGTGCCGTGTGTTCTCCTGGGGAGGTTGTCCCTGCATCCCGGGACCCTGGCAGTGGCTGGCTGCACAGGCTCCCCGGAAGCAGGTGTGGATAGTGACCTGTGCTCGCACACAGGCTTCTTGGTGGCGGCAGCAACAGCCTTAGCATCTTATGCCCGTCTCTGGGGTCCGCGCTTTTAGCCGCGGCTCGCGCCCGTCTCTGGAGCTCCTTTAAGCAGCGCTCTTAATTCCCTCTCCTCGCACACCAGGAAACAAATAGGGAAGAAAAAGTTTCTTGCCTCTTCAGCAGGTCCAGACTTTTCCCTGGACTCCCTCCCAGCTAGCCGTGGTGCACTAACCCCCTTGGAGGCTGTGTTCACTCCGCCAACCCCAATCCTCTCCCGGTGCTCTGACCGAAGCCCGAGCCTCAGCTCCCAGCCCCGCCCGCCCCGGCGGGTGAGCAGACAAGCCTCTCGAGCTGGTGAGTGCCGGTCGGCACCGATCCTCTGTGTGGGAATCTCTCCGCTTCGCCCTCCGCACCCCTGTTGCTGTGCTCTCATCTGCGGCTCCGAAGATTTCCCCCTCCGCCACCTGCAGTCTCCGCCCACAGAGGAGCTTCCTATTGTGTGGAAACCTTTCCTTCTTCACAGCTCCCTCCCACTGGTGCAGGTCCCATCCCTATCCTTTTGTCTCTGTTTATTCTTCTTTGTTTTGCCCTGTACGTGGGGAGTTTCTTGCCTTTTGGGAGGTCTGAGGTTTTCTGCCAGCATTCAGTAGGTGTTCTGTAGTAGTTGTTCCATGTGTAGATGTATTTCTGGTGTATCTGTGGGGAGGAAGGTGATCTCCATGTCTTACTCTTCCACCATCTTCCTGGAAGCCTCCTAAATTCATTCTTTTATATGTAGCTGTCCAGTTTTCCCAGCACCACTTATTGAAGGGACTGTCTTTTCGCCACTGTATATTCTTGCTTCCTTTGTAATAGATTGATTGACCATAAGTGCAGGGGGTTATTTCTGGGCTTTCTATCCTATTCTATTAATCTATGTGTCTGTTTTTGTGCCAGTACCATACTGTTCTCATGACTGTAGCTTTGTAGTATAGCCTGAAGTCAGAGTGATTCCTCCAACTCTGTTTTACTTAAGATTGTTTTGGCTATTTGGGGTCTTTTGTGTTCCCATGCAAATTTTAAAATTTTGTTCTAGTTCTGTGAAAAATGCTATTGTTAATTTGATAGGGATAGCATTGTATCTATGGATTGCCTTGGGTAGTATAGTCATTTTGACAATATTGATTCTTCCAATCCAAGAACATGGTATATCTTTCCATCTGTTTCTGTCATCTTCAATTCCTTTCATCAACGTCTTATAGTTTCAGGAGTACAGGTTTTTTGCCTCCTTAGGTAGGTTTATTCCTAGGTATTTTATTCTTTTTTATGTGATGGTAAATAGGATTGTTTCCTTAATTTTTCTTTCTGATCTTTTCTTGTTAGTGTATAGGAATGCAAGAGATTTCTGTGTATTAATTTTGTATCCTGCAGCTTTACCAAATTCACTGAGCTCTAGTATTTTTTGGTAGTGTCTTTAGGATTTTCTCTGTATAGTATCATGTCATTTGCAAACAATGTAAGTGTTACTTCTTCTTTCCCAATTTGGTTTCCTTTTATTTCTTGTCAATTTCCATGGCTACGACTTCCAAAAGTATGAATAAAAGTGGTGAGAGTGGACATCCTTGTCTCATTCCTGATCTTAGAAAAAATGCTTTCAGCTTTTCACCATTGAGAATGATGTTAGCTGTGGGTTTGTCATATATGGCCTTTTATTATGTAGAGTTAGATTCCTTCTATGCCCGCTTTCTGGAGACTTTTTATTATAAATGGATGCTGAATTTTGTCAAAAGCTTTTTCTGCCTCAATTGACATGATCGTATGGTTTTTATTCTTCAATTTGTTAATGTGGTATATCACGCTGATTGATTTGCAGATACTGAAGAATCCTTACATCACTGGGAAAAATCCCAGTTGAGTGTGGTGTATGATCCTTTCACCAAATTGTTGGAGTCGGTTTGCTGGCATTTAGTTGAAGACGTTTGCCTCTATTTTCGTTAATGATATTGGCCTGTAATTCTCTTTTTTTGTGGTATATTTGTTTTGTTTTGATATCAGGGTATTGGTGCCCTCATAGAATGGGAGTGTTCCTTCCTGTGCAATTTTTTGGAGGAGTTCCAAATGGATAGGTGTTAACTCTTCTCTAAATGTTTGATAGAATTTGCCTGTGAAGCCATCTGGTCCTGGACTTGGGTTTGTTGGAAGTTTTTTAATCACAGTTTTAATTTCAGTATTTGTGATTGGTCTGTTCATGTTTTCTATTTCTTCCTGGTTCAGTCTTGGAAAGTTGTACCTTTCTAAGAATTTGTCCATTTCTTCTACATTGTCCATTTTGTTGGCATATAGTTGCTTATAAAAGTCTCTTATGATCCTTTGTATTTCTGTGGTGTAAGTTGTAACTTCTCCTTTTTCATTTCTAATTTTATTGATTTGAGCTCTCTCCCGTTTTTTCTTGATGAGTCTGGCTAAAGGTTTATCAATTTTGTTTATCTTTTCAAAGAACCAGCTTTTAGTTTCATTGATCTTTGCTATGTCTCTATTTCATTTATTTCTGCTCTGGTCTTTATGATTTCTTTCCTTAACTAACTTTGGGTTTTGTTTGTTCTTATTTCTCTAGTTGGTTTAGGTGTAAGTTTAGGTTATTTATTTGAAATTTTTCTTGTTTCCTGAGGTAAGATTGTACTGCCATAAACTTCCCTCTTAGAACTGCTTTTGCTGCATCCCATGATTAGGTTTTGGTTTGCTGTGTTTTCATTGCCATTTGTCTCTAGGTATTTTGTGATTTCCTTTTTGATTTCTTCAGTGATCCATTGCTTGTTTAGTAACATATTGTTTAGCCTCCATGTGTCTGTGGTTTTTACATTTTTCTTCCTTCTGATTCATTTCTAATCTCAGTGTTGTTGTCGGAAAAGATAGTTGATATGGTTTCAATTTTCTTACATTTACTGAGGCTTGACTTGTAGCCCAGATGTGACCTATTCTGGAGAATGTTCCATGTGCACTTGAGATGAATGCATATTCTGCTGCTTTCAGTTGGAATGTTCTATAAATATCAATTAAGCCCATCTGGTCTTATGTGTCATTTAAGGCCTGTGTTTCCTTATTGATTTTTCTGTCTGGATGACCTATTGATGAAAGTGGGGTGTTAAATCCCCCACTATTATTGTGTTACTATTGATTTTCTCCTTTTATGGCTGTTAGCATTTGCCTTATGTTGAAGTGCTCCTATGTTGGGTGCATATATATTTACATTTGTTATATCTTCTTCTTAGATTGATCCCTTAATCATTATTCTTTTTCTCTTGTAACAGTCTTTATTTAAAAAAATAAATATTGTTTACTTTATGAGTAAACATATGAGTATTGTTACTCCAACTTTGTTTTGATTTCCATTTGCATGGAACACATTTTTTCCATCCCCTTACTTTCAGTCCATATGTGTCCCTAAGATCTGAAGTGGGTCTCTTGTAGACAGTAAATATATGGGTATTGTTTTTGTATCCATTCAGCCATTCTATATCTTTTGGTTGGATCACTTAATCCATTTACATTTAAGGTAATTCTCGATATGTATGTTCTTATTGCCATTTTGTTAATTGTTTTGGATGTGCTTTTGTAGGTCTTTTCTCTTCCCTTCCTCTCTTGATTTGATGACTATCTCTAATGTTGTGTTTGGATGGGTTTTTTTTTGTGTGTGTATCTATTGTAGATTTTTGGTTTGCAGTTCCCATGAAGTTTTGATATAGCGGTCTGTATAGATACAAGATAGTTTTAAGTTGCTTATCTCTTAATTTCAAATGTATTTCCAATATCCTGCATTTGTACTCTCCTCATGATCTCTGGTTTTGATATCATATTTGTGTGCGGATGATTTCATACCTTTACTTTGTTTGCCTTTACTTGTGAGCTTTTTCATTTGTAATTTTCTTGTTTTTAGTTGTAGCCCTTTCTTTTCCTCCTAGAGAAGTTCCTTTAGCATTTGTTGTAAAGCTGGTTTGGTGGTGCTGAATTCTCTTAGCTTTTGCTTTTCTGTAAAGCTTTTGATTTCTCCATCAAATCTGAATGAGAGCCTTGCTGGGTAGAGTATTCTTGGTTTTACCCTTTCATCACTTTAAATATATTGTGCCACTCCCTTTTGGCCTGCAGGGTTTCTGCTAAAAATTCAGCTGGTAACCTTATGGAGATTCCCTTGTAATTTGTTGCTTTTCCCTTGTTGCTCTCAATATTTTTTTGTCTTTAATTTTTGTCAGTTTAATTAATACGTGTCTTGACGTGTTCCTCCTTGGGTTTATCCTGCATGGGACTCTCTCTCCTTCCGAGACTCGAGTGTTTCATTTCTCATGTTAGGTAAGTTTCTGGTTATAATCTCTTCAAATATTCTCGGGCCCTTTCTCTCTCTCTTCCTTCTGGGACCCCTATAATGTGAATGTTGGTGTGTTTAATGTTGTCCCAGTGGTCTCTAAGACTGTCCTTATTTCTTTTCATTCTATTTTCTTTTTTCTGTTCTGCAGTGGTGGTTTCCACCACTATGTTTTTCAGCTCACTTATTCCTTCTTCTGCCTCATTTATTCTGGTATCGGTTCCTTCCAGTGTGTTTTTCATTTCAATTATTGTATTATTCATCTGTTTGTCTATTCTTTAAACCCTCTAGATCTTTGTTATACATTTCTTGCATCTTCTCAGTCTGTGCCTCCATTCTTTTTCCGAGATATTGGATCATCTTTACTATCATTACTCTGAATTCTTTTTCAGGTAGATTGCCTATCTCCACTTCACTTAGTTGTTCTTCTGGGGTTTTATCTTGTTTCTTTGTCTGGAACATATTTCTCTGCCGTCTCACTTTGTCTAATTTTCTGTGTTTGTGGTCTCCTTTCTGCAGGCTGCAGGATTGTATTTCCTCTTCTGGTGTCTGTCCCCTGGTGGGTGAGGTTGGTCCAGAGGCTTGTGCAGGCTTCCTGGTGGGAAGGACTGGTGCCTGCCCACTGGTGGGTGGTGCTGTGTTTTGTCCCTCTGGTGGGCAGGGCCATGTCAAGTGGTGTATTTAGAGGTGGCTGTGAGCTCAGTACAACTTTAGGTGCCTGTCAGCGGATGGGTGGGGCTATGTTCCTCCCTGCTGTTTGTTTGGCCTGTAGTCATCCCAGCACTTGAGCCTGCAGGCTGTTGGGTGGGGTTGGGTCTCGGTGCCAAAATGGAGACCTCCAGGAAATCTCATGCTGATTAATATTCCTTGGGACTTCTGCCACCATTGTCCTTGCCCTCAGTGAGCCACAGCTGACCCACGCCTCACCAGGAGACCCTCCAAGACCCACAGGTAGGTCTAGCCCAAGCTCCTATGGAGTCACTGCTTTGTGCTGGGTCCCAGTGCATGTAAAATCTTGTGTGCGCCCTCCAAAAGTGGAACCTTCGTTTCCCCCAGTCCTGTGGAGCTCCTGCACTCAAGCCTCACTGGCCTTCAAAGCAAAATGCGCTGGGGGCTCCTCCTACTGTGGCCAGACCCTCAGGCTGGGAAGTCTGACATGAGGCTCAGAACTCACTCCTGTGGGAAAACCTCTGCAATATAATTATTTTCCAGTTTGTGGGTTGCCCAGCTGGCGGGTATGGAATCTGTCTTATATCATGAAAGTGCCCCTCGTACTGTCTTCTTGTGGCTTCTTCTTTGTCTTTGGATGTGAAGTATCTTTTCTGGTGGGTTCCAGTCTTTTTTGTCAATGGTTATTAAGTTGTTAGTTGTAATTTTGGTGTTTTAGTGAGAGGAGGTGAGTTCACGTCCTTCTACCCCTGCCATCTTGTCTGGAATCAAGGGGCTGCTTTTAGTTTGTATGATTGTTGCCTCTTTCCACAGTGTGTGTGCTGGCTCTTATCCTCTTGATATGACGTGTGCAGGCACAGTGGCCTGTGCACACTCCTGGTATGGTGAGGGCATTGATCAGCACCCACTCCCGGGTCTCCCAATGGCAGCAGTGGCCCATGCGGTCCCAGGACAGTAGGGGCAGCAGATGGCGCCTGCGCTTGTGTCTCTTAGCGGCAGCAATAACCTACCTACTTGCAGGACAGTAGGAACAGCAATTGGTGCCTGCTCATGGCCTGTGCGTGCTCCCCATATGGTGGTGGCAGCAATCGGCGCCCACCCGTGGGTCTCACAGCAGTAGTGGCGGGCTGTGCAACTACCCCCGCCAGGACAGCAAGTGGCACCTGCTTGCCGGTCCCCTAGCTGTGGCAGTGGCCCATGTCTGTCTCTGGAGCCCAAGATGGTGGCAGCAGCTTGCACCTGCCCCCAGAACTTGTGTAAGTGGTGTCTTGTTGCCTAAGAGCCCACAGGTAGGAATAGAAGCTCCTATGGCAGTCCTGCCCGTCTTCTCAAGTGCCCCCCGACAGTGGTGTTTTGCCTCTCTGGTGGGCCCAGGTCTCTTCTGAGTGCACACTCAGTTGTCACTCTCCAACCTTTTCAGGCTGTCTCCATGCAGCTAACCCTGGTCCCATCCCTGGGTCTGACATCTGAAGTTCGAGCTTCAGCACCCAGCCCCGCCCACACCAGCAGACAAGCGTCCCAGGCTGGGGAGCACAGGGCAGAGGTACTGACCATCTGTGCAGGTCCTTCCACCAGCTGGTTGCTGCACTCTCCTCCAAGGCTCTATGGCTCCCCCTCCATCCAGGCTGGTCTCCCCACCATTGAGGGGATTTCCCATGGTGGGGGAAACTTTCCTCCTTCGCATCTCCCTCCCTGGGGTGCAGGTCCTGTCCCAATTCCTTCTCTTTTTTTTCTTTTTTCTTTTGTCCTACCTGGCTACATGGAGGTTTTTCTTGCCCTTTTGGAAGTCTGAGGTCTTCTGCCAGATTTCAGTAGATGTTCTGTGTGAATCGTTCCGCTTGTAGATGTGTTTTTGCTGTATCTGTGGGAAGAGGTAAGCTCCACATCCTACTGCCCCACCATCTTGATTCCTCTTCCATTGCTGTTGACTTTTAAGGGTGTTGAGTTGAAATGGTAAAAGGAAAGTCCATCATTCAGCCATTCTTGGAAGTCAAGGACAAAGATAGGAAGCATTGCCTTTGCCCTAATGAAGAATAAGGTTCATTTGAAAATATTTTGAGAGTGTCATTTTTTTCCCTCCCCTATAGGAAAGAGAACTTTCTTTTGAATGAAAGAAAAGTGATTTGGGAGTGGGACAAGAAAGACCAGGGTGTAAAGGAAACTTAAGAAAGCCATCATCGTTTTTATTGTTTTAGGGCATGTCTCATGACTGTTGCATGGTTTTGTTTTTAAGGAAGTCTGCTTGGTTTTGTGGTTAGGCAAACCTGCTTTCTTGAGTGATCATTAACTTACAGGGGTCTCCCATACTTTCTTCTTATGTTCCCTTAGTGCAATTATCTATTTAATCACCTACTTTGTCCCTTTACTCTGTTCTTATCAGTATGACCAATGGACTGTAGGATTCGGTGACATCGACGAATTGTTAGAGTTAGGGTGTGAGGGGGCATGAGCTAGAAAAATAGGAGGTGGTGTTCAGAGTTGGGTGCTTGAAATTGGTATTAAGGATTATGGATATTGACAGTGATAAACACTAGGATTTAATCATGGGAGTAAGTGGCTGATACAGGCTGGAGAACAAAATCTTAGGGGAAAGAAGGCAAAGAAGTGAGAAACTAGAAAAAATAATGTAGACATTGAAATCAAGGATTATGACAGAAACAGTATTAGAATGACAGTGACCCCATAAATGAAGATGAGAGAGGGTGAGAGAAAACAGGGGTTCACTTGCAACAAGGAGAAAGAGTAGATGCTAGAGTTTGTCAATATAAGATACAAAGTGAGGCGTTTTAGGCACTGAGGATTAAGGAGACCATCCATTCTACCTCTAGGTCAAGTGGTATGAGGCAGTCAGGAAGAAAAAAAGTGACCTCCTGGAAAGGATTCAAGGAAAGTAGTTTCAATTAGAATAAGGAGGTGAAGAGAAGGTTGAAAGAAGTTAAAGATTTAGGAAATTTTACTGATGACTGATTTTTGAGTTCCCGAGGGCACAGGGGAAGTGTTTTTAGGCGTTGGTGAAGGAACATGGGTCCAGAAAGAAGGATGTGAAGAGCCATATGGGGTTTCTTGTGGTGATAAAATAGGAATCAAAGGCATATGAAATTTGCTTAATGGTTTTGAGGCATAAAATTGTGGCAAGGTCTTATAACAAGGGGTAGCAAGGTCTTTCCAGGGGCCCTGCAGAGCTCTGGAGTGACTTATTGATGCCTGCGATGGAAGCACTGAGGGTGGAATCTTACTCAGAGCACATCCGGCTCAAAGCTCCCTGCTGACCCTGCTAATGGATGGTGGTTGTAGACTGAGGCTGGAGATGACAGTCTTACACCTGCTGGTTGACGCTCAGAGACAAAGGGATGAGATCTCACTCTGAGCATCAAAACATTAATAGCTAACATTGTGTATACTACATGCTAGGAACATGATAGTTTTACATGTATAAGCATGACTAATCTTCAGAACAGTTATCTGAAATAGGTGCTGTTACACATATTTACAGGTGAGAAATCTGATGCTTAATGAGATTATGACTGATTGTGATTTTGTCTAATGCCAAACTCAAGAGATAGAGAACAAATATGAAACTAGGCAGTCTGATCTAAACACCTGCTCTTAAGTGGGATAGTACACAACCTATATGGGGAACTATTTTAAACCATTCTGGGTGTAAAACTTGGTTTTTATCCCTTATAAACTTAAAAATCACAAATGCTTGTTTGCTCAAAAAGACTTATTTTACAAGTTTTATAACAGAAGGTATTTGTTTGGGTTTTCAATATCTGATTTGTCAAAAAAATGGAATGCAAAGTTGGTAGTCTAGGGTGTATGACCTTACAAAAGCAAGTGATGAACTCTGTTGTAAATAAATATTCTAAAGATTAGTTTTGAAAGTAATAGACTAAGTGGAGTATAGTGCAGTGGAGTATAATACATGTTCCAATAGGATTTTTTTTTTAATGTCTTAATGTCATATAAATGAATACTTGTGGGTTGGGATAAAATTTATAGTGACAGTGTTGATACATCACTAGAAAAGCTCTTAATAGCCACTTTGGTAGCTCAGACACTAAAACTGGAATGATTCAGAGAAAATAAGTATGTCCCTTCCACAAGGAAGACATGCAAAGTCATAAAGTAATCTGTACATTTTAAAAGAAACTAGACAGTGAAACCAAATGAAACTTGACTGGCCCTTGGTAAAGAAAGAAGGAAAGGAAAAGGAAGGAAAGAGTATGCATGTGGACCTGTGGAGAAATCTGATCATGGAGTGTGTATTAGATATTAGGGAATTACTGACTGTCTCAGGTGTGATACTAGTATTCTGGTCATGTAGGTGAATGTTCTTATTCTTAGAAAACACATGCGTAAGTATTTAGGGGTTAAGAGCATGATATCTTTTAACTTTCAAATGGTTCACCCAAAAAATGTGTTTAATACATGTGTATGTATGCATAAAAAGAAAACTGCAAATGCTAATTGTTGAACCTGGGTAACGGTGCATGGGAATTCACGTTTTCTATGGATTTGAAATTTCTCAAGTTAAAAAGTTGGGGAAAAGCATGAGGTTTTTAAGTAACTTTGTTCTATGAAATAGAGAGTTAAAACATATTTCTAAATAGACATGTTGCTTATTATACTGTGATCTTAAATTTGTTCAACCAGGTTAACAAATATAAGTTTATATCTACTTCATATCCATGCCGACAAGTTTATATATTCACACTGGGGACACATCAAAAACTGGCAAATCAGTAAGTGGCAAAATGAGCACAGTAACTGGAGATACAGAGTTGAAAATGGTTGCTGCTGGGGAGCAAGAAACCCTTGATGGGGGAAAGGCTGGGGTGTGGGGGACGTGTAGTGGCAGAGAATAGAGAACTGCTGTCTTTCTGTGCAAACCTTACCTTATAAAATAATTTCATTCCTCAAATTATATAGCTCTATTTTAAAAAATCCAATTAAAAGAACTGCTTTGTGTTCTTGCTCTTACAGATCCCTTCGTTTCTTCTTATTTCTTACTGTTTTAATGCTTTACTTAATATTAGAAGAAATAAAATAGACTACCAAGGAACATTGAAAGCCTATTACATACACACACACACACACACACACACACACATACACACACACACACATGTATAGCTTTGCTTCTCACCAGGCACAAATCTATTACTGGCAATAATTTTCATGTTTTCCCCTCATGTAAGTATAATGTCAGAGGAAAAATAAACCCCAAATTGTAAAATGTTATGCTATGTTTATATATGGAAAAAATTAACAATTAGTAGTCTTAAAGATGGCACCTAACAAGAGAAAAGCACATAAACGTAGTCTATACTAAATATTCAAAACTCTCATTTCAGTGTTTATGAAATGGTGAAATTCTGACTGTATAGGGAACAACATGTTTCTGTCAAAGTTCAGTTTGTAGTTGGCTGAAATGTGATTATTTAACAGGATGCTGCTGTATTTAACTTTAAAAGTGGCAAAAACAAATCTGTTCAGAGTAACAAGTTTGTAAAAGTTCTCCTTCAAAGAACAGAAGAGCCAGTAATTAATAAAGACAAGTGTTCAGATTTATTTGGAAATTCACAGTTTCTAATGGCACTACAGCTCCGTAGTTACATACTGAAAGTCTTCTTTCCACAACCCTGAATGCTGCACACAGATGGTGTAACTTCCCGCTCTACCTCTGCTCTCATCTGGACCTCTTTTCAATGGGTTTCTATACAATCAGGCCCTCTCGCTCTGAATGGCTAATTGTACAGATCGGAAAAAATTTAAAATCATCTAAAACATACTGTTAACCTAAAGCAGCAACTTAAAAGAGGCTTTAAATAAGTCACATTACAACCAATACCCCCAGAAAGGTATTAGACAAGTTTAAAAACAGTTATTACTAAAAGTGCTCAATAACTTAAATCTTACAACACAAAACGGTCAATTCTCTCCCTTTCAAAAAGAAACTTTCCACTTTCACTCATTACTGTACAAACACATACTTAGAAATCATTTGATTCAAATACAGTCACTGCCAATATTATTTTTAAAGAAAAAAGACAAAGACAAACCCATTGACATCACACATGTATATCTCTGCACATTTGTAGCCAATACAAAGCAAACATCAAGGTAATAATAATCCCTTTAGACTTGACCAATTAGACAAGGCTTGACAAACTCACTAGCTGGTTCTGTGCATACATACATAGGCAGTGATTATGAGACCTGGACTCATTTGACAAACCTTTGAATTTTCCATTTGTAAGAGAAAACAGTGATCTGAAATTGGGAGGATTAGTGCTTATTGTGAATGTTGAAAATGTAATGTAGCTAAAGAAAACCCTTAAAAGTGGCTAAGTGTGTTTAAAAGGTGAGTTTACAAAACAATTATTTGCAAATACTAGTTATTTTCAAGAAAAGATCCTGTCGTTTTTTTTCTTCCCCTTCTCATTGAATTAGTAACCAAAGAAAACTAGTGTGAATAAGTTAAATGAAAATAACATCAAAAGCATCATCACTTAACTAAAAGAACAGATGAAAAAATTCCATCAAGTGTCTGTTTCAAGTGAGTTTGCTAAACAGAGGTCTAGTTGGCCAAGTCTTTAGGATCTTTACACTGTCTTTACTGATCTTTACTGAACTCCAGGTGCAGATCACATTAAAGCCTTGTAGTGTTTGCAGCTTCAAAAAACTAACAAAGTTATAAAAGAAATCAAATGACAGGAAAAGTTCTCCCTCCTCTTCCAGTGGCATTATAAATAGACAAAAGGCACATAAATATGGGAAGGTGCAAGAAGTAGGAACAAAGCTAAAGGAAGAGGTTTAGGCTTTCATTCCTATCCCACCCAAGGAACTGGGCTTCTGAATTACTTTTGTCCCAGTAATTAATCTGTGGAAAAAATCTTTATAAAATGTCTACCATTGTCCTTGTAGGAAGTGATCAGCCTTGTAAAAACTGCAGCTCACTAACCAAGATTGACACAATCCCACCTACTTTTTAAAAAGGCAGGAATCATAATTTCTGAATACTTTTCCTAGTAATATTTTCTCCCTCCCCCAAACCCTTCAAATACCACAGACTGTTCTTCAAAGAACAACAAAAAAAGTCTCCAGTATGAAAAGTTCGATTAATTTTAAATATGTCCCGAGACTGCTGTAACACCAAGTGTTCCCACGGTGATCTCTTTGTTTCCTTTGATTATGTCATGCAGGCTTGGCAATGATCCTGACTTAGTCTGTATGAGAGCTTTTATCAATTTTCCTTGGTCTTGGACTTTAGACCGCCTTCGTTTCAAAGCCCTCTTCTCAGTTTTTGTCTTTTGGGACTGTCCATTGCACAGACTTGTGCAAGCTGAAATGCCACAAAAATAAGACTCTTCTGACTGTGATGAAGTTTCTGAACTTCCTTCAGACGGAGGACCCTTATAAGAAGAGTGATAAACTTCTCCCATATTAGAAAAATCTCTCTGGTTCGTAAAAGGCTTTCTTCCTTTTATGTCGCCATTGGCTATAGGGTGCAATGGATGTGCTGGCTTTATGGTCTCAATTTTTTCAGTTTTGTACTTGCAGCGTTTCTTCTATAACACAAGGAAAAGAAAGGGTAGGAATTAGACCTCCAATAGTTACCTAACCAAATTCAGAGAGCTGAGCTACTGGAGTAAAGTGCCACCTCCTGGAGGAAAGTAAGAGTATTATAAACAGCAAAACATACTGTTATGTTCTGTACAGATACCATAATTACCTTTTCATTTTGTAAATACTACTCAGTCAAACTCTTATCTGCCACCTCTGAATATAGATTAGGGGCGATAACTAAAATCTGAATGCCTATTATGTGCCAGACATCATTCTAGTTGCTTTCATGTGTATCTTACTTGCTAACCCTGAAAGGTGAGTATCAATATTTTGTCCCTGGTTACCAAATGAAAAAACCAAGGTTCACAGGTTTGATTCCCTCCCCAAGTTACAAGATAGTAAGTTCTAATGGCCAAGTTCTTTCACCTGGAGACAATTACCTCTAATCAAAATGAGTACAACTTACTTTAAGAGGCAAAATGGAAAAAGCACACACTTTGTAACCAAAAAAGCCTAAGTACAGTCTGATTTTTGCCACCTATTTAATGAGTCATTTAAAGAAGATACAAACTCTGAGTTTCAGTGTTCTCACTTAAAAAATGGGAGAGTATGGTCTTCAGGTTGATGTGAGGATTACAGGAATAGCACACACACTGAGTCATTCTTTATTATCAGTGCATGTCAGACAATCAGCCAGGGGTCAGCAAGTTTTTTCTGTAAAAGCCAGATAGTAAATATTTTAGGCTTTTCAGGTCACATACTCTCTCTCTTGCATATTCTTTTTTATTTTACAACCCTTTAAAAATGGCTTCAGGCCCCTATAAAACAGGCCACAGGCCATATATAGCCTATGGGTCATAGTTTGCTGACCCCTGTAAACATTTACATCATTATCATGATTGAAAATAAACAGTAAGTTTAAGGACCACTTAAAGGTTATATTAAAACTTTCAACCTATTTCTTCATCTACACCCAAATAACACACCAATATACTTAAAAGGAAACAAAACATTACCTTTTTTTCTGGAGAGAACTTGAGGGGTTCTACAATGTACAGATCATTTGGGTCTACTATAAGTAAGAAAAAAAGCAGACATAAAATGTAGATTATACTATGATTAAATAATATAAATATTAAATTATCCCTTTATGATTATCTTCTTAACCAATGAATTTATATATATATATATATATATATATATATCATATATTTATGCACTTGAAATTAGTAAGCCAAAAGCAATAAGTTAGGAGAGGGCACCATTCTTATTTTGGGCTTCACTGATCATCATCAAATAACTTAAGTTTTTAACTTACTTACTGTGTTGGCTATCAGCTATCAGCCAACACAGTAAGGATCCTTGTTTGCGCCAGCTCTACCCTCTTATATGTAATGAGAAAAATCACATTCCAGGTAAGCTAATACCAAACCTATAGATCATCTGAATATTTTTCCAGAAGACTATACTGTGTTGCAAATATGGGTTAACTGTGCAACAAGCAGTTGTGACTGTATGAAAGCCAGTTAAAGGAACATACAAGAAGAGGTCTAAGAAGTTTTTTCTAATTGTTTATTACTATGATTTACTGAGATCAAAACTATGATTTATTGTGATCAAAACTATGAACTCCAAAATCTTAAAATAGCTTGAATATGCAGTATCAGCGATCAAGCAATAATGAATGAACACTCTGGCATGGTGAGTAAATTAGAAATACTGGCCTTAGGTAGCTGAAATTTCATTACTTTAAGCACATTCACGACAGCTCTACGCCACCCCCACCCTGACAAGATAAATACGCATATAAAAGAGGCGCTCTGAGACTTCAGTCCTATTCAACCCACTAAAAGTAAATGATTTATAGTCTGATGTAGGCAGTTTATAAGTAGCAAACTCACTATAAAAGTTCATGTACCAGAAATCTACTAATAACATGATTCAACGAATTATTTTTTACATTGTCTTAGAAATTTGTTGAGAAAGTCATCAAATATATAAAAGTATCCAAAGATTCCTTTAAATAGTCATTTCTATCAGATTACTAATCTCATTCAAATTGCTTTTTTAAAAAACATGACGTCTACTTCTAGGAATGGTTGTTAATGGTTTTCAGATCAACCTCAAGCAATTAAATGAATTTCTAAAAAAATCACTAACAGCACTGAAGGGCTGTCAAGACTAAGTAAGTAATCCCAGGCCACAATTGAAGGAAAAGTAGGAACCCAGACAGTCAAGTGGAACACAAAAGTCATTTCTGTCCTGAGAGCTTGCTGCCACTGCCCAGCATCATGAGAGAATCATACTACATATTACTAGCCTGGGAAAGGTCAAAATTCAAAGCACAATTTTAAATGAATGCATATTGCTCTCACACGTCGTGAAGTGGAAAAATTAAGTCAAACCATCGTAAGTTTGGGACCACCTGTACATTATACTCCCCTTTCAACAAAAAATTAGAAGGCATTTAAAATGGGGCAAACACAGTTTGAAAGGATTAAACGTGCATTAGAACCAGAGTTAGATATGGAAGGAATGCTTAAATTATTAGACCAGGAATTTTTAAAAACCATGATTAATATACTAAGGACTTAAGTGGAAAAAAGTAGACAACATGCAAGAACAGATAGATAATGTAAGCAGAAAAATTCTAAAAAGGAATTAAAAAGAAATGCTAGAGATCAAACACAGTAACAGAAATGAAGAATGCCTCTGATGGGTTCATTAGTAGACTGAACACAGCTGAGCAAAGAATAACTGAGGCTAAGGATATGACAATAGAAATTTCCAAAACTAAAAAGTAAAGAGAAAAACGAATTTTAAAAAAATGAACAGAATACCCAAAAACTCCGGGACAACTACAAACGGTGTAACATATGAGTAATGAAAATAAAGAAAGACAAGAGTAGGAGAATGGAACAGAAGGAATATTGTAAGTAATAATGACAGAATTTCCCCAAATTAATGTCTGACAGTAACCACAGATCCAGGAAACTCAGAATACCAAGAAGGACAAATGCCAAAATTACTACGCCCAGGCATTTCATATACAAACTTCAAAAAATCAAAGATGCAAGCTAAAATTGACGAATTGTTGCCAATAGACCTGCTTTTGCAAGAAATGTTAAAAGTAGTTCTTCAGAAAGGAAAACAATACAGGTCAGAAACTCCGATCTGCATAAAAAAAGGAAGAGTATCAGAGAACGAGTAAGTGAAGGTAAGATAAAAACTTTTCTTATTCTTAATCCATAACATAACAACTTGTTCAAAACAATAACAGTAACAATGTATTTGGGTATGCTTATGTAACTATACATGCTTATATAGAAGTAAAAAGAATGAGAACTGATATAAGGGATTGAAGGGAGGAATTAGGAATATTTTGTTATTATAAAATATTCATACTACCTGCAAAGTAGTATAGTGTGATTTGAAAGGGGACTTGTGGGACTTCCCTGGTGGCGCAGTGGTTAAGAATCCACCTGCCAATGCAGGGGACATGGGTTCAAGCTCTGGTCTGGGAAGATCCCACCTGCTATGGAGCAACTGAGCCCATGCGTCACAACTACTGAGCCCGCGAGCTGCAACTACTGAAGCCCGCATGCCTAGAGCTGGTGTTCTGCAACAAGAGAAGCCACCGCAATAAGAAGCCCGCGCACTGCAACGAAGAGCAGCCCCCGCTTGCTGCAACTAGACAAAGCCTGTGCACAGCCACAAAAGATCCCATGTGCCACAACTAAGACCCAATGCAGCCATAAATAAATAAATATTTTTTTAAAAAAGACTCCATGTAAAATAGGTTGTCTCAAGAGTGAAATAGATATCTACATGAAATAAGATATCTGCAACATTTAACCAACTAACAATTAGAATCCAAATCTTAAAAATAACTATAAACCAGTATGAAAGAGAGAAACAACCCAGTAAAAGAACAGGCAAAAACCTTTAATGCCCAGGAAAGTCAAATGAATAAACGGCATAAGTAAAAATGCTCAGCCCCACTAGTAATCAGGTAATGCAAATTACAACTGCAATGAGGTTAAACACTTTAAAATTTGACAATTCTAAGTGCGTGCTGGTAAAAACATAGAATAATGGGAATTCTCATGGTACTGGTGGAAGGATAAACTGATATGACCACTTTGGAAAAGTCTTCCATTATGTTATAACTTGTAGATAAGCATACCCTACAACCCAGCAATTTTACATCTAGGTAATATTCCTAGAGAAACTCATGCAACTATGTGCTGGTATACAAACAAAGGGAATGTTTACAGCAGCATTATCTGTAATAGCCCCAAACTGTAAACAACACAGTACAATGGATAACTACATTGTGATTTAGTCAGTTACTGAAATACTATACAATATTGAAAATGAAGTATAATCATGTATATGAACCTTACAAATTGAATGCTGAAAGAAAGACAAAAAAGTATATATGGTATGATTCCATTTATCAAAAGCTCAAAACCAGGCAAAAATCAAATTATATTGTTGAGGAATCCAAACACTGATGGTAAAACTATTAAGAAAATGAAGAATATGACTATTTCAAAAGTCAAGGTAGCTATCTCTACAGGAGCAATACCAAAAGTGCTGGCCTTGTTCTATTTCTTGATCTGGGTGTTAGTTACACAGGTGTTCACTTTATAATTCCTTTGCATGTTGTACATTTCAGTTTTGTGCACTTTTTTGTATTTCACTTACTTTGTAATAAAAATGTCTTACAAAAATCAATTTTGGTCCACCTGGCTGGTCAACAAAAGTGAGAGACGTAAATCAAAGTATAAACTACAAAACACTGATGAAAGAAATTAAAGAAGGTACAAAAAAAATGGAAAGACATCTCACATTCATGACTGGAGGACTTCATATTGTCAAGATGTCCATACTACCAAAACGATCTATAGATTAAGCATAATCCCTATCAAAATCCTAATAGCATTCTTTTGCTGAAATGCATCCTAAAATTCATATCAAATCCCAAGTGATCTTAAATAGGCAAAACAATTAAAAAAAAATAAAAACAGAGGACTCACACTGCCTGATTTCAAAACACATCACAAAGTTACAGTAATCAAAACAGTGTGGTACTGGTATAAAGAGACATACAGACCAATGGAATAAAAAAAAAGAGCCCAGGAATAAATCCTCTCACAAATGGTCAAATAATTTTCAACAAGGGTGGCAAGACCACTCAATGGGGAATGAACAGTCTCTTCAACAAATAGTGCTGGGAAAACTGGATATCCACATGCAAAAGAATGAAGTTGAACCCTTATCTTACATCATATACAAAAATTAACTGAAAATGGATTAAGAACCTAAACATAAAACCTAAAACTATAAAATTCCTAGAAGAAAACACAGAAGGAAAACTTCATGACATTGGCCTTCGTAATGATTTCTTGGATGTGACATTTAAAGTACAAGCAACAAAAGCAAAAATAGACAAATGGGACTACATCAAACTTAAAAAATTTTTGTCCATCAAAGGACACAATCAACAGAGTGAAAACGCAACCTACAAAATGGGAGAATATAGCTGCAAATCATATATCTGATAAGGGATTGATATCCAGAATACATAGAACTCTCACAATTAACAATAAAAAATAACCTGATTTAAAAATGAGCAAAGGACTTGAATAGACATTTCTTCATAGATGATTTATAAATGGCCAACAAGCATATGAAAAGATGCTCAACATCACTAATCATCAAAGAAACACAAATCAAAAGCAAAATGAGATATCACCTCACATCCATTAGGATGGCTACTATCAAAACAGAAAACAAGTACTGGTGAGGATGTGGAGAAATCTGGAACCATTGTGCACTGTTGGTGGAACTGTAAAATGGTGCCACCACTGTGACAAACACTGTAAAGTTTCTTCAAAAAATAGAACTACCATATGATCCAGCAACCCCATTTGAGTACATAGTTGACCCTTGAACAACATGGATTTGAACTGCATGAATCAACTTAAACGTGGATTTTTTTTCAACAGTAAATACTACAGTACTACACAATATGTGGTTGGCTGAATCTGCGGATCCAGAACCTCAGATACGGAGGAACCACGGATATGGAGGGTCAACTACAAATTATACATGGATTTTCAACTGCGCAGAGACTCAGTGCCCCTAACTCCAGCACTGTTCAAGGGTCAACTATATATCCAGAAGAACTGAAAGAAAGGTCTTAAATATTTATTTGCACACTCATGTTCACAGCAGCATTATTTCACAATGGCCAAGAGGTAGAAGCAACCCAAATGCCCATCAACAGATGAATAAACAAAACATGGTTATATCTGTACAACAGAATATTATTCAGTCTTAAAAAAGAAGAAAATCCTGTCACATGCTACAACATGGATGAAACTTGAAGACACTATGCTAAATGAAATAAGCCAGTCAGAGAAAGACAACTCATATAAGAGGAATCATATTATTTATCAAAATATTCAAATTCACAGAAACAGAAAAAACAACGAATGTTACCAGGGGCTGGGAGGAGAGGAAAAAAGGGATTGGTTTAATGGATATAGAGTTTCAGATTTACAAAATGGAAAAGTTCTGGAGATCTGTTTCACATCATTGTGAATATACTTAACATTGCGGAACTGTACACTTAAAAAGTAAATTTTTAAGAGCAAATTAAATTTCAAGATGGTAAATTTTACATGTCTTTTTACTACAGTAAGAAAACAAAATAAGACATGGACCCTTCTCACTGAGCTTAGAATTAAAAATAAGGCAAGTACAGGATGGCTAAAATCAAAGTAGACTATAATAAATGCCTTAAGAAGAGATTTAATTCCAACAGGAGAAGAAATAAATGAATTAACAAACAGTGGAATCAGAATTAAAGCCAGCTTCCTGCCTACTGTACTCAACTTTTTTAACTGTAAAGATGAACCAAGATGACACAGTTGTTTAAAACAGAAGTAATTCTATTCTCAGGTACAAAAGGCTATTCTATCTGGCTTTGGAGAGTGACAGAGAGAAAAGAAATAGTAAAATAGGATTTCAACTAATTTAAAATGAGACTAGAAATGCTGAGAAGGAAAAACATCTCAACATGTTTCCTAATCACACGAACACAGCTCAAATAAGTAATGCACATACACCCACCACAACGGCTAAAAGACCAACAATACTTAAATGTTAATAGGGATATGGAACAAATGGAACTCTCAAAAAGAGCTGACGGGAGGGCAAATTCATACAACACTCTGCAAAACTGTGTGGCAGTATTTACTAAGGTGGAATATACACAATCTTATGATCCAGCAATCCCATTTCTAGGTATATATCCAACAGATTTGTGTTCACGTGTTCGCCAAAAGATATGTAATAGCCTCAAACTGAAATAATCCAATGTAAATGAATAATGTATGTTTGTATAATGCAATACTATACAGGAATAAGAGTAAACAAACTACAATTATACTCAATGACATGGTGAATCTCACAATATCAAAATATGTAGTGGCTATACTGAGAAGGGGTAGGCAGTGTAGAGCACAAGGAAGTTTCTGGGGTGCTAGATAATGTTCTGCTTCTTAATCTGGGTGTTGGTCACACAGGTATGTTCAGTTTGTGAAAATCCACCAAGCCTCACATACGATAAGTACACTTTCCTGTACAAGTTATACTTCATTTTAAAAACTCAGTTATAAAAAGACATCAGCCAAAAGAAGAAAAAAGGAGAAAGAAAAAGGCAGGAACTAGGATGAAATTTACTAGTCGTAAGTAAACACACATGTAATGGATTAAGTCTGTAAAGTTTTGTGATAACAGTAAACCAGAGAATCTCAGGAATGATTGCTTAAATGACTGAATCAATTGAAACATGCTGCTAGTTACTAAATCCTAAAGAAAGAGAATCCCATGATTATTAAGAAAGCACTAGTTGAAA
The DNA here is from genome assembly GCF_000442215.2 of Lipotes vexillifer. NCBI lineage: Eukaryota > Metazoa > Chordata > Mammalia > Artiodactyla > Lipotidae > Lipotes > Lipotes vexillifer. The sequence continues at coordinate 976,318 of NW_006771436.1, forward strand.
TATATCATTAATATGGTTATTTTAATATTGCTATGAAGATAAATCTCTCAATAAGCACTAATTACAGTACTAATTATAAAAAGTACTAATACAGGAAAACAACCACTCAGTACACACCCATTCATTTAAATTTAAGTATTCATTAAGTGTTAGACAATGGAATACTATTATAGACCCTGGGCTATGAAAAAGAGAAAGACCTGATTTATTTTTCGGAAAGTGCCTCACAGACCTAAACTAGAGACAAAAGGGGTCCTACCTGTACAGGAGGAGAAGGCAGATAAGCACAGGATACTATGGGAGCACATTCAGGTTTTCCATATCTGCTGAACTTTCTCAAACACCCCTTTCTAAAAAGAAATACTTCTAAACAGGAGCATGTGCAAATAAGGCTACCAATGGCTAATTTCACTAAGCCCCCCACCCCACCCTCTGGGCTTTTAGGAACAAAGATAGATTTAAAGTGTGGAAATGGTAAAGTGGCTTTGACACCGTACAAACAAAGACTACTTATAACCCACTGTTCTGTTGCAGATGGTCTCGAACACAACATTGACATTAGGCTTCTGCTGGAAGGAAGCTAGATTCACATTTCTATACACATATTACATATCCACAAAAATCTACCTTCTTTCCCAGTTAATTGTAGAGACTTGGATCTGATGAGTGGGAATGAAGTTCTCCTTTTCAAACTCATATCATCATAGGAAGAGAAACACCTAACATTAAGAAAAAACAACATTGGGCACAGTGAGTAAAATACATGTAATTTACTCTGTAGTTGGGGCTAGACAGACGCTAGAGAACTGTACATACCACATAGGACTAACCTCTAAAGTAACACTCCAGTTATTGATAACACATGTAAAAAAAAATTAAGGATCATTCTCTAAAAGGTGTTGTATTAGAATACCTATTCTCCTCCTCCCCCTTTAAATCCCACATTGAAGCATCTTTCACAACCATTTCAAGGGTTTTTATACACTTACTATCAGTGTTTTCTCTATTAGAGTCTACAGAACCTTCCAGCCATGCACAGGACCATCTCACTAGTTCCAATGATGTTTTTAACATTTTGGTTTCAAGATAATCATATGGGGAAAGAAATTATCTCAGTATCCTCTATTTGCTCAAATTTCTCAAAGGTGTAAGAGGAACTGGACTTCCCTGGCGGTCCTGTGGTTAATACACCGTGCTTCCAATACAAGGGGCATGGGTTCGATCCCTGGTCGGGGAAGTAAGATCCCACATGCTGCGCAGAGTGGCCAAAAAATAAAAAATAAAAATAAGAGGAAAACTTAAATATAATGCTGACTTACCTTTTAGGGCTTGGATACTGGTTACTTTTAGGAAGTTTTGAAATATAATCTCCATCAAATTGAGAAGTGTTTCGACAACGCTGCATACAAAGCATCAGTCCCAAGACAACACAGAGAACCAAAGATATGACAAGATAGCTTTGTCGATCTGAAACCTGAGATGAGAAGAGGGCTTAATAATAATAATAATTTGAAAACCATATTAGAAAAAAATACAATAGGACCTAAAGTTCAAAGGACAAATCATTTTAAACATTTTTTTTTTCAGAGTGCTTCAAAACTGTAAATGCAGGGCATGCTCTTTGAAAATGTACTACAAAGGCAATGTTTTACTTTTTCTTCTCCCCCCTCCATTCTTTAAAAATTTTCAAACCTATGGAAAAGTTTTAAAAATAGTATAATACAATGAATATAATATAATATGCCTTTCACCAATGATTAACATGTTCTCTGATCATTAACATTTTGCCACATATGTTCCATTTTTTCATTTGTACTATCTTCTCCTTGGTGAGGAAAAAAAACAAAAAAATCATGCTCTTACCTACCTTTCCCACCTTACAAAACTAAACCACCAATTAATTGCCCAGTGACTTAAGCCTGGGGATCATCCTTAATTCCTCATGTCCCACATCCAATCTTTCAGCAAGGCTTGTCTTTCTACCTCTAAAATATATCCTGAATTCAGCAACTTCACAATGTTCTCCACTTCTAAAATCCTAGTCCAAGCCAACATCACCTCACCCAGGCTACTGCAATTGCCTCTTTAATTGGTTTCCTCCCCACTTCCACTCTTGCTGGTATCTAAGAGGCAATTCTCTATAGAGCAACAAACAAGGAGTTTCTCAAAGTGTTTTCAACGAGATGATCCATGTTACTTCTTTACTGAATACTTTCAATGACTTGCAGTGATTAGAATAAAATTCAAGCTCTATATTGCCTACAAAGGCCTACATGACCAGGTCTCTGCCAATTTCCTAAACTCATTTCTTACCCTTACTTCTCTCATTCACTCTGCTCCAGCCACACCAGCTTTCTTTCTGACCCCAAACACATTATACTGTTTCTAGTCACAGGCCCTTTGCCCTACTTCTGCTACTAACAAGCTTGTTCTGACCCCAGGCTCTGTGTGGATGCTAACTCCTCGAGCACTCAGTTCTAATGCCACCTCCTCAGGCAAGCCTTCCAACATCACCGTAGCTAAAGCAGCAACACTTAAAGCACCACCAGTCCACACATACAAGTTTCACTCTCTACCCCACTGTCCCTCATATATATTTACTGTATGTATTCCCTCTCTCCCCCAGGTCAGAGGGCCCTGTGAGGCTAGGGACTCTTCACTGCTGTATGCCTCAACCTAGAACTGTACAGCTCATGCTTCACACACACCGGTAGCTCAATAAATACTGCTTAAATCAATGAAAAATTTGTTTCATTAAGCAATTAATAAGCCTATTTGAACTGAAAATGAAGTATATATTGCAACTACCAATGGTTTACAAAAGACCTAACAGAATTGCTTTATAATTGTAATTTAGACCTAAACTATGAAAGCCGTGTTTTCCAAAAGATTACGATAATTAATATATTTCCAAAACTTTAAAATGCCACATTCTGCTGTTCTGAAAAAGTTCTTTATAAATGACAATTTTCTTCGATTAAAGTTCTTAGATATGAAGCCTGCCTTTATGACACCATTTCCTACAATACCATCAATAACAATTACCTCATGTTTTAATTCTGCTACTGTTGTTGATAAATTTGAAACAAGCTGTGTCATGTTGGTCAGTTGTGCCTGTAGCAACTGGATGGCTTCAGTTTGCCGCTGATCCTATAATAAAGGAGGAAATAAATATTATTTTCCTTTGTGTTTCATGTATACTTTAACTGCATTATAAATTCAAGTAAAAAATCTAGAAAAACTGTTAAATTCCTCAGGGCAGAGGGGACATATTAATAGGAAGCCCTTAATGAATGAATACTGTAAACTTGGACCAGAAATTTAAAAAAAAAAAACATAAAACACTTCAAGAATCTAAGACTATTCAACCTTCCTCCCCTGCCCTGAGCCAAAAAAAACAAAAGCCAAAAACCAAAAAACCTTTCATCATTCACTGCTACCATGTAGAATATTGACTAACAGACGCTAATAAACTGCTTTTCAAGTTAATATGGGCTCCATATGTATAAACCAGTATATAACCAGCTATACGCAAAACAGTCACTTTGTCAAGCATGCTTTTTTTTTTTTTTTTTTTTAACCAAAGCAGTCAATACAAAGACATGTTGAAAAATTTTTGAAGAATGTTTCTGGATATCAAGCAGGCTCATACCAAGGTTTTAAAAGTTCTATTTCACAGCATATTAGGATGGAACTTAGGATGTCACATAGTCAAAAAACTAAAACAGATCCTCTAGTCAACCAGTGAAAAGAAATTCATCAAAAACAGCCATCTTTCCAGCTCTGAATTTTAGAAACTTTTATAATCAACAGACATGTCTTTATTTAAAATATCACTTGCATGCATATTTTAGAGACTTATGCAATATACTCATGGTCATGAACCTACGTTAGGTAGACTATACTGAAAATTTCAACTAACTAGTGAATTCAGGAAGAAGGAAAAGAGGGCAGAAAGAAGTCAAGGAAATCTAACACTCTAATTTAGGACCCTCTATGAAACAGCTACATAACCATTTATTATTCTAAACCTAAGTTTTTCAAACTTAGATTTAAGTAATCTTTAAGTCTGCGCTGTGTATGTGGGGGTGAGTAGGCGGATGTATAAAACTGTAACAAGAAGTTTCACTTACTTCTCTCACTGTGATCCACTGTGGTACTTTCTATCCTACTTCATATTTTTAAAATGCTGAATGTGATTCATTAAACTGTTTCTTTTGACTCACTTTTGACAAACACTGAGAAATTCTAGACAGTTTTAAAGGATAAGTTATTACAGTTATTAAATTGGTTAACACTTCTAATCAAGATTTACTTCCAATAGTGTTAATGATACACAAGATTATTTAAAAGTACTTAAAGAAGTCTTTCATAAAGCATAGATGTTAAATATAAAGAGAAAATATAGACGGAAAATGTTAATGAAGAACTAAATAAATACTGTGTTCATGGGTCAGAGGACTTAATACTATTAACATGTCAATTCTCCAAATTGATCTATAAGTTCAACACAAACCCAATCAAGATCCAAACAGGTTTTTGTTTGTTTGTTTGTTTTTGGTAGCAACTGACAAGCTGATTCTAAAATCTGTATTAGTCAAATCCAGATTAGCCAAAACAATTTTGGACAAGTGCAAAGTTGGAGGATTCACTCTACCTGATTTCAAGAGTTCCTATAAAGCTACAGTAATCACAACAGTGCAGTATAAGCAAAAAGACAGATACAGATGAACAAAACAGAAGAGAATTCCAGAAACAAATCCACATGTATATGGTGAATTGATTTTCATCAAAAGCGCAAAGGAAATCCAGTGGACAAAGGATAGTCCTTTCCACAAATGATGCTGGAAGAAAGGAATATTCATGTTTCTCAATCCCCTCCCTCACAAAAAAAGAACTTTGATCCATATTCTGTGACACGTAAAAAGTAAAATGGATCATAAACCAAATGTAAAACTAAAACTATGCCAATTCTAAAAGAAAACAGAGGAAAACAATCTTTGTGACTTTGGGTTAGGCAAAGAGAAAACAGGTAAATTGGGCTTCAACGAATTAAATTCAGCTCTTCAAAAGGTATGTTTAAGAGAATGACAAAACAAGTAACGGACTGGGAGAAAATATTTGCAAAGCCTGTCTCTGATAAAAGGACTCATACTAAGAATATGTAAACAACTTTCAAACCTCAATTTCAGAAAAAAAAAAAAAAAGAGGGGTGGGGAAAAACTTTGTGTGGAACCACAATTATAACGTGTCACAAACTGGGAGTAAGATGCAACTGAACTCTGCAACCTGGGGCCTCCTCACCTCACCTCACCTTCCCTTAGTCCCAAATAACCTTTTAGAAAAGTTAAATATAAAATTTCTTCATGATGGTAACACACTATAAAAACTTATTAATGAATATCACATTTAATGCTGCAATACTGAACTCAATCCCTTAAAATCAACAAGACAAGGGGAATGGCCACTATCAGTCCTATTGCATCACTGTATAGCTCTAGGCAAGGGATAAGAGGAAAAAAGAAGAAATAAAAAGGTATAAGGATTAAAAAGAAATAGAGCTGTTTATTTGCAACCAATAAAACTGTCTACACAGAAAACCACAAATGATTTTAGAATTTAACAAAGTTGCCAAAAAGTCCACTGCACTTCTACACACATACACATACATACAAATCTTGAAATGTAATACAAATAATGCTCAAGAAAATTTTCTCTTGAGCAGATACTGATGCTAACAGCTAGAAAACATCATATTACAGCTTAATCATCAGCTATCAGGGAAAAAGTGAACCAACATTACTTATCCTTCTTACCAGAGAGATCCTACAAAATTCAATGGAAATTTATATAAAAAGTAAATAAGATATGAAGATGACCAACCTGCTCCTCTGCTATTCTTGAAGTATTCTGAAGTTTTACTATTGTCTTATTGAAAGCCTTTTGCATTTCTTCCATTTGTTTTCGGTACCTATGGAGTAAGAATTGATTTAAATTGGTTTTAATTTCTTATTTATTAATTTATTACTGGAAACACACTTCTGATTTCAATATATAAGATAAATCCATATTTCTGAAAATGACTCTTACTGAACCCTGTGCAATACAGGAAAACTTACAAAGGTAAAATAAAGAGGTCCCTTGAGGTATTTGCTACCTCAATATCAATTCTATGTTCCTCACTGCTATAAAAGATTCACTCGTCACATATATAGTCAATAATTTATGACAAAGGACCCATGAATATACAGTGGGGAAAGGACAGTCACTTCAATAAATGGTGCTGGGAAAACTGAACAGCCACATGCAACAAAATGAAACTGGACCCCTATCTTATACCATACACAAAAATTAACTCAAAATGTATTAAAGACTTGAACGTAAAACCTGAAACAATAGAACTCCTAAAAGAAAACACAGGTGGTAAGCTCCTTGACATGAGTCTTGGAAATGTTTTTTGGATTTAACACCAAAAGCAAAGGCAATAAATGCAAAAAAACCAAGTGGGACTACATCAAGCTTCTTACAAAGCAAAAGAAACCATCAACTTAATGAAAAGGCTACCTAGAGGCCTGCGCTCTAGAGCCCACGCACCACAACTACTGAAGCCTGCGCGCTTGCAACTACTGAGCCTGCACACCTAGAGCCCGTGCTCCGCAACAAGAGAAGCCACTGCAACGAGAAGCCCGCGCACCGCAACAAGAGTAGCCCTGCTCTCCACAACTAGAGCAAGCCCGCGTGCAGCAACAAAGACCCAGTGCAGCCAAAAATAAACAAAACATTAAAAAAAGAAAATTGGCAGAGAATCTCAATAGATATCTTCCCAAAGAAAACAGATAGCTGGTTAACAGGTAATAGATGAAAAGATGCTCAACATCACTAATCATCAGGGACATGCAAATCAAAATCACAATGAGTTATCACCTCACATCTGTTAAAATTGCTATTATCAAAAAGAGAAAAAATAACATGTTGGCGAGGATACAGAGAAAAGGGAACCCTGTACACTGTTGGTGGGAACGTAAATTGGTGCAGCCACTATGAAAAACAGTATGGAGGTTTCTCAAAAAATCAAAAATAGAACTGCCATATGATTTAGCAATTCCACTTCTGAGTATTTATCTGAAGGAAAAAAACACTAACTTGAAAAGATATCTGCACCCCCATGTTCAATGCAGCATTATATACAATAGTCATGACCTGGAAGCAAACTAAGTATCCATCAGTAGAAGAATAGATAAAGAAAATGTGGTATGTGTATACCAAGGAATATTATTCAGCCATAAAAAAGAAGGAAGTCTTGCCATTTGCAACAACATGGTTGGACCTTGAGGGCATTATGCTAAGTGAAATAAGTTAGACAGAGAAGGACGAATATCATATGATGTCACTTACATGTGGAATCTAAATAAAAGGAAAAAAAATCTTGAACTCATAGATACAGAGAACAGATTGGTGGTTGCCAAGGCAGGGGTGGGGGTGGGCAAAACTGATGAAGCAGGTCAAAAGGTAAAACTTTAAATGAATAAGTAACAGGAATATAATGTACAGCATGTTGACTATAGTTGATAATATTGGATTGTATATTTGAAAGTTGCTAACAGAGTAGATCTTAAAATTTCTTACCACAAGGAAAAAAGAAAAGTTGTATGTGGTGATAATATTAACCAGACTTATTGTGGTAATCATTTAGCAAAATATACAAATATCAAATCATTATGTTATACTCCTGAAACTAATACAATGTTATATGTCAATTACATCTCAATTAAAGATTTATTAGTGATTTCTGTGGTTCCTTTAGTGGGGCAAATAGGGTGGGGGTGGGGAGAGGCAAGAAGAGGTATGATGTAGGCATGCACACACACCCACAGAAAATTTGCCAATAAATTATATGTATGTATACCCTTTTAGGGTATGTGTGTATATATATATATACATATATATATATATATATATATACTTATATATATATATGTAGGTATGTATACCCTTTTAGGGTATGTATACCCTTTTAGGATATAATGATGACCATAGTGACATTTCATTAGCAGCATTTTAATTTAAAAAGATTACGAAAAGGTAGCGTTTCAGAAATTCTGGGCATTGAGTGCCTGGGTGGTTACAAAATGTTGGAAAAGCCCTAAGGACACTGGATACTTAAGGAATTTAAAAAAAAAGTAAATAGGCTTAAAAACTGGAGAACTGTGCCTGAGATCTTCATCACTGCATAAGCAAACTGGCATGGCCTCTGGCATTTTTCTAATCTTCACTTATTTAAACTCTTAAAAAATATCTGGTCGAGTTCCACATACAGCTTTAAAGTCTATAGACTAATTTTTCCCATGAGTGCTCTGGGAATCAAACAGCAAAAGTGGCTAAAGTTAAGCAACAGAAGAAAGGAGAAACTGATTATAGATAATTCAAACTTGTTATCAGCCTAATAATAGTCACTTAGTAATACTTCCAGAAAAGGAAATCAATTCTTAAGATCGCTGATCAACATCCAAATAACTTTCTTTCTCTCTCCAGCTAAAATGGTGCTTATTACTGTTATACCATGAGATAATTAAATCCTCTCCTTCTCTAGTCACAGATTATACTTTGCTACTTAACTCACTGTGCAAAGTGGATTGTGCTAATTCATAATAAAGCTTACCTTTGGCTAAGCTCCTCCAGATAGCGACCACTGAGAGACATGTTAACTTCTAAGGCTTTAATACGGTTATTAAGTCTCATAAATACTGACTCCTTTTGGTTTGATCCATGTATAAGATTTCCATTAGCATATCCTAGATCTGAAGAATTTTGCAATTCAGCATAAAAATCTGTAGCTGTCCTCTGTAACCCTCTTAAAAGGGCATCTTCTGGAGACTGTTCTTCCTCTTTTGCTTCAGGTAATGAAGAAGAATCCACAACAGGAGTCAAATTTTGCTTTGGCGTGTCAGCTATGTTCATTTTGGCTTCCCCATCTTCACTGTCTGGCACAATAGCTGTGTTTACAGGTGACAGTATTGTTTTGGATAGCTTTGTGATAATTTGCATGGAGTCGTCTTTTACAATATTATCCATTACTTCATCAAGTTTTTTTGTTTCACAGATCACAGTTGGCTTCTCTATAGAACTAAAACTGTCAGTCCTTTTTTCTGTTTCATTATCAACCTCAACAGAACTCTCTTGGGGAATCACTTGTGATGGTGTACGCACTGCCTCATATTTAATAGGCTCAGATACTTCTATTTTAGATAATGAATTGATTTCTGGAGTAACATCTAAGAGAAGAGACTGAGAAAGAGTTTGAGGATGGCTTGGTTCAAGTTCAATTGCATCTAAAGTGTGATTAATCAAACCTCCCTTGTGCACACTACTTGAGTCACCTAGAACAACAGTTTCAGCTTTCTTTTCCTTACTCTTACTGTCTGGTTCTCCACCTGGAGGTTGCAATACTGAAACATCTACCGATTCTTCAGGAAGTACTAATGGTGATTGAGCTGACACAAGATCCTCTTTTTCTTTACTCATAGCAGTTCTGCTGCGTTGCCGATAATGAGCAACTCTAACTGAACACCATTTATATATGTATTCTGAAAAACTAGAAATACAACAAATTGTGGTCAGTTCACTGCAAAATATTTGTGTCTCTGACTCAAACCAAGGTGACGTTTCATCCTCTTGTTCACCACTACCCAGAAGGGTCACTGTAGAAGGACTTGCCTCCTCTTCCTCTTCTTGAACTAGTTGTACAATGGGACCCTCTTTTGTAGTATCTGGTGATGATGGCTCTGTGTCATGTACAAGTCCTTCAGTAGTTACAAACCTAGAAATACATATCCATAATTATGTTTAAGGAAAATAAATGTATCATACATAAGGTAAAAGGCACGCTGGAAATACAGAAAACACTCAATTTACTTTGGATGAATTATTTCCCTTCAAATCACTTTCATTATAAAAACAGTATTATTCAGAAATGGTAACAGAAAGATAATTTATCAAGTGACCAGCCAGATAATTCAAATCACCATATTTACCAAATCAAATTTTTCTTTAAACTCTGTTTAAGAGTTGTTTGTATGTGAATATTTCCATTTACTGAAAGTTTCATGTAACTTTCCTCCCGTAAATATTCACCAATATTACAAGCCTCATCACCCCTTATATCAGAAATTGAGCTACCCAGAGCTAGTCCCAGAGCTAGAACTAGAAGGCAGAACTCTTATTATGAATGCACTTTGTGCTTGAATATCCTACTTTCAAAAGGCAATTACTGGGCTTCCCAGGTGGCACAGTGGTTGAGAGTCCGCCTGCCGACGCAGGGGACATGGGTTCGTGCCCCGGTTCGGGAAGATCCCACATGCCGCGGAGCGGCTGGGCCCATGAGCCATGGCCGCTGAGCCTGCGCGTCTGGAGCCTGTGCTCCGCAGCGGGAGAGGCCACGGCAATGAAAGGCCTGTATACCGCAAAAAAAAAAAAAGGCAATTACTGTTGACCCTTGAACCGTATGTGGGGAGTTAGAATTGTCGGCCTCCATGCAGTATAACTTACAGTCAACCCTCTATATCCACAGCTCCTCTATATCCATGGCTCCTCATCCACAGATTCAACCAACCAAAATCATCTGTACTGTATTTCATTAATTTATGAAAAAATGCCATGTATAAGTGGATCCGTGCAGTTCAAACCCATGTTATTCAAGGGTCAACTGCAGATTTCTCAGAGATTATTTCTCTATGGATGATTTGAGGAATTTCAACATGGCATTACACACACACACACACACACACACACACACACACACACACAAACAATTATCTGCAAAGGGAGAAGAAACATATCCCCACTCCCCCCAAATAATCTCAGTATCACCTTGGCTAACTTTCCATTGTTGAAAGCTAAATACTTAACCATTTTAATGAAAATCCTAATAATAAACTAGTAGCGCCACTAACTCAGTCCTATCTTTGGGCTCTGGAGTATGTGTGTAGGGTAGGGAGAGTGGGAAATGGAGCAGGTGGGAACAGTGTTATAAATTATAATATCTGTGGTCCCTTCCAAGATAAAGATAACGAATTTCCGGGCGCAGCCCTTGCAGCACCAAAGGTATAATTTGAGAAAACAAAGTAATTTCAAAACCAAAAAAAAAAACCCTTCATATGCAAATTTTCCTACTGTGAAACACTACTAAGAATGCCAGGAAATGTCTTCAAACAAAGCCTAATATCACAATAGCAAAAGTAGGAATAAAAAAGACAATATCTAAAGCAGGACTTTCATCTTGTTGATAATAAAATAGTAAATGGACTAAACTAAAACATAATTAAGCTATGCTTCCGTAAATAGATGATATAGATACAGATATCAATATATAGTCACTATACAACATTTCTTACATACTCAGGTGGTATACTGCTTATTATCTACCAAATAAATTATAACAGTAAAAAGGAGGAATGTCTGAAGAAGGGGAGGGAAAAAAACTAAACTGAATTAATTTGGTAAAAATTAAGTTATATACCATATATATATATATATAAAATGTATATATATATATATATATATACACCCTAATCAGTTACACTTTAAAAAACTCAAACCTGGGAAAAGAAAGTAAGTCATCTTTTCATAATAACTTTAAAAGTGATACCCTATCATGGATTCTTTTATTTTCTTCAGAGGACTGCCATATAACCATCAAAAAGAATTTAAGACAAACATACATGAAGAAACATTAAGTAAAGAAACAAACAATCATGCAAGAATATCGACTAAAAAAAACTCTAATATAGAAAAGTAGAAACTGCTACATTAGCCTGATGTGATACCTTTCAACAAATATTCATACATATGTATGACGGGTGAATGTGTATATGTATATATGTGTGTATATATGTGTAAAATGAAATTAATTTCATTTAGTTTTGAAAAATAAGACATACTATTGATATATGTTATTAACTAAAGAATTTAGTTACAAAACCGGTCAGCTCCACATAACTAGAAACACCAAGAATCTCTATCCCAAAGAGATTTCTTAGGACCTTCTAGGAATCAATAGCACATAATGCTATATATTTCACTCTGATCACCCAATAAATATCTTTAATCACTTTCAGGACTAATACAGGAAAATACAAATTTGACACTGTGTACTTCAAAGCACAAAAATCTCATTTTTTAATTAAGATAGTACTTAGGAATTACAGCTTGAAGCACACCCACTGGAGGTTTCATTAGTTATAACCTTGAACTAACTGTTTCTTGTTCAAATATCTTATCCCATTAAGTAGAGTTCCTCTGAGAGAAAGGGCTGTCAAAGTTTACAGGGAGTATATCCAATGAAATATATGGAAGTTACATTTGTAATAACTATATCCAAGTTATCCCAATTATTGTCCCAATAACCCAAATCATTAATGAGCCTATCTATTATAGATCAGAAGTTGAGGTACTGACAAACCTTAATCACCTCTGGTATAAAGGACCAAATGAGGTTATTTCATATGTTACCTACATATATACATCCCTGCCCAAAGTGCCCACTGCACCCTGGGAAAAGACCTATATCATTCGATTTCAGAAACTGAACACTGTAAGAGTATGCTGTGTGGCAAACAAATTATTTAAAAATCACTGCTCTAAGTATTTCAGGTACTCTTTTTAAGCTTTCTAGGCATAGCACAGATACTTAATCAATGCTTTTAAATTTGAACTTAATAAAAACAGACCTTTAATATTTGTCCTCAAACTTATACCTGCAGAGTTAGGTTAATTACGTGCAACAAGGAAAAGATTAAGTATTGTAAATAATAAAAGTAACACATAAAATCAAAACAACAAACATTTGGTCTGGAGTGAAGTGAATTCCCAGTACCCAAAAAGCAACTCAAAGATGTTTTAAGTGGCTGTGGAATATCTGTCCCATGATCCAGAGCTTTCTATAGGTAATCATTTCCCACAAGTTACAAGTACCTTTTTATGTACAAGTATACTTAGCTTTCCACTTTAATAGAACTCTAATATCACAATATAACTTACTCATGTGATGGAACAGGAGTTGAAACAGGAGCTGATTCAGGCATTTTAGGTGCAGTTGTGGCAGTGGCATTCTCAGATATACTTTTATTTCCTATTTTAAGAAAGATGCCCATATTGAGTTTAATTTTCAAAAGCTATACCATGAAAATATTTCACTATAACAAATAAAGGACTTTAGTTTCTCGAGGGAGAAGAAAAAAAGTCAAATACGTTTACTACTGCAGACTTTGTGGGTTTTTTTCATCAAAGTTCTTTTGGAAAGAAATAATCGTAGAACGTCACAACTACAAGTAGTGCATATTCTTTCTCAGCTTCTCAGAAAATTAAAGCAAGTAAGATGACTATGAATTTTGTGTAATCTTACATAATTAATAAGACACCTGAGTTACTAAAAGAGAATGAGAAGAAATGGGTCATTTCAAGTTTGCACTTGGAACTAAATTATTTTTATTGAAGTATATTTGAAATACAATATTATATTCATTTCATGTGTACAACACAGTGATTTGACATTTGTATACACTGCAAAATGACCACCACAATAAGTCTAGTTACCATCTGTCACCATATTGTACTTCCCATGTTGTACATTACAACCCCATGACTTACTTATTTTATAGCTGGGACGAAGTATTTTTGAAAACAAAAAAGGCAAGATTGTTTCTCGTTGCTAATAATATTCTTATCTAACATTCTTTAAGGAAATAATTGCTTTCTTAATCGAATAGCTGTTTGATAAATAAAAGCATACTTGAAGTACCTCTAGAGCACCAAAACCTCAGGAAAGAGATAAGGGATAAAATCATTACTTCTACAGCAGGGAAGAATCAAAAAACAAATTCATGATTTTATATAGACAGGATCCTATTTATTAAAGAGAACTTGTGAAATTCAAATAAACAATGAATAATAGAAGACTGGTAAGTTCCTTTGAATGGTTTCTTTATTTCTAAATGAAAAATCAAATTGCTTGGCTTATTAATTAATTTTACTAACTAGGAAAACCCCTGGAGTATCATATATTTAAAAGACCCATAAAATGATTAGGTACCTTCTGTCAGGTCTTCAGTTTTTGCTCCCAGAATATTAGCGGCAATATTCACCATATTTAGAATGGCATCTAAAACAAAATTCAATCAGAGAAAAATACCAATACACCTAAATATTTTCATATAACTCAATATCAGATAGTCAAAAACCATTTGTAATGGTCTTTTTTCATTTTTTGGACTAATTACCTTTTTGCTTGCCTTACTATCTAAGTCCAATATAAGACACAAATTTCAGGCAAAAAGTATTACACATAAATCTGAATATTTATGTTCAGAAGGATTTTAAAATTTAATTATACTTTTTTGTAAAACTTCCCCAAACCTTTTAGCAAACACTACCTTCAGCATATTATAATATTCAAGTATAATTCAACATATAGACTGTACTGAGATAGGAAAGAAATGTGACAACCAAAATTTGTATTTTATAGAAAAGTCTTTTTTTCTTTAGAAAGGGGTTTTACAATTTAAATCAAAAACAAGAAAGCCTGAAGAAATAAATTTTTCCCTAAACATGTGACTATCATAGGTAAAAATAAAGGAAATGGGAAGATTATTATTCAAAGGGCAGCAGAAAGACTTTATGTTCAACTAAAATATCTAGGTAATTTGCTTAAATCCAAAATGACACTGCATAGAATCATGTATTTGATGACTTTTAACAATGTTTTATGGCCAATAAATGACATAAATTCTTTAGTGAACTGGATGAGTATGGGCAAGGGCAGATGAATTGAAAGTCAAAGACATAAAACTTAGCTGGCTGGGAACAGAAGACTTCCTTCTAGTAATATAATGTAATTTCAAGGGAAATTAATTTCCAACTCCAATCTAATCTCTGAAATTCTATTAGAAGTTAACTCACCAGGTATTTACCCTATTAAAATACTAAGATCTGGCAGGGGCTACATATTAAGTAAGCCTCATCAGTTTTTTCCATTTTAGTTTCCTTTCCTAAAAGGGATCCATAGAGTTTTCATCACACTTTCATGAAAACCACAGATGTGAGAAGTACAAAAGGATCTAAAGAAGTAAAAGCTAGCACATCAGGAAGGCTGGGAACAAGCCAAGCACTGTCACCTGGTGCTGATACTGTAAAGATATGCTTTATGGCAGGTAAAAATAGTATATTTTAGACTTTTAAAAGTGATATCTGATAGACAGTTTTTCATGTTAATCTTTACATTAACTAGGATTCTATATTCGGAAAGACAATAAGCAGTGGTACTTTGTTTCCAATCATCAGTTTGACACACAAAAGCTTTATATTTGCTTTTTAAATATCTAGGATTACAGGTCAACCTTGCCCTTTGACCTGGCAAATTGTTAAACAGAGAAGCAGTCTTGGATCTTAGGCTAAAGAGATGCCTCAGCATGAGATAAAAACAGTAATGGAAACTCTATTTTCTTAGAAACCAAGATAAAGTAGCAAAGGAAACTCTTATTTCCTCATAAATACAATTTTAATGTCACCCAATAGTGCAATAGTAGTATGTGATCCTCTACTTAGCCTGACAGCTGAAATTCAGTCAAAACTGATGGCCTGGGCTTCCCTGGTGGCGCAGTGGTTGAGAGTCTGCCTGCCGATGCAGGGGACGCGGGTTCGTGCCCCGGTCCGGGAAGATCCCACATGCCGTGGAGCGGCTGGGCCCGTGAGCCATGGCCGCTGAGCTTGCGCGTTCGGAGCCTGTGCTCCGCAACGGGAGAAGCCACAACAGTGAGAGGCCCGCGTACCGCAAAAAAAAAAAAAAAAGATTCAGGCAGAAGAGTTGCCAGAACTGGCATATGTAAAACCCAAGAATGCTGCTCTAAAATAGTAGTTTCTCCCTTTCTGGCAGTTCAGTAAATTATGTAATATCAACAGTGTCTAAATATGCAGCATGCATGCTCTTTGACAACCAAGTCCCATCAGAAGCAACATACTCTGGTGACGTATATTTCCTATGACTACTAATTGCTCAACAACAAAAAGAAAAAAAGAGTTTCTCTTTAGATTAAAGCCACAGGATTCTGTTTTGGAGACATTACATAAATACTGAAAATAAATTAGGTGCAAAATTGGCCAATTTCAAGCTAATCTAGAAAGTGGTGATGATTATAGTCAAATTCAGACATTCCAGTGCCAGAGACTAGCTCTTTGGCCTGATTCCACATTGTTATTTACACCTTAAAGTTATACTACATTGGAGGCAGTAACTAGGTCATGCTCAAAATCAGTCCTAGATTGTTCAGAGAAAACTAGAAGGATACAGGTATAGAAGGCAGCAGTGTTAGGTCATGCCTATAAACTTTATGACAGCAGTCTTACCACTCAGTTACTACTGCCTCTCTCGTTCTGAAACTTCAAGAAATAGAGATCTTTTTAAACCCCATTTTTCATGCTTAGGCTCAGCTGACATCCTCCCACCCATCTTGTCTCACTACACAAAATCTTTCAACATCTAGAACACTGGAAGGTGTAAACAGACTGTCCTTCTAGAAAGCCACAAAAGAGAAAAATGATGTGTTACTGAGAAACACACCTTCAAGGAAAAAGATCCAAAGAGTAGGATCTAAAAAAATTCTATGTCTCATTAATTAAAATAATACATTAGTCAGAGAAGTTATTACAAATAGGGAAATGTCCTCCATTGAAAACGTGTTAATGGTGTCTTGGAGTTAATCCCATAGGAAGATAGAAAAAGAAAGAATATCAACAGTTTTCCCTTATCTAAAACGTCTAAGTCATTACTTCTGGAAGGTGCCTCTTCCTTCCCAGTAACCATTGGATACTAGAGAGCTTTTAGTCTGGGGCTATTTTCTGACCCCATAAAATAATAATTCCTCCTCACAGCTAAGTCAGCATTACTGCGCTATGATATGATGACTATTATATAACACAGAGTTTTTTATTACAAATTTAAGGACATGAACAATAATATTAATATCCAGATAAATAAAATAGCATCATTTTTTCATTCCTAAAAAACTATACCCCATAGCAGTGAATGAGGCACCTGTTTTAATGCTATCATCAGCTAGATATAGTTAAGGAACCTACTTAAAAGTAGTCTATAATACCTAAAATGTCAGTTGACTAGCAATAGAGTAAAACAAAATATATTGAGCTAATCTGTAACAAGGCTAAATAGTACATAAAAGCATTCCCTTTATGCAGGTATTTTTAACACTCTTCTTCCTATTCCCTAAAAAGTCCACTGAAATCTATAGTCTTCTATGGAAAGGAAGAGGACACGAAGGGAAGAAAGGGAAAAAAAGATGAAAAGAAATAGAAGTGACTCAACTCCATATACTGTAGCCACCCAAATATCTACCTAAAGTATATGTACTACTGGTTGAGTATCTTAAATAGCTATAAGGACAATGTACACAGTGAGACTGGGATTCAAGCAATTCAACTCACTAAAAGAGAAATGCACAAATAGTTTTCTATTTTACTAAGACTTACTTTCATCAAATTCAATTATTAATCTCCAAATAAAAAGAAAATTCCTTCCAGTAAGTTCCATATTCTTCAGGAACAACCAAAGATAACAAACATAAAATATACCTACCTGCATTCTAACAGTGTCAGTCGGTAATGGTCTTTCAAGGAGTCTACTTAGTTAGCCTACCACTAAGTTCGGATAATAGGTTGGCATGACAAGAAATTAAACAACTAGTATGTTAGTCATTGTTTTTTTTAGTTTACAAAGAGTATATTGTTATTGCTATTATTGTTACTGGTTGGGAATCATCATTATTATGACTAAGAAACAGCCTTTATGTTTTATAATTAAGTAGGAAACTAACCATACCCATACATTAACAAATCCTCATTTGGTAGGATTTCATTGATGAGTACCACCTCTAAAACTAATTCCTTTCCCATCCAGTACGACTACCCAGATGCTCTTACTCATATGGTCTAGGACTTCTTTAATAATTCTTTCCCCAAGTAAATTCATAGCCCATTCTTCACTGTAAGGAATCTGCCTAAAAATATAACTACTTAATTTTAGAAGAACCAACTTGTGCTTGCATTTTTCCCTATCTTGTTTTCATATATTCTTCCTATTTTATTTCCATGGAAATACTTTTCAAAAGTATTTTCTTTGATTTCAACTCAAAGTTTAACACTGGGAGAGTAGGAGCCCCCTAAACTCTACCACAACAAAACGTTCACATATGCCAGGAAAAAAAAGTTGACAAATACTTTAATTTTAGTGACTAACAAAACCCAAAATACTCACTTGTAGCAGAACCAAGAAGATTTTTTGAGGATTTATCCTCCCCAGTATTATAATCCAGTGGGTAGTCTGTTCAAAGAGAAAATGAAGGTACTTATGCTAAGAACTATCTCCAATATGTTTAAAAGCTCAAATTATATCCCGTCAAAGTCAGCTGACATTTAAAACAATTTTATAATTTTTATTATACATCTAAAACACATTCACAAAAAGAAAATGAAATTCACAAGCCGTTTATCAAACAGATATAAACCAAGGAAAATATTTCTACTGCTTACCAAAATTTTAATCACATTTACAAGATTTTTATTCAACCTTTCAATGTAGTTTACCAACCCCTAGTAAATGTCTTCACTTCACTTATGGGAAAACTAGGGAAGGGAAAAATTAGATTTTTCAGACGACAGTTTAAGACATCTTAAAACAAGAACTGGATAAAGTAGAAATGGAGGGTATCATAAAACCTTCTCCGACCTCTGCAGGTTCATGGGAGTTTCTCAAAAACTCAGGCCTCAATATGCTTGCTCTGAGGCTAAAGGCAAATCAAAGAAATTAATTTTCAATTCTACTATTTCAGTTGCCTTATGAGTAACAGGTTTTGGGGGCTGGCATAGGGATATAACCATAATTTATAGCACTGATGTTATGGAAGGGAGTTCCAGTCACAAATAACTGATTGATAAGCTTGGAAAACAGCTCAATTTACAAAGCAGAAAATTATTTTAGAATACAGGTTTAAGAAAAAATTAGTTACTAGGGTTAAAAACAAGGAAAAAACTAAAGACAACCATCACATTGATTTTTTTAAGTGACCTACATTTACCCATTACCATTAGATTTTAAAAAGCAAAAAATAATACATAAATAGTCAGTGTTTTAAAGTCACTTACCATAGTCCTCATCAAATAGTTCTTGACGTTCTGACTGGTACTGGGAATCAGCAATCTCTTCATATTCTTCCACCATGCTAGTGCCAAATACCCTATTAACAACAATTTCATTAAAGTCTTTCAAAACTAAACAGTTGTTAAGACTCATCTCTTCATAATAAACGACAAAATGTAATAACTTTGGTTACGTTTTGAGGGCCATTAGCTTCTGGACTCAAAAATAATGACCACTGATTCTCAATCCACCGTTCCCATTAAAATGTTAATCTATTTAAGGCATTTAAAAATACAGTGACTGGGGCTTCCCTGGTGGCGCAGTGGTTGAGAGTCCACCTGCCAATGCAGGGGACACGGGTTCGTGCTCTGGTCCGGGAGGATCCCACATGCCGGGGAGCGGCTGGACCCGTGAGCCATGGCTGCTGAGCCTGCGCGTCTGGAGTCTGTGCTCCACAACGGGAGAGGCCCGCGTACCGCAAAAAAAATAATAATAAAATAAAAAAAATACAATGACTAAGTTTTGTATCGGTCTAAAATGTTTCCATATATTGTCATCACATCAAGCAAGCTAAATTGAACACATAAAATGAAGGTTCTTTTTTCTTAAAGGAAATTTTTACATTTTTCTAAACGATATTCAAGAGTAAGAAAGGTATAGTAGCTTATATTTCTTTTTTTTTTTTTTTAGTAGCTTATATTTCTATGGTGTTATCTTCACATAGTAGAACATTATTTCTTCACTTTAAATATAGTGGGATTTTTATGTATCCCTTTTTTTCTTTTTAAACCACTCAGTAAATTTTTTAGTTCTGTATTACCTTATAAGGCTTAATGGACAAAAGTGCTCTGATCCAAAATGTGACACCAACTCCACCTAAAGAATAAAAGCACATGAAATGGGAAGCCAGTACAGTGCATGTGAGATTATCTAACAATATATTCATTTTTTCATTATAACATTTCTAAAAATAAAGTCCTCATTTCCCCCAAAATCAATACTTTTAAAGTTTTGCTTTTCGCTATGAATAATATGCCATGCCCTGTTATTCAATATTGCAAAAGAGAAGGTTGCTAACCTTTATGTACTTGATGAACATCTGAAGCAAGAGAAAGGAAAAGAAAAAGAAATCAGTTCCAAAGTCTGGATAACATACCATAAGCAACATTTAATATTTGTAAATTATTGTATAATTAAGGAATAGAAAGCAATGTACTGTGATGGATAACATTGTAGTACTCTTATTTCTTTGCAGAAACCAAAGCAATGATTTAAATTTTTACCAACACAACTAGAAAGTATAGTCTAACTATAATGAAATAAATTAACTTTAACCTAAAATTCATTGCTGCCATTTTATTTATCCATTAGATATGAAAGCATTCTAAAAGTAACTATAAAGAGTATCTAGAAATAACCTGTCTTATATTACTTTAAATATTATAGATATGTTATCATGTATATACCCACATATGAATTTATATACTGATACATATGCAGCTACACATATATATGAACATTCATATTGATAAAAAAATTAACTAGCATAATATGTAATATTTATTCTTGCACAGTACTGTATACAAATTGTTTTAGGGAAAGCATGAATTTTTGATATGCTATGCTATTTCAAGTATAACTTATAGAAGTAGAAGATATTTATCAATACATTTTTAAAATATAAATTATTAAAAAGTATTTTGTAAATCTGGATTTAGTTCTTTGGGGATGAGGAAAACCCAGGTAAACTTACATAACATTTATCAGTATAAAATGAGAATCAGAAGTAAATATTTTTTGCTTTCAGACTTAATTCTACCAAAAAGGGCTTTTAAGAAAACCAATCATCAAAATGCTCTAAGTCTCCCATCATAAAAAGGACAAGGTAGGGAGTTTTATATGGCATTTTTTGTATCACCAATAAAATGTTTTCCCATTATTAACAAAGTAGATGATATAAAGAATGATTCTTGGAACTATTTCATAACATGTCAGTTGTCTTAATTGTAAAATTAGGTACACTTGTTATCACCTGCCAAATTATTTTTAACATTTTTTTTTCATCACAGTGTAGAAACTGTGCTATATAAAAAAGTCATTAAACAACTGTTTCAGTATTCACTTTAAAAGAAACTGAAAATGTACCTTTGACTTTTCTGAACACAGCTGAATCATTAACTGAGAATATCAACTGTACTTGAAAAACAGCATTTTTATAAAAGCATTTTTATACGGAGACTAGGAATACTACAAGTTTACCCATTTACAGAAGCCAATTTAATACATGCTTAAAAAAGACACAGACAGTAAAATCCCAAAAGACAAGTAGGTAGCTATAAGTTTTCACACTAAAGAAGAAAAGATTAGAAAGGAAATTAAAGCTGCTGTCATTCCAAAAGGTCTTATTATTAACACAGATGTACTTTAAGGTATGGCTGTATTATTTTAAAGAAAAAAAGGAAGAAATAAGAGGAGTAAGAAATTCACATATTTTGTCTAAATTCAATTCAAGAGTGATTAATTCTACTTTGGTAGATAACTCCACCTCTACATTGGGGGAGGAAGCAGCAGGAATTTATTTATTTATTTATTTTTGATTTTTATTAAGAGTATAGTTGACTTACAATGCATTAGTTTCTGCTGTACAGCAAAGTGTTATCAGTTATACATACATCTATTCTTTTTTAGATTCTTTTCCCATATCGGTCATTACAGAGTATTATAGAAGAGTTCCCTGTGCTATACAGTAGGTCCTTATTAGTTATCTATTTTATACATAGTAATGTATATGTGTCAATTCCAGTCTCTGAATTTTTCCCTCCCCCCACCCTCCACTTTCTCCCCAGTAACCAAAAGTTTGTGTTTTGTTTCTGTTTTGTAAATAAGTTCATCTGTAGCATTTCTGTTTTGTAAATAAGTTCATCTGTACCATTTTTTTTTTTTTTTTTAGATTCCAAATATAAGTGATATCATATGATATTTATCTTTCTCTGTCTGACTTATTTCACTCAGTGTGACAATCTGGAGGTCCATCCATGTTGCTACAAATGGCATTATTTCATTCTTTTTTATGGCTGAGTAATATTTCTTTGTATATATGTACTACAACTTCTTTATCCATTCCTCTGTTGATGGACATTTAGGTTGCAG
>NW_006771436.1:998678-1040248 GCF_000442215.2 Lipotes vexillifer
AGCAGGAATTTAAATGGTTAAACCTTTATTTGAAATTGTTACTTAGACATATTTCACTTGAGTATACAAAAGGCAAAAAGCTATAATGATAAATAACTAGATGAAAATGGAAATGATCTTAGATTCTAATAATCGGAACTGCTTTAAAGACTGCAGTGACTAACTGATTTGGGTTTTAAAATATAAAGAAATATAATACTATAGATGACATTTTATATCAAGACTCCAAAAATATTATGAGTTATAATTTGGAATTTCATCAGAGCCACAGATATCAAAAAACTAGCCTAGGTTTCCAGTTATACAAAAGGGACTTTATTAGTATTTGTCCCATAAAATAATATATCCAAGTAAGAATTGTTTTATTAAAAGGAGTACTGCAGTAAATTTCCTCTTAATTTTTCTTATTTCTGAACAGGTGAGGTACAAAGTATGAATAACAGGTATGTTTCATTATAGAACATAGTTCTGCAAATATAAACATACCTTAACATATTTGGCATACATCTGTTCATCTAAAGGGAAACTCTGGACACTCCTCTCATCTCTACCATGGAAAGTACCCAGCTTAATCCATTTATTTGTGGGGTATCTAGAAAATACAACATATAAATATTCCTTTTTAGAAAATCATAAATCACATATTGAGAGGTTCCATCATATTTTCAAAAGAGATGAGATCCTATGCATTATTCTTCCCCTCTCCAGGTAAACACACTCACTTAACATAGTTTAAATATGAGTTAAGCATCGAATTGAATAAATACATTTTTCTCTTCCAGCTAAACTCTGACAGGTTCTTCCTTATGAGGAAAGATGGTCTTGAAAAATTACACCATTATCAAATAGAAGACAGAGGAAGACAAAAGTAGGACCAGGACTGCTTCTTGGGGTTTGGGAGGGCTTCCAAGTAAACTGGAGGTTTTAAAACAGAAAGTAGCCAAGAGATTGTTTTGGAAGAAAGAGGTACTATTCTTCATGTACTGATAAGTGTGTGATGATATGAAGTATAAGTACTGGTGGAAAGGGAAAAAGAAAAAATCCTTTACTATATTTGAATTTCCCAGCTCTTATATAGCTTTTCCCCCTTTAAAATAAGAAAATTACAGCTTAGAGAAAAGGAAATGATTTGAGCAAGATTAGTAAAAGAAAAATGAAGGAGAGATCTTGAGAATTCATTTCAAAAACTGTATATAGGCAATGCTAACTGTGGGGTGGGGGAAGAAACACCACAGAAAACCCTGTGGAATGGTAGGGCTTCCCTGGTGGCGCAGTGGTTGAGAGTCCACCTGCCAATGCAGGGGACACGGGTTTGTGCCCCGGTCCAGGAAGATCCCACATGCCGCGGAGTGGCTGGGCCCGTGAGCCATGGCTGCTGGGCCTGCGCGTCTGGAGCCTGTGCTCCGCAACGGGAGAGGCCACAAGAGTGAGAGGCCCATGTATCGCGAAAATAAAACCAAAACAAACAAAAAAAACAGCATCCTACATGGTAAATTACGGGCACTCAAAAAGGATTTAAGGAAGGAATAAACACCTCCACTGGGAGGAAAATATCAAGTATTCATTAAAAATGATGTGTTTAAAACACAAAAGGATATTCTCAAGATGTAAGCATTAAAAATTGACTTTTTTGGTAGAATAAATGTGTAGAAAAGACTGGAAGGAATGTATTAAAATGCTAATACAGTTATCTATGGTTGACAGGATTGGGGTTCTCTACCAAATTCCTTACAACGTATGTTTATTTCTCTTATAATCACACATATATACCAAAGTTTTAAAAATATACTTTAACAAAAATATACCTCATGATATAAAATGTTCATGTATGTTTTTAATAACTTTTTAAAGAAATATCGGAAAGCAATAGGTCATAATATATTAAAAGTAAGGACTTTAAAGTCATACAGATCTACATTTGAATCTTGGTTGTCCAAGTCACAAGTCATGTGATCTAGGCAAGCTACTTAATCTCTCCTTGTCTGTTTCCTCATCTCATAAGGGAATAATATCAGAGGGCTGTTATAAGCACTATATAAGTTAATGAAAGTAAAACTAACAAGTGCCTTTCCTACAGTAGTATTACTATTGTTCTTACAAATTGATACAA
The DNA here is from genome assembly GCF_000442215.2 of Lipotes vexillifer. Classification (NCBI taxonomy): domain Eukaryota; kingdom Metazoa; phylum Chordata; class Mammalia; order Artiodactyla; family Lipotidae; genus Lipotes; species Lipotes vexillifer. The sequence continues at coordinate 1,000,789 of NW_006771436.1, forward strand.
GTTGATTAAAATAAAAAATAAAATAATTAAAGTTTTAAAATGTGACTTGTTTTTAAATTTTTATTCTGAAAATCCAATATAAACTCTGTAGAAACCAGCTTTAGAATTTACCTGTCACTGATAGAAACCAGAAAGTCTTTAGGAGTAGAAGAAAATAATTCATAATTTGCAATATCAAACTGTTTTACTTGAATTGGTTCACAGAGTTCAATAACAAACCTTTAAAAAGAACACAAGACAATTATTTAGATAAACCAACCAAAATAACAGTTCATATTAAACATGACATTAACAGCTTACATAAACTAGACCTCCATGAAGTTACTCATTAAAAAAAAATGTAAGGAAGGAAGAGGATTAGCAACCTTGGTTATAAAAAAGGAACACCCTTAAGTATTTCCCAGCCATATCATTAATGGGAAAAAAAGATACTGATTTTGTCCTATAATATTTTTTTAGAAGATTCTTTTCTAATGACAAACCTCATTCTTGGAGAAGGAATGACTTAACTAAGAACAACTAGTACGAGTGTAACCTGACCAGACTAGAGGGCAGTTTGGCCATACTGTCTCAAAAGGTACCATAGCCTTTGACTCAGCGATATACTTTCAGAAATTTAATCTACGGATACACGTCTCCAAATGATCACCCTTGAATATACATCTTAATAAATGTAACAAAGCACAGTTTATAAGAGCAGGGGGGGAAAGTCAACCTAAATGTTTAGCACAGAGCATTGATTAACAAATTATGGCCCCACCCAGACAATGAAATACCAAACAGCTATTAAAAATGGTACTAAAGGGCTTCCCTGGTGGCGCAGTGGTTGAGAGTCCGCCTGCCGATGCAGGAGACACGGGTTCGTGTCCCGGTCCGGGAAGATCCCACATGCCGTGGAGCGGCTGGGCCCGTGAGCCATGGCCACTGAGCCTGCGCGTCCGGAGCCTGTGCTCCACAATGGGAGAGGCACAATAGTGAGAGGCCCGCGTACCACAAAAAAAAAAAAAAGTACCAAAAACCATACATTCCATTTACATAAAAATTTGGAAAATATAAACTAATGTATAGTGATATAAAACAGATCTTTAATTGCTATGGAGTTAAGGCTGGGAGGGAAAAATTATAAAGGGGCATGAGGACTTTTCGGGGAGATAGACATGCTTGTTATCTTCATTGTGGTGATGGTTTCATAGACGTATAAATGTCAAAACTTATCAAATCATACACTTTAACATTTCACAATTTATTTTACATGCAGTTTTTTATGCCAATTATTCCTCAATAAAGCTGTTTTTAAAAATACAACAAACTAGTAAATAAAACAAAAAAGAAGCAGACTCACAGATATAGAGAACAAACTGGTGGTTACCAGTGGGGAGAGGGAAAGGAGGAGGGGAAATAGGGGTAGGGAAGGGGAAAAAAAGGGTTATTATGGGATTATATGAAATCATGTGTATGAAATTTTTGAAAAAAATGATACTTGAGATATATATATTTATGGACATGGAAAAGATGCCACAAAATATTGCTGTTTAGGAAAAAATTAAAGTATGGTTCTATATGTGTAAAATAAAACTGCATAAAGCATGGCATTTAGGGAAAAGAAATACTCATGACATCTAGCATTCCAATACTTTAATAAACTAAGTATTATATCAAATGAGATTACATACACTGACAATTAAATGTTAAATAAATTAAAGGCATTGAAATTAACATATTGTGTTAATCCTGGAAAGCAACAGAACTGAGTTCCAGGAGATGGTAAAAACAGCCATGATTCAGAGAAAAGCTCATGAAGAAAAGGAAACTAACATTAGCTGAATGCTTACTCTGGGTCAGATACCATGGTAGATGATTCACATCTATCCTTTGATTTAAGTCGTACAACCAAACTGCATAGGACACTATCTCCATTTTATAGAACCATTCAACAATCACTAACTGGTTACTTCACATTTTTCCCTTCTGCCTTTTTAGTAACAGAACCTGTCCCCCCGGCCCAAAGATGTAGCCAAGCATACGGCCACCCATCAAAGACTGTTTTTCCCAGTCTTGGCAATGTTGCTTAGTTATGAGTCATGGGATGTGAGCGGCGTGTCCAGTGCAACTTCCAGGTCAAGCCTTTAAAAAGAAGCTGCTACCTCTCCATTTGCTTTTTCCTACCTTGCAGGCTAGAATGAGGATGTGGTAGGAAATCATCTCAGCAATGCAGGCAGAGACAACATCTCAGGGGTGGTAGAAAAACATGACAGAAGGTGTGTGGGTCCTTTCATTGTTCTCTGTTCCCTGCACCATCTACCAGCTTGAGGTTTTTATGTCAGAGAAAATTAAATACCTATCTTTTTTAAACCACAGTTATCTGGTCTCTGTTAAAACAGCAGAATCAAGAGCCCTAACTAATAGTCATTTAGCCAATACATAGTAAAGCTAAAAGTCAAAACAAACATCTATCTGGCTCCAAAGCCTAAACATTGTCCATACCACCACAACACCCTGGGGAGAGGAAATTAAAGAAAATCAGACTCAAGACTTTGCTTTTTATTTACAATGGAGAAAATAAATCTAAAAGAGCATTAAGAAGAAAAGGCAAATTCTCCTCTACCTCCTTTTTTTTGCATACAATGTTCTCAATTTCTAAGAAGATAGGAGCTATATTACTAACAGTTAAAATAAACTTTTGGACAAATGTATTTCCAGGTGTAAAGAGTCAATTCACTGGGCAGATTTAACAATTCTAAAACTTGTATTAAACTAACAGACTCATAAAACATTAGTACCTATGTAATTATTCCACATGAAAGTTGATTTTAAAATGCTTTCTTATCTTACTGCCTTACCTTTTCTATTTTCTTAGAGGCAGACAACACTGTAAATTAATAGAACTACATAAAAAGCTGACAAATCTAATTTCAACATACTTCCCTTAATTATTTATAGGTCAGGAATTTTAAAAGATCAGTAAAGTAGCAGATCTAAACATAAGAATAGTTTGATAAAATACCATGTGTCAAAATTTAGATGATATGAACATACTACCCAAGGCAATCTACAAATTCAATGCAATCCAATGGCATTTTTCACAAAACTAGAACACATATCTTTAAAACTTATATAGAAACACAAAATACCCCAAATAGCCAAAACAATCTTGAGAAAGAAGAGAGCTGGTAGAATCACATTCCCTGACTTCAGACTATACTGCAAAGCTACAAAGAAAAGATCTTTAAACAATAAGAGAATACCATAAACAGCTTTACTACAAAAACTTTCAAAATGGATTAAAGACAAATTCCTAGAAAAATGTAATTTACCAAAACTAACTCAAGAAGAAATAGAAAACCTATATAGTCTCATAACTATTTCTTTTAAAAATAATTTTTAAAACTTCCCATCTATTCACACAAGTATAAAACAGTACATGCACAAGCTTATTTATAATAACTGCCTGTTATGGCAAAAGATTATAAACAACCCAAATACCATCAACAGAAGACTAGTTAAATCTTGGTACAATCATATAATGGATTTTCATGAAGCTATCAAAAAAAAAAAAAATGAGAAAGTTTTATGAGTGAAACAGAAACATGACCAGATATTTTTAAGTTAAAACTTAATTCAAGGTGAGACAGTAAGTATAATATGCTACTGTGAAAAGTGAAAGATAAATAAAAATCTCTAATTTTTTGCATAAAGAAACTAAAAAGATACCTAAAAATGTAACACTGAATAGGAAGATAGATGACAGATTGGAAGTATATTTCTCACTGTAACTCCCCTACCTCTTTTAAATACCTTTTTGGGTTTGAGCCATGTGACTGTACTAAATATTTATTTTTGAAATCACATACTTAATTTAATTTAAAATTAACATCTTCCCAGAGGCATGGAAGGTTTTACAGTTGAGTTCCAAACTTAGAACACTGAATCTTGAGAAAAACGAACAAAGCTGGAGATATCATGCTCCCTGACTTCAGATTATGCTGCAAACTAACAGTAATCAAAGCAGCATGGTACTGACACAAAAACAGACAACAGATCAATGGAACAGGATGGAGAGCCCAGAAATAAACCCATGTACTTATGGTCAATTAATCCATGACAATGAAGACAAGAATATACAATGGAGAAAAGACAGTCTCTTCAATAAGTGGTGCTGGAAAAACTGGACAGCTAAATGTAAAAAAAATGAGATCAGAACATTTCCTCACACCATATACAAAAGTAAACTCAAAATGGATTAAAGACCTAAATGTAAGACCTGAAACCACAGACCTCCTAGAAAAGAACATAGGCAAAACACTCTGACATAAATCACAGCCCTATTTTTTTGGATCTGTCTCCTAAGGCAAAAGAAATAAAAGCAAAAGTAAACTTAAAAGCTTTAGCACAGCAAAGGAAACCATCAACAAAACAAAAAAAGACAACCTACGGAATGGGAGAAAAAATTTGCAAATGATGAGTGATAAGGGGTTAATATCCAGAATTTATAAACTCATACAACTCAATATCAAAGAAAACGAAGAACCCAGTTTAACACATTATTTTATTTATTTATTTTTATTGTTTGGCTGTGTTGGGTCTTTGTTGCTGCGAGCGGGCTTTCTCTAGTTGTGGTGAGTGGGGGCTACTCCTCGTTGTGGTGTGCAGGCTTCTCATTGCAGTGGCTTCTCTTGTTGCAGAGTATGTGCTCTAGAGCTCAGGCTCAGTAGTTGTGGCGCACGGGCTCAGCTGCTCCGCGGCAGGTGGGATCTTCCCGGACCAGGGCTCGAACCCGTGTCCCCTGCATTGGCAGGTGGACTCTTAACCACTGTGCCACCAGGGAAGCCCAACACATTACTGACCGGGGGATTTTTGCAGAAACTAACTCCTGTGGCCATAATACGTCTCTGGTCAAAAATGTGTTAAAAATGGGCAGAAGACTTGAATAGACATTTTTCCAAGAAGATATACAGATGGCCAACAGGCACATGAAAAATGATCAACACAGCTAATCATCAAAAAATGCAAATCAAAACCACGAAGATATATCACCTCACATATGTCAGAATGGCTACCACTGAAAAGTCTACAAATAACAAACGTTGGCAAGGATGTGGATAAAAGGGAACCCTAGTACACTGTTGGCAGGAAACCTAGTACACTGTAAATTGGTGCAGCCACTATGTAAAACAGTATGGAGGTTCTTCGAAACATTTAAAATAAAACTACCATAAGATCCAGCAATTCCACTGTTGGGTATAAAACTGAAGAAAATGAGAACATTAATTTGAAAAGATACAATACATGCACCCCAATGTTCATAGCAGCATTATTTATAGGAAAAACTGGTGCATGAAAATATGTTCAATCTCATTAGTGATTAGGGATTGACACCTTTCCAGGATCTCAGCCTAATTTGTGAAACAATGTTATTTCTAGTATCAGCAACCTCACATTAACAGGTGCTCCATAAACATAGAAAGAACGAAAGAAGGAACAAACGAATGAATGAACAAATGGACAAACTATCAAATGAACAAGAAGGCTCAAAATCCTAAAATGTCAATTACCCTGAAATTCATCTAGACATTTGATACAATCTCAATAAAAATTCCAGCATGATTCTTTTTTTAGAATTCAACAAGATGATTCTAAAATTTAAAAGAAAAAACAAAGGGACAAAAATAGTGAAGATACATCTGAAGATGAGGTATAAACTTATTCTACCAGATATTAGGATTTATAAAGCTATAATGAGACTGTGTGGTCTTAATATACCTTAGCTGGGTCAATCCAATCAAGTCAGGTGAAATCAGTAAAGGTGTTCTGAGGTTTTTAAATTATGCAATGAAAAGACGCATAAATGGATGAGCAAAAAGTAAAATATACAGTAAACACATATACACGAATACATGCTGTCTGCAAAAACGTTAAAATACAGGGCTTCCCTGGTGGCGCAGTGGTTGGGAGTCCACCTGCCGATGCAGGGAACACGGGTTCGTGCCCCGGTCCAGGAAGATCCCACATGCAGCGGAGCGGCTGGGCCCATGAGCCATGGCCGCTGGGCCTGCGCGTCCAGAGCCTGTGCTCCACAACGGGAGAGGCCACAACAGTGAGAGGCCCGCGTACCGCAAAAAAAACAAAAAACAAAAAACAGGTAGCTATGATCACTTATTCTGTAAACCAGAATAAAACAAAATGATTGCTTCATATAACTTCATCCCAGCATGTCTTTGCTTAAAATACAAAATTTTAGAGCATAAAAACTGAGTTGTTACTGACTACAGGGGCTTTTACAAACAAAAACAAAAGCCCAAAAATAACATTTTGATTATGATCTCAGATAACTATTTCCTCAAATTCAGTTTCCAGACCAAATGGCATATGGAAAAATTAAGTTTTTTAATATTATCCCTTAATACCCTTAAATAGCTTGGTGTTAATTTTCAAACTGAACTTAAATATGTATATTAACAAAAGGAGTGAAAACCAAAAGTAGAAAAGAATAAGCATTATCTTTAAGGAGTTTCTCTTTAAATTAAAAAAATGTATATATATCACATATATTAGTTACTCAATTTGATGGTGGTGATTTACCGCAATTCTTTTTTAAAACAGCTGCTTTTGATCAATGAAATCAAGTAATCTGATAAAACTGTTGGTATATCAATTTATTTCCCACATGAATCGGTTCCTTTGCCTATATTCTTAGTTAATGGCAGAATCATAGATCCAAGCAGGGAAGCCAAAATCAAGGGAGATTAACAGATGCCCCTCTCTTCACATCCAATTACTAACCAAGAGCTGTCAATTTTATCTGCTATACAAATTTTTCACATTCCCCTCTCTTCTTTATCCAAATTGCGAATGTCTTAATTAAAGCCCTCATTTCTCACCTGAGCTATGACAACAGGTTCCTAATTGGTTTCCCTGCTTCCAACTGCATTATGCTGTAGGCCGTCTTTTAAGGATAAGCCTTCCTAAAATGCCAGTGAGGTCATGTCATTTCCTTACTTAAAACAAACACTACGCTCCACGGTCTTTAAGATAAACTTCAGAAACTTTTAAGCTGGGTGTGTGTAGCATGGAATGGCCTGGTTATTGCTAAACTGACTCTGCTGTCTCATCTTCCATGATTACTCTAATTGTACCTCTATTCTTGTAATCACTAAAATAACTTCTTCAGGTTGCTTCTACTTATAGTTGCCCAGAAGATAAATATGCTCCTTTTAGTGCTATCCCCTTATTCTTATAGTTCCTGAATACCTTTGCCTCCCTCATCTGTGACTTCCTATGAATTCAAGGAATTCATCCTTCAAGATTCAGCTCATGAACTACCTCTTCTAGCAAGCTCATCCTCTTCTGCAGTTATATATCATCTCTTTTCCTATAATACCTTAGCAGCAGTACTTTTTATACCATTTGAAAACTGTTGAACTAGATCTGTCAATTTTTTTGTGTGACATCGTCCTTAAAAGGAAAGGCATTTTTGTCTTCAATTTTGTACCCCAGGACCCAAGGTAAGTACAGTACCAGCACCAACCAATCATAAATGCTTATTAAGTGACTATATGAACAAATCAACCTAACCCCAAAATAAAAGCTTAATATAATACATGTAGAGTACACTTTATTAAATTTTATATTACTTACCAAATTTTAGTGCTGCAGGGATTCAACATATAAAGATCCATATTTTCTATAAGAATAGCAGATGTGCTCTATTTTTAGAAAGGGGGAAGGGAATAAATTACTTAAAGAACAAGATTTATTTCAACTATCAAGCTTTCTAGGTTTTCTATATTTTTAGATCTTAAAATACACCTAAGACTCTGAAACATTCACTTTGGGAAGAAAGCATAAAAGTAGCTAAAATTTATAAGTTTTGTCTATACTGTGCTAAGTTAGCCTTATAACAAGACATTTAAAATTAAATGTCTGTTACTATAGGGGAAAAATTATTTTTCTATTAGCTATTTCCTTCTGTAAATTTCACACAGGTTTTAAAAGTTTAAAAACAGAGTGTATGTCCTTCAGTAGGTGAATGGATAAACTGTGGTACATCCAGACAACGGAATATTATTCAACACTAAAAAGAAATGAGGTATCAAGCCATGAAAAGACATGGATGAATCTTACATGCATACTAATAAGTGAAAGAAGCCAATCTGAAAAAGCTGCGTATGGTATGATTCTAGCTATATGACATTCTGGAAAAGATAACACTAGGGAGATAGTAAAAAGATCAGTGGTTCCCAAAAGTTGGGGGAAGAAAGCAGTGAATAGGTAGAGCACAGAGGATTTTTAGAGCAGTAAAAATACTCTGTATGATACTATAATGGTAGATACATGTCATTATACATTTGTCCAAAACCACAGAATGTTGAAGAGTGAACGCTAATGTAAATTATGGACTTCAGGTGATAACAATGTGTCAATATAAGTTCATTAACTGTAACAAATGTACCATTCTGGTGGGAGATGTTGATGATGGAGGAGGCTAACAGGAGTGGGGACAGGGGGTATATGAGAAATCTCTGTACTTTCCTCTCAATTTTGCTGTGAACCTCTAACTGCTCTAAAAAAATTGTCTTTAAAAAGAAAAAACAAAAATAGGGTGCAATGTATCAACCAATACACTAAGAATCCATGCAAGAAAATGTCTTTAAAAGCATAATCCTGCATTTATTAGTGGATTAGGAAGACAGCTCATGTTAAAATACAGTTCCCATTTACATTTAATAAAGTCAATAGTTTTCTATATGTACAGAAGAATTTTACACTTCAGTACCTTGGCTTCTGGGTTAGCTGCCAAAATTTTGGCACCACATTCTACTGAAGCATAATTATTTCGATTTTTCTGGACCTTTTTTGTGGCATGTAGACCTCCGTTAGAAGATGGATGCATTGACTGACCTGCAGACAAACCTTATTATGAACATATATATATACGATGATTATGATTGAAAATACCCAGAGCAAACAATCTCAAGAGCAACAGGCTGCCATCTAGAGAACAGGTTTTAATGCTTAAGAGAATATTTTAAAAACCCACATGAAAATCTAAATGCTTCAGCTCAATAACTTTAAAATATCCCTAATAAACAAATTAACTACAAAAATCCACATTACTCAATTTATGCCTAGTACAATTCACAAAATGAAGCTTATCCATGAAAATCAAAACTTTTTGCATATACATTTTATTCTATTAAGGATGAATGCTATCCTATCTCTAATCCCAATCATAATTTTTAACTCTGAGATTTAATTTACAACAAAAAGAAAGTATAATAATTTAGTTCAATTCTGTTTACAGTTTAAAGCTTTATGACTCAGAACTTTCCATGCCTCAACTTTCCTCTTATAAACCGAGATGAAAAATCACTGCTCTGCCTACTTTATTTTAGCCTCATTTAATAATTTACAATAACGGATTTTAATCAGGATTAAGACATATGTACAGGTAAATTACATGTGGGTAATCAAAGGCATCTTGGTAAGTTTCACCTGTAAAAAGTTTTCAAAAATGTTACTTTGTTTTACCAATTAAAAAGAGAACTACATATTTAAACCAGTCCCTTTAAAAAAAAGAAAAAAGAATCACAGTGCTTCCTTACTTTTTTCTTTTTCTACTTCCATAACTTTCTTCTTCCACTCATCAAATGTTGGTATATCTTCTGGATCTTTGGGATTTGTTACAGATGCAGGGTCAATTTCTCCTGGTTTTGTATAATCAGAACTCTGACAGAAATGTCAAAAATAAACAGATTTCAGATTTCAAAGAATATAGAGAAAACATTAATAAATTATAATAGTAAATACAAATGTTTCTGTCAAATAAAAGTCCAATTTTATAATGAAGGATAGTATTTTGAAAACAAAAACAAAAAATGTAAAAAGAAAAGTTTTGGTTTAACTTAAAAGTTGAGTTTCTCTTCGAAGAATTAAAATCTTCTACCTAAGCATCACAGGATGAATCCCTTCCCATGTTAGCAATATTAGCATAGGTTGTAAAAAAAAAACCTATATAATATCGTAAGCCAAAAATTACCCATACAAAAACTGTACAAATAAATACTGTAATTTTAATGCATCCAACTTAAAATCTACAATAATATATACATTAAAGGAAGCTAACTAATTTTAGATGTCGTATATTGTTTCTACAAAATCCTTAACAAGAAGTACCATTTACATAACTAATAAAGACCTAGTGTATAGCAGAGGGAACTCTAAATACTCTGTAATGACCTATATGGGAAAAGAATCTAAAAAAGAGTTGATATATGTATAATTGATTCGCTTTGCTATACAGCAGAAAGTAATACAACATTGTAAGTCAATTATACTCCAATAAAAGTTAAAATAAAAAGAAGTACCATTTATACAAAAATTTTACAGTGGATATGAAAACCTAAATGTGAAAAGCAAAGCTTAAAGAAAGTACAGAAAAAACACCTTCATGATTCAGGCTATAAAAGGATTCAACAAGATGAAGAAAGAAATCATTTTTAAAAAGGCTGATAGATTTGGATAGATTATAATTTAAAAATTAAATAGATCAAAAGACCATAAACCACATGGTTCAAATAGCCAGAGACAGAAATAAATACCTGCAACACATTCAGCCAACAAACAATTATTACCAACTATAAAGACTGCCTACAAATCAATGATGGGGGAGAGGTAAAGGAGGAACAATAAACTAAGCAAAGAGAAAATACAAAATGTTCACTCTCAGTATAATCAGGGAATGCAAAGGAAAGCTAAAGATACTAAATAAATTATACTAATCTGAGGTTAAAGTGTGACAGCCTATTGAGCCATGGTACATCTATTAGACTGCTAAAGTGAGTTTAACATTTAGGAATATTAAATAAAGATATGCATACCCTATGACCCAATAATTCCACTCCTGTGTATAAATATCAGTGAAAACACACATATGTGCCTAAGAAAATATGCATAAGGATACTTACTGCAGCACTATGGATAACATCAAAAAAATTAGAAACAATCTAAATATCCATTAATTGAAGAATAAATTGTGGTAGAATTGAACAATGAATAGACAAAACTCAAAAACGTTGAGTAAAATGATACTTAAGACAAGAACAATACCATTTTACATTGTTTCAAAATATGCCAAATAATAGTATGTATTGCTTGTAGCAATGCATATTTGGTAAAAGTTTAAAAACATGCTTTACCAATGTAAAAAACACCAAATTCAAGATAGTGGTTATATCTGAAGTGGAGAGAAGAAATGTAACTGGGAAGGGCATAAAATTCAATCTGTAATTTTTTTCTTAATTGGAAGAATGTATGCAATGATGTTCATACCATTTTTAAATTATTTCTATATTCCTAAAACAACACATAATGTACTTACTGACAGTACCTTGAGAAGTGTACAAAACATCTATTTAGACAGCGTACTTTGGTAAATAGCACATATCTCATACAGTATATATTTGCTATATTAGGGCACATTTTCGAGTAGTAATACTAATTAGTGTATTAGTGTAATACATCAATACAAATACCTATTATCTCCCTTTAGGAAGACTTATTAGCAAATTGGTTCCTATACAACCTCCATGTCGGAGTGTTTTGCAGAACACACTAACTTATCAAATAAAGTATGTGGCTATTAAAAAAAATACATAGCAGAAAATAAAATTAAAGAAGTAGCATTATACTAATTTAAAAATTAAATAACAAAAATCTAGTTTGAATGAGAAAATAAACAAATATTTATAAAAATTAATATAGTTGAGATACTTAAGAGTAAAGCCCAAATACTAAAAGAAATACATGGGCTTCCCTGGTGGCGCAGTGGTTGAGAGTCCGCCTGCCGATGCAGGGGACACGGGTTCGTGCCCCGGTCCGGGAAGATCCCACATGCCGCGGAGCGGCTGGGCCCGTGAGCCATGGCCACTGGGCCTGCGCGTCCGGAGCCTGTGCTCCGCAACGGGAGAGGCCACAACAGTGAGAGGCCCGCGTACAGCAAAAAAATAAAATAAAATAAAAAAGAAATACATAAGAACGTACACACACTCTGTGAGACTCGGGCAGGGCAATCACTATCGCCTCTTAGCAACAAATAAGAGAACTAAACAATACAATAAAATTACTTTGTAAAGCATTATAACAGGCAAAAGAGTGGAATTTGTAACTGTATTAATTACCTCCTAAATAACTTAATATTCCAGAAAAACTGTCAGATAATGAGCATATTATAAAGTGTCCAGTAGTTTTGTATACTATCCAGTTCAGAATAATTCTGCCCTGTTAAGTTTGTGTGAGTAGGAGAGAGTTTACCCCTGTTATCTCAAGGATCTGCAAGACACTGCTGCAAATGGTTAAGGAGAACAAGCAATCTTGGACAGAACTGGCTGCCATGCTTGAATTTTATATTTGATGCTTAAATAGCTCAAAGAAGACATTTTTGTAATGTTTGTCTAATTTTATTTATGCCTGTGGTATTTGACAACTGAACTGTAACATATGCTTGATTTGGTTTCACTGGGAAAATTAGTTCCTTCAAGATGTTGGACTATGAAATGGGGACCTCCTATATTTATAAAAAACATCAAATAAACAGCTGGCCCAATGATAGTAAAGTCTCCAGAATGAAGTTTAGTTGGTTATGAGTGCAGATTCACAGAAAATATGTGAAAGAAAAGGTGGAGAACAGAAGATCCAAATTATAAAGAAATAAATGTGGATGTGGTACTCAGTATTTTAAAATACTCTGATTCCACGTGTTTTGAAGTGCATAGACTGGGCTTCATCTCTTTTATTTAGCTATTTCTTAGCTGAAGGGAGCAGACTTCTCTGTCAACATTTCTTCAGGAAATTCTGTACTGGCCTCTACGTGAAGTCAAAGTAGAACTCGAAAGAAGAAAAGAAAGTAGAACTGCTACACAGGAATGAGCCCTGTCTTTATTTTAAGAATCATATTCTTTAATATAAGCTGGTCTAGTTATATTCTGCACACAAATAACAAAGGGTAAAATGTCCCTTTAAAATAATTCTGGTTGAAGAGACTAAATTTAATCTTGTATTATTGAGTTAAATTTTTATTCTGAAGATACTTAACAATCATAGCTTCTTCTATATAGCTCTCTTAACTGCTTAAATAAGGACTTTATTCATCTGGTTATCAAATAATCAATGGTGGCAAAAAAACATTTATAATTAAATATAACCCAAGAGTGTTCATACTTGGGACAACACTATGTATAAACAGTATACTGGCAATAGTTCTGTGAAGTAACCACTTACTATCTGGGAGCACAGTTCACCTCAGTTCCACATTCATCACTACTGATCCCCTGACTTGACGGCAAATACGGATAGCAAATTACAAGATGAGCTAATAACAAAAATGCACTGTATAATAAAGTAGGATATAGTGCAAGTTATTTACCTACCTCACTTTTTAAATTATCTGAAGCATTCAATGCAGATTTTGGGTCACCACCACCCTGATCACTTGATGAAACTTTTGATTCAAATTCCGATTTTGTTATCTTTCCTTTAGCATGCGAAGATGACACATTTTCTATATGCTGGCTGACAAGGCTATTTGAAAGCAAAAGGCATATTAATTAAAGAAATTTTAGCTGAATAACGAGTATATGCAATCTAAACTATTATAAGTGTACATGCGTACAAAGTAAACCAAGAAAGGAGTACAAAGGGATCAGTTTTCTCTCAGTCATAAAGTGGAATTAAGCATGCACCAAAGTCTACTCAAACGTGACACTGCTGTTTATTACAGAACCATACAAAGGGCAAACAACTGCTCACACCCACCTTTCAGGTGGACTGACAAAGGAAGGCTGGTCAACTGGAGCATTTGCATCAAGGGCCTCACCAACATCACAATCAGTTTCAGATTGCTCAGTTTCCCTTGGCTTGGCTATAGGAACAGTACCAGATTTTTCTATTTCACTAAAATAGAAACAAAAAAGACAATCTGACAATTTAATGGATATAATGAACCATAAGTTAAAAGTGATATTACTGATTTCCAAAACAAATCTAAGCCAGAAAAGAATGCTTTAGAGCTCTGCAGATGATTTTCAAGAATTCAGATATTTTAAATCGTGTAAAGATTTAAATTACGTAAACTGTTGACTCGATCTGTTAGTGCCCTTGCTTGGCCTTTAAATACTGGGCTGGCCAAAAAGTGCCTTCGGTTTTTAAGTAAAAATAAAAGACACATTTTTCATTTTCACGAAGAACATTATTGAACAACATATTCACCCTTTTGTTCCACTACCTTCTGCCATTTTTCAGGCAACTTCATAATTCCATCTTCCCAAAACTTTTTAGCTTTTTAAGCAAAGAACTGTTCCAGGTACCTTTTACAGTCTTCCAAGGAACTGAAATTTTTTCCATTAAGAGAATTTTGTAAAGACCAAAGTAAATGGAAATCCAAAGGTGCAACGCCTGGTGAATATGGCGGATGAATCAGAACTTCCCAGCTAAGCTGTAACGGTTTTTGCCTGGTCATCAAAGAAACATGCAGTCTTGCGTTATCCTGATGGGAGATTATGCATTTTCTGTTGACTAATGACAAAATGCTAATTAACAATTCCAGACGCTTTTTGTTGAGTGTTGCTTTCAGTTGGTCTAACTGGGAGCAGTACTTGTTGGAATTAATCATTTGGTTTTCCAGAAGGACCTCATAATAGAGGACTCACTTCCAATCCCACCATATACACAACATCACCTTCTTTGGATGAAGACCAGACTTTGGTGTGGTTGGTGTTGGTTCATTTCACTTGCCCCATGATCTCTTCCGTTCCACATTATTGTACAATATCCACTTTTCATTGCCCGTCACAATTTGTTTTAAAAACAGAATGTTTTCATTACATTTAAGTAGAGAATCGCATGCGGAAATACAGTCAAGAAGGTTTTTTCCACTTAATTTATGTGGAACCCAAACATCAGAGTGATTAACATAACCAAGCTGGTGCAAATGATTTTCAATGCTTGATCTGGATACTTTGAGTATGTTGGCTATCTCCCTTATGGTATAACGTTTATTGTTCTCAATTAATGTCTCAATTTGATCTCTATCAACTTCAGCTGGTCTACCCGACCGAGGAGCACCGTCCGGCGAGAAATCTCCAGCATGAAACTTCGCAAACCACTTTTGACATGTTCCATCAGTCACAGCACCTTCTCCATACTCTGCACAAATCTTTTTGTGTGTTTCAGTTGCTTTTTTACCTTTCTTGAAATAATAAAGCATAACAGACCGAAAATGTTGCTTTTCTTCTTTCATCTTCAATATTAAAATGGCTACAAAAAAATTCACCAATTTTGATGTCTTTTTTTAAATGCATGCTGATATGACAGCTGTCACATACATTCTAACAAAACTGCTTCGAATGAAGTTAAAGACAACTAAGTGCTACTAGAGTCATCTTACGGAAAAAAATGAACGAAACTTTTGGCCAACCCAATAGCTAATTACCAAATTTTAAAACAAAATATTATAGGTTAATAACTGATCTTGCCAAAAATAAGATTTTTAAATTATTTATTCTAAATGCATCTTCTCTAATGTTTCATTTCTATTAGTACATTCTACCAATATTAGAATTGTTGCCTATAGTATCAAGAAATCATCTATTATCTCAAAACGCTTCACTAAAATTCTTAAAGCACTTCTGTAATTTCATTTAAAAAATATATACCTTAATATTTTTCTTTACCTCACTCCCATTTCACCAGTCATGTTCAATATAATGAAAAAATAAGATGTACTGTTCAAATACACAGTATCTAGCCTTAAATTCTTTCTAAGCATTTAATATTTAAAAATTTTAAATACTGTCATTATTTCTAAGTATGTCTTCTGTTACCTTGTCCCTTACCAGGGCAAACTCCTAAATGGTAACTGTAACATCTTTGTGTACAACTCCTTCAACCCAGTCCCTTACATTCTTGAAGAGAATAGGTGTCTAAAAAGTGCTTGTGGTTAAAAAAAAAAAAAAATAGTAGTGATGATAAAAATGATGATATTAACTGACACATGTATTTTTACTATGTGCCAGATATTGTCCTATACATTTTATATAAATTAACTCATTTGATAAAGGATATGTTTAATGTAGTATTAAGAGAAGGGAATTTTGTTTTGTTCTTTGTAGTGTGGCTGGAGCTAGGAATATAAAAGAGATTTTCTAAATTAAGGAAACCTTCAACATCACTAATCATCAGGGAAACGCAAATCAAAACCACAATGAGATATCACCTCACACCTGTCAGAATGGCTATTATCAAAAAGTTTACAAATAAGAGAGGCATGGACACTAACAAACGTAAGGTAGATAGCTAGTGGGAAGCAGCCACATGGCACAGGGATATTGGCTCGGTGCTTTGTGACCGCTTGGAGGGGTGGGATAGGGAGGGTGGGAGGGAGGGAGACGAAAGAGGGAAGAGATATGGGAACATATGTATATGTATAACTGATTCACTTTGTTATAAAGTAGAAACTAACACACCACTGTAAAGCAATTATACCCCAATAAAGATGTTAAAAATAAAGTTTACAAATAACAAATGTTGGCAAGGATGTGTAGAAAAGGGAACCCTTGTACACTGTTGGTGGGAATGTATATTGGTGCAGCCACTGTGGAAAACAGTAGGGAGGTTTCTCAAAAAACTAAAACTATGACCCAGCAATTCCACTCCTGGGTACATACCTGAAAAAAACAAAAACACTAATTTGGAAAGATACATGTACCCAATGTTCACAGCAGCATTATTTACAATTTCTAAGACATGGAAACAACCTAAGAGTCTATCAACAGATAAATGGATAAAGAAGCTGTGGTGTATGTATGTATACACACACACACACACACACACACACACATACCCACACAAACAATGGAATACTAGTCAGCCAAAAAAAAGAATGAAATTTTGCCATTTGCAGCAACATGAATGGACTTGGAGGGCATTATGCTAAGTGAAATTAAGTCGGAGAAAGATAAATACTGTATGATATAGCTTATATGTGGAATCTAAAAAATACAACAAACTAATAAATATAATAAAAGTAGCAGACTCACAGATACAGAGACCAAACTAGTGGTTACCAATGGGGAGGGTGGGAAGGGGCAATATAGGGGTGGCAGGGTGGAAGGTACAAAGTACTGGGTGTAAGATAGGCTCAAGGATGTATTGTACAACATGGGGAATATAGCCAATATTTTGTAGTAACTATAAATGGAAAGTAAACTTTAAATAATGTATAAAAATAAAATAGGCATTATTACTTAGATCTGCTATATAGCCTAAATGCCAAATTTGAGTATCAAAGAAATTTTTCTGTCATTATCTAATCATATTTTTTTTTCTTTGTAATGACTTACTCAAGCTTTGAGATTGGAGTGATCCCTGAGGTAGATGAGCTGGAAATATTTTCCACGTTTTCACTGTCCACAACTACACTGGAAGAATCTTCATGTAGATCAACTGTAGGGAGTGTTTCAATCACAGATGGACTTAACTTTTTTGACTCCGTATTCTGTTTTTAAAAAAGTCAGTTATATTTAATGTTGGGATTAATAAATTATCTCTTTAGCTGAAGAGGGTATTATAAAAAGTATGTCTCAAAAGTAACAATATAAATAAATAATGTTCACTAAAAAAGTACTTTTATAAAAATCCTTTCTTCCAACATTACCACCCTAAGGAATATTCATATTTCATATTAAAATACAGGCTCTACACATTTTTCATGGCATTTCATAAACTAGGACAAAGCAGCTTGTCTTTCTTCTTTCTTATTTCCTATTTTATACCAGGACCCACAAAATTTCCCTCTTACTGTAATTAATTAATGCTAATAGCAACACAGAAATCCTATATAAATATATAAAATAGTACAGCGCATAGTTTTTGCCCCTGAGCAGTTTAGAAGACAATGTGTATCAACAAATAACAACACAAGGCATGTATAAATAACATTACAAAGCAATACATGATTCTTGCTTCTCCTTTAAGGCCCGTATGCTCTGGGCCATTCACTGCTCCAAAACACAAACTGAAACGTACTTAATACCTACTCATGTCTGAAAACCTCTTATCAGTACCTCCTCCCCCACAACTAACCCTAAATAGAATTAGCCATTCCCCTTCCTCTATGCCTCCACTTGTTCTCTGTACAGACTTTAATCACAGGATCTATAACACCTCAATTGCCCTTATTTCTTTCTTTCTCTTCAACTACACGATAACTGTCTTGAGTAAGGACTATGTTTTCTTGATCTTCATGTTCCTAGTGCCTACCACAGTATCTAGCACACAGTAGACATTTAATAGTTACTAAATGAATATCAAGTGAGAGGTACTCATGCTCAGTTCAAGGTAAAGAGAAACTAAGGACTACTCTGGACTAGAAGAACTAGGACTCTGAAGAATAGGACAGCCAGTACAGCAGCAGAAAGAAAACATGAGGCAGAGTCAGAAGAATACAGAATAAAATGTGATCATTTGGGGAATTATTTACACTGGAACAAAAAATTCACAAAAGAGTACAAATAGTTTGCATTTTATGATGGAGACTTTGAGAAAAGAACCATTACAATATTATCAAATACTGCATTATCATTCAATATGCATTCAAAATAAAAAAATTAGTAAGATATTTTACACTTTTTTTTTCTTTTACTAAGTCTCCAAAATTGATGTGTATCTTATACTTACAGCAAATCTCACCGTTGACTATCCACATTTCCAATGCTCAATAGCCACAGGTAGCTAATGGCTACTATACTGAACAGCACAGGTCTCTAAGATGCAGTAAGCACTTCAAAGTATTTGAACAAGAGAATACCATAATAAAAATTCAGGAAAATTAACAATGGCTGGACTGTTCAGGATACTCATAAAATTGAAGGGCTACAGAGATCACTTTTCTCTTACTCTTATGCACAAATCTTTTCCAAATGTCCTCCAGAATGCAATAAAATGAAACTTACTATATCTCCTTAGATAACCCAATTAACTCATAAGATAACTCTGGCTGCATTTTTTTTTAAGAGAATTCTCCCTCCTTTTAAGCTGAAATTTGTATTTGTTAATATTTGAGATATTTAGTTTTTCCTTAGTCCTTCTTCCCTCCAGATCAAATATCCCCAGTTCCTTCAGTCGCTCCTGATATTAAATGGCTTCCAGATGCTTCAGCATTCTGATCAGCTTACATTCTGGTCTAGTTTTTAATATCTTTCATAAAATCTGGTATACAAAATGGAAAATGACATTTAGGATGTGATATGAGAGAAAAAGGAAAAAACACACTCGACCTATTGTTTATTAATCCATATTCCACACTAAGTGGTAAAATTTTGGTATCAAAATGCTCTGTGTTCTACATACAAATATGTTAAGTCAGAAAATAATTTCCCCTGACATCTGAAAAACTGAAGAGACAAGATAAACTACAGAGAGACAAAATGGAATCTAGAAGAAAGGAGGACTTACAACCAAACCTATACTACAGAGAAAAGTCACATTTACTACTAAACCTATAATTCCGAATTTTCTCAAAAGTAGTACTCTTAGCAGGTGACTAGTATTAAGGCCAGTTGCATGGTACTACAAAAAGAAAAAAATAAAAATACACAATATGGTGACCAAACAGGTTTTCTGTTTTGTGAAGCAGTTTGAAAAGGCATATCATTAAAAATCAAAGCAACAAAGCTTACTTGTACATTCACAATGTAGTCATCTTTTAACTTGTGTTCTTCTGGAGGAACAGGTAAGCTTGAACCCACTTTTCCCGACAATTCGGCATTGATAGGTCCCTCTCTTTCATCCTATATTGCAACAAAGAAAAGGCCAACGGGTAAAACTGTTTCACAAAACAGTCCTGAAGCAACATTAAAGACCATCTTTCTATACTTTACAACCAAACACTCTACTGTGACTTTAATGTCTTTTATTTGTTTCCATGCTTATTGTCTACCTTCCTGCATTATCCTCCTTACTGCTTCACTTCAAATGTATACTCCATGTGTGCGCTGGTGGTATAGTGATGAGCAGAGCTGCCTTCCAAATATACACTACAGCTGATTTCTTAATAAACACTTTAGTCCTACTACCCAGCACTGTGTGTCAGTAAATACTTGATAAATGAATGTACTTATAGTTCTTTGTGTCATCTCTCTTGACACTCAGTTTCAAATTAGAATTTCAGATATATTGTCCTTAAATTTATCTTCTGGCATATAAGCTTCATAAAAGCAAAGTTCATATTCATCATTATCTAAGCCTGTATAGCATATACTAGGTACCCAAATGTTTGCTAAAAGAATGTTTCCCCTTCCTTAATGCTTTGCTTAAACTCATTCTTACAACATTTAAGTTTTCAAATTTCTCATCAAAGAAGATATTAGCTCTAAATCTTATAGATTGTAGATAGAAGCACACAATTATACTTTATTCGGAGAGATACCCAGCAACAGTCTTCAAAATTTTAACTGCCCCATCCCAGAAATATATCCTGTGTAACTCAGAAATTTAAATAATCTACTCTAAACACAATATCATGCCAAAAATTAAAGAAAACAGCCCAAGCATGTAATTATAAGTTTGTGCATTCACACACACAAACGTACACACAAACATGCATGCACACACACAGCTGAGAAACAATGCAGAAGTCTATCAATAAATAAATGCTTAATAAATTGTGATATACCCATATGACAGAATAAAAATGTAGCTATTCAGAAGATACAGTAACATGCAAAGGTATCCATGAGATATTACTGGGGAAGAGGGGAAATAAATTTGTACAATATTTTTTTAACAACAATTAAAACATTAATTTGTGTGCTATAAAATGATATATCTATAACCACAGAAAATGGTCTGAATGTTTTCACAAGAAACCGTAAATTGTGGTTCCTTTGAGGAGGGGAATGGGATATAAATATGAATATCTTACAGCGGGTATAAATTACAGCTGTAATTTAAAATAAGTATATTGATTTTGGGGGAGGGGGGAGCCAAATCTAGCTAAAGTCAATACTCACCTTTCATCATTTAAAATGATAAAATAATAAATTATTTAGACACCATCAGATTTTTTGGACTCTTGTCTATTCACTCCACACAATTATATAAAACAAAGTATATAGCCACTAATTGCAGACTTTCCCTATAATCCTCATTTCTAATAGTTTTTAATTTATAAGACTGGGGTTTCTTTAGAAACCCTTTACTAGTTAAAGCATTAAAAAGAGAACCCTAGTTTTCTCTCTGAATAGGCACTATTTTTTCTCCTTACTGTAGGGCTAAGGATGTTATTACAACATTCCAATTATAAGCAATAAGAATAAGTATATAAATATCTCAGAGTCACATTAATTTCAGAATTACCTGAGTAACTCCTCATATTATAGCAAAGAAAATTACAAATCTCCACCAAAAATTATGTCAGAGTATTTTTGAAATACTTTTATTCCAAATGTTTTGAGGAAGTCTCAGAAAGCTAATACAAAAATTACACCTTCAACTTCATTTAAGGTACCTTTTTCTGGAATTGTACATCTTCATTTTCTAGTGCACAATTGTCATCTTGAGAGTAGTATGATGACGCTGAAGAACTCTCTTTGCAACATACATGCCAACTGGGAAGCCTGTAAAACATCCACCGTCACCACCACCAAAAAAAAAAGAAAGAAATGAAGAAAAAAAAGTTGTTAAGCCAACACATTCCATACCTGGACTAGAATTTGAGGCAATAAACAGATGGTTCTTATCCTAATGCCCTTGAGAACTTAACAATTTAATGATGAAGACAAATGTAGATAAGACAAAGATTTTTTATTTAATGTCCTAAGAAAACCATAAACAGTGTTATCAGCACTCCAAGTAAGGCATCATGAATCTCATGAAGGTAAAACAGGAAAAACTTCACAAAAGGAGTATCTGATAATTATCACAGAAGGAACAGAGAAAGTTGTCAAAGAGCTAACCTCCTCAGAAAGCATCAACTGCCAATGATATTCTAAATTCTACCAAATATTTAAGAACAGATTAACTCTAAAGCTACCTAAACTATTGATATTTCAAAGCACAGAAGTAAAGCCTCCAAATTATTTTTATATAGGGAACATAACAGTGATATCAAAAATTAACAGAAAGAGCACATACATATAAATACTATAGGTTAATAATATGAAATCAGACACAAAACATCTAAAGAAAATTTTAAAAAGTCTCCAATAACATACCAAAGATATAAAATACCACTGTTATGGTCAAGTAGAGCTTAGCTCCGATATTCAAAAATGGTTCAATATAATATAACCTATTTAGTTTGCCATGCAAAAATATCAAGGAAAAACATCCTCATGATTACCGTCACCAAAAGACATCTGATAAATTTACACAGGCAATAAGATTTTTAAAGTCAATAAAATAGTAATAAGTAAACATTTAACATGGGAAACATATGCATAATACATAAGCCTAAAAGCCAGTATCATACTCAGTGAAGAAACAAAAAAATACCCCTATTTAGATCTGAAACAAGACAAAAATGTCCATTATCACTAGTATTACATAATATAAGGACAAAAGCAGTGTAAAATGGGAAAGGAGACAGTAACATTATCATTAATTGCAGATAATGATTTTATATAGGTGGTAAACTAAAAAGAAACACCTATTAAAAGAAGTCTTGGAAAAATAAAAGAAGTCTTGGGTATAAAATTGTATTCCTAGGTATAAAATTAAGAAAGAAATCAACAGACTCTCTACTCAAATCATCACCACCAGTTAAAGATTTAACAGAAGAAAAGTCCCTGTTTATAATGGAAACAATAAAATACTAAATATAAACAGTGAGAAATGTTCTATACATATACTAGTACATATTCTATGTTGTTAATAGTAGAAATGGTTGAAATTGCCATTATTCATAATTCTTTAAGTTGAAAAAAAGAAGTCAATTTTACACAATTTAAGGTAACAGTATGGAAGATCTGAAAACCACATACTGAAGTGGCAAAAAAGGAAACTTAAAAAATTAGACAGACTGACTCTAAACTTTATATAAACAGAATAGTCAAGAAGATTTTAATGTGGGGAAACTAGACATCTAAGAAACCACAACAATCACAACAATATGATAGTGAGATGAGAGAGGAAAAGGGAATCCCCAGGGTGACTGGAAAAAGAATTCCTAGGATGACAGCTGTACGTACACAAAGAACAGAGGGCAACCATACTAAATTGGAGGTCATCAGAAGCTCTGGAAGAGTCTTCTTTAGGAGGATGAAATTAACAGCACAACTGATGAGTCTGAAAATTTCAAGAACAGATTTACATAACTGGCAGATAATTTGTAACTAAATAGAAAAATAAGCAAACATAACAAAACAAGTCAAATATTAGTACCATGAAAAAGGAAAAGTAGAACAGAAAAGGGAAAAGTAATCATGTTTTACTACACAGCTCAGTTGTATCATTTATAGTCATAATATAAACACTGAATACTGATCTAACCCAAATTATGACTAAACTGTATTACTAGCATGTGCTTAAGAGAATCTGATCATCTGTAGTAAAATACCTAAAACTGACACTAAAAGCAATTATTTTAGAGAGAAAGAGGTAAACATAAAATTCATCAGCCAAGAGATAAAAGTGGTTTCCTTGAAAGAAATAATGGGGAAAGAGGGATGAGGGAATGGCTTATTTGCAAAAGCAAACAAAACAAAATCCTTTTAGAGCTATCTGACTTTTTGATATGAATACATCATTTTGATAAAAATTAAAACCAAAAAGAAAAATAGAGAAGAGCAAAGTACATAATAATATATACATATAGTATGCTACCATGTGTGCATATGTGTACTAAAGGCACCTGTATGTGCATAAATTTCTTTGGAAGAATTAAAAAGAAAAGAAAAAAAAGCACCACCTTGGTTGCCTCCAGGGTAGAAAACTGAGTGACTGGGTGACAGGATAATGGATATTCTTCACTCTATAATACTCTATGTCTTTTGAACCACAAGAATATATTACTTATTCAAAATTTCATACAGATATATCATTATTTATTAAATATTTCTTTACTGATAGACTTTTGTACTGTTTCTCAGCTGTGTGTGTGTACCCATGTGTGTTTGTAGGTGCATTTGTGAGTGTATATATACACATATTTGGGACAGCAAAAAGTTTCAGATATTCAAAACTGTGGGTTTTAGAATTTTGGAGATTATGCCCCCTTATTTTCTATATTCCTTTCTATACTTTCGGAATTTCTACCATGAGCACATACTAGTTTTATCATCAAGAATTCTGCACGTGTATGTGTATATGTGTGTATAAATCCTAATATTCACAGTTAATGTGAAGATGGCCAAAAGACATTAAATCTCATGATCCTTACTTTTAGTGTCATAAAATCAAATCCCATTACCCAAAGTTAGGAGTTTTTTGGGTGAGATTGGCATTTGAATCAGTGGACTCAGTAGACTGCCCTCCCCAATGTAAGTGGGCATCATTTAATCCTTTGAGAGCCTGAAATGAACAAAAATCCGAAGAATTTGTCCTTTTTTCCTCTGCTCGCTATTTGAGCTGAGGCATCTCATCTTCTCCGGCCCTTTAACTGGGATTTATATCTTCAGCTCTACTGGTTAATAGGCCTTCAGACTTGGCCTGAATTAACCACTGGTATTCCTCGGTCTCCAGCTTTCATATTGCAGACTGTGGGTCTTCTCAGCTCCCATAATCGTGTGACCCAATGCCTCATTTTACACACACACACACACACACACACACACACACACACACACACACACACACACACAGAGTTGGTTCTATTTCTCTGAAGAACGCGAATACACCTGACATTAATACAGACTATACATTCTTTACCTATCTACCCTATTCCTCCGGCTTTATCAATAGTATCACTTAAATACCTCTAACATATCAGTCCCTATTTAAGGACAGATATTAATTAAGGACAGACCTGTAAAGATAACCTTAATTTTGTGTATAAGAAAAAGCCTAAAATAGATAAAATTTATCACCAACTAATAACTGTCAAGGAATTTTAAATTACCAAAGTAAAATGAAATAACCCAAACCCACTCCAACTCTACTGAAGAAGAATGAATCTCTATAATGGGGTCTTTACTTTCAACAAGTTCCCCCAGGTGAATTAGATATGCATGCCCCCTCATTAAGAATCAGTGGGTCACATTACAATGGCTGAGGGCACTTTGTTGCATGATTAAATGGGTCTCATTCCATACTACTTAAGCAAGTTTCAAAAACTGTACTATGAAAATCCCAAGCCTGATGAGTTTCAAAACTTTTAAGAAGTTCAGCACCACAAATCACATCAAGATAAATGGCAGTCTGTGAGCCTCTGACACTCTCCCTCAGTTCAAAATGAGTACTCCCCTCTACTATTTGTAAGTTGATTCTGTGCCATGTATATCCTCTACACTTAAACTCTTTGAGAATCAATTCCATATTCCTAACTATTGATACTTTAGCCCCTCCCTACAAAGCCAAAACCTGCAAACATTATGTGCTTAATAAATACTTATTAAATGAATAAGGGTTCTGAGGGGAACTGTTTTGTAGCAAGTAGCAGAAAGGAAATTAGGTCACTTTTCATTCCTCTACCCATCAGCCCCATCACCTCCACCACTACCACTCCCCAGCTTGCCCACCCACCCACCCACCACCCCTTCACACACACACAAACTCAAAAAACAGAATCTGGAAACTAAGAGGACATTTATCCCTTTTTGCCAATTCCTCCCCAATAATGTGGCATGGATTCACCATTCATATAGAAAGGTATTAACTTTCTGAGTAAATGTAATTAAAAGTCTTGTAAAATTCACATTTGAGTGTCATTTAGGATAGCAACAGCTAACAACATTCTAAAGCCTGGAAACAAAATTATGCAGAATAATCCTTCGGTTAAAGAGGAAACAATAGGGAACATTACAAAACACTGTGGCAGAAGACTACAGGTAGAAATTGGTGGGATGCCAGTAATGCTGGTAAGACAGCAGCAGGAAAACTCTGCTTCTGAGCACATTTGGAGACACTGAATACAAAAGAGCTAATCTTTCAACTCAAGAAGACAAAGGACTGTAAATCTAAAGAAAAAAGGAAGACTATAAGGACAGAAATCACTGAAATAAAAACCAAAAAAAAAGCAAAGATTAAGAAAACCAAAAGTTAGTTCTTCGACGAAAATATTAAAAAGATAAACCTCTGGAAAAACCGATAAAGGAGAGTTGGTGACGTGAATTAACAAAATATGTTCTAAAAGCATGAAATAACCACAAACAAAACATATTTTTTTAATTATAAAATATTACCAGCTATATATACTAATACATTTGAAAACTCAGAAGAAATGGATGTTTCTAGAAAAATAACAAAATTGGCACAAAGTACACAAAAATTGGAATTAATTGATGATAATTAAAGAAATCTGAGTGGATTAATCAACACCATACACAGAGAAAAAGGAAATCCCACTCTTTTTTCCCCCACTTTTTATTTGGAAATAGTTTCAAACTTTCAGAAGAAATGCCAACATAGCACAAAGGACATCCACAAACTCTTTGCCCATATCAACCTATTGTTAACATTTTGACCCATTGGTTCCATCATTTGCCATTTGCTCCTGGCAAGCACATAGCCCTCCCTCTCTCCCCACTCCATGTAATTTATCTCTAAATATCTTCTGTATGTATTTTTTCAGAATAAGGATATTCTCTCACACAACGATGCCACAATTATCAACCTCAGTAAATGTTACATTGACACAATAATCTATGTCCCCAGTAGTGTCCTTACAGCATTCCCCCTCTCCCCACCTCAAGTACAGAATCGAGTGTAAGACCATATCCTGCATTTTTCATGTGCCTTCAGCCTCCTTTAACCTGGAATAGTTCTTGGCCTTCACCTTATGTGGCACCGACATTTTGAAGGACATAGTCCTTTTATTTTGAAATAATATGGTCCTTTTTTGAGGTTTGTCTGATGTTTCATCACGACCAGATTCAGGTTATGTATTCCTGGCTGGAAGCCTTCATAAGCGATGTTGTGTCTTTCTCAGGGTATTATATCCAGAAGCATGCGATATCCATCTGTTTTGGCGCTTGCAATTCCACTTTTAGGTACTTCTTAAGAGAAATGAAAACTATGTGTACAAAAATGTCCCCTGTAGCTTTTACTCCTAATAGCCAAAAACTGGAAGCAGCCCAGATGTTCCAACAGGAGAATGTAAACAAACTGTAGTATATTCATACAATGTACTATTTCTCACAATAAAAAGGAATGAATTACTAATGAATGAAACAAGATAGATAAATCTTGGAAGCATTACACTGAGTGAAAGAAGCCAGACACCAGAATAAATACTGTATAATTCCATTTAAATAAAATTCCAGAATTAGCAAAACTATCCATGGTGATAGAAATCAAATCACCGGTTGCTTCAGGGAATTCTGTAGAATGGGACATGAAAAAACATTCTGGAGTGATGGAAATGTTCCATATCTTGATGGGGTGTGAGTTACACAGATGTACGCATTTGTCAAAACTGATCCAACTATACAGTTGATAACATATGTGCATTTCACTATATGTAAATTATTTCAATTTAAAAATATAAGCAAAAAAGTCAATATTTTCCTCCCCAGCAATAACAAAACAGAAAATAAACTATTAGCAATAACAAAAATTATAAAATAATTTATAGAAATTAACCTTAAAAATTACAAACACTTATAGAGAAAAAGTGTTAACTCTAATAATGACCATAAAATGAAGAGCCAAATAAATGAAGATCTAATATG
Source organism: Lipotes vexillifer (assembly GCF_000442215.2). Lineage (NCBI taxonomy): Eukaryota > Metazoa > Chordata > Mammalia > Artiodactyla > Lipotidae > Lipotes > Lipotes vexillifer. The sequence continues at coordinate 1,028,667 of NW_006771436.1, forward strand.
TTCATGGATGGAATGCTACTAACAGCAGAGTAAAGACAGCAATTCTCCCCAAAGTAATTCACCACTCAAATATAACTCCTATCAAAATACCTGAAGGGGGACTTCCCTGGTGGTCCAGTGGTTGAGAATCCGCCTTCCAATGCAGGAGATGCGGGTTCAATCCCTGGTTGGGGAACTAAGATCCTACATGCCACAGGGCAACTAGCCCCGCATGCTGCAACTACTGAGCCCGCACGCTGGAACGAAAGATCCTGCGTGCTGCAACTAAGACCTGACGCAGCCAAAACAAAAACAAAAAAAAAACCCTGAAGGATCCTTACTGTATAGGACAGGAAACCCTACTCAACACTCTGTAATAACCCATATGGGAAAAGAATCTGAAAAAGAATAGATATATGTATACGTATAACTGAATCACTTCGCTGTACACCTGAAACTAACACAACATTGTAAATCTACTATACTCCAATATAAAATAAAAATTAAAAGAAAATCCTAAAGACAAAAACAAACAAAAACACCTGAAGGATCCGAATGTTCTAAATATGATATGGAAAAACCGGTCTAAGAATAACTATATTAACAAAAAAAGCAAAGACAAGTGTTTCACCTTGCCAGATAATTAAGATTTACTACAAAACCACCCTAATTCGTCTGTAGTACTGGGAGCGCAAAAGACAAGCAACTGGAACAAATACTCCCAAATGCATTTGTTGGCATAAAGTCTCTCATTAGAAGCAGCCTGCACACGAAGGGCTCGATAAATACCCATTGAATGAATGCATAAATGACATCAGGCCTTCCTGAGGCATCTGCCACATCATTAACTACGTAGAATTCACTTAATGATGATTCTAGTAACTAAAACAAGCTTCTAAAAGTGTTCAGTGGAAAAAAGTAGGAAAAAGAATGAGATTAATAGCATTATACCCTGTATGTAAATTTTAAAACATATAAACAAAACATTATTTTGGAAGAAAACACAAATATATGAAGTAAATACCTGAAGGTCAACTGGAAAAACACATCAAATATACTCTAGGGTAAATGCCTAACATGGGGGAGATAGGAATGAAAATGAAGATAGAAGATAAAAGAGTAATGGTGTAAAATGAAGGAAAAAGGGGGACCCATACAGAAGGTGGCATAAACAGAGTATGATCAATCCAATCCTAAATATCTGATGTCTCTAGAAGAAAAGTCTGTTTTTTTAGTGTGTCAGGCAGCTTAGATTAAAATATTAATCTAACTTTTACAAATAAACTAAAGCTCAGAAGTTAACTGGCCCAAAGTCACTCACTTTGTGACTACAAATCTAGATCTACCTCTCCAAAGCCTACGATCTTTCTCTAGTGCTACATTTCTTATTTAGTACTCTCTGGTCAATAGATAAATGAAAAGAAAGGTGAGAAAATAACACTAATCCACTCCCTTAAGAACTGATGTTAGTCATGGCTAGTTACAGCAGAACATAAAAATATAACAACTATTACAAGGGAGGGGCAATATTTACCTCTTGATTTAGAGGAGATTTAGCCACAAGAGATAAATACAAAGCTTTGTAGTGTAGTGGCTAGGGCATGGACTTCAGAGTCAAAAGACCCAAGTGTTAATCCCAGGTGCATTCTCTTGGACAAATTATAAAACCTGTATGTCTCCACTGTAAAATGGGAAAATGAAATAATGCATGTGCAATGCTTAGCCCGGCTTAGAATATGCACTCAAATGTTAGCAATTGTTATCAGCTACTATCCTTATCTTCTTTCATTTATCAAATTCCAGACTAGTGTAAACAGTTGTCCCTAGGTATCTTGGTTCCAGGACCCCCTGCAGATAGCAAAATCCACAGATGCTCAAGTCCCTTGCAGTAGGCCCTCAGTATCCCTCCTCAAATCGAAATGGGCTGAATGGTTTGAAACATACAAGTATGAGGCTACTCCAGCTTCCTGTATCCCTTCTGGCTGCAAAACAAATGTGTATGAGCTCACACTTACCACTCTCCAAATACCTTCTATTTCCACTCACAAAAACTTATCAATCACCTCTCTTTTGAAAACAAGGCCCTTCTCTCAATTTTCAAGCTTTTCAGGCTATCTGAGACTTTTATATTGCTGACCATTCAAATGACCTCCTTAAACCTCTTTCCACCTTCCCTAGTTTCCGCTCTCAGAGCTTTACTTTGCTTGTCACCTTTGTTTGTTCTAAGTATCTGAAGAAACTCCATGTTCAAAGCTTCTGTTTCAAAAATGATCCCCTCTATGAGGACAGCTCCAGCCCAAATCTCATTTTCAGTGAAGTCTGCATTTAAGTGCCTACATAACGTTTCCACTAGGGTATTCTACTCGCCTCAGCTAACATCTCCTTTTCCTTTAAAACTCTTCGCAACTCTTCCAGTTCTTTTTTAACACCTCCAATTCTTCTAGTTGCCCAAGTTAAAAGAAAAAAAATTAACTCCTCTTCTCTCTTTGAACTTTACTTCACAGATTCATCATTTTAGACCCTAGAATTTATTCTCTCAACCACAGTAGGCTCCAAGAAAGCAGCTACTTAGCTTCTGTTTTGTCTGCCAGAATCTTGCACAGAAGGCAGCACATAGAAAAGCCTCAGTAAACATCTCTTGACATTGAGATGGACAACAGAAAGGTGGTGTTGAAGACCAAGAGCTGGTTAGAGGCAAACTAAAACCCAGTTCTTCTGAATCATAGCCCAATGCTGTTTCAACTGTACTGCATTGCCAACTTGCCAACCTATCACCAAACCAGATCATTTACTTCCTCAAAATCTCTGCTCAATGAACCCTCTGCATTTCTACTGCCAAGTCCTTGTTATGAAAAACTTCAACTATTCCAATTGCTTTTCATTTAGTATTCATCCCTCCAGCCTTTCTCTGTAACACAATGATGTCAAAATAACACTCTCCAAACACCACTTCTCTTGCTGGATCTTTACTGCCTTACTCCTTAGTTTAGCTTGCAAAACCCATCACAATTTCCAGAATACACTCAGCCCTCCGCATCCACGGGTTCCAAATCTGGGTAGAGGGAGGGCTGAGTGTACTAGGCCATTTTACATAACAGACTTGAGCATCACAGGTTGGGTCCTGGAACCAATCCCCCACGGATACCAAGGGATGACCTTAGCTTTTATTTTCTACTCAGGCTTGTCTGCTTACTATCACTTCCACCCATATCAAGTACATCGTCTCTTTTACTCATAACCTTTCTCATTTCTCCTAACAATTAAGTACTATCTGCCCACTGCAGGCAGGCAAGCAGACACACACACACAAGCTAGGGAAAGGCCACTATTGATATTAGCAGCACCAGTGTATCTTATTTCAGTTCATGAAGCACCTGTATTCCACAGAAGTAAGGTATATTAACCACACATGTCATTTCTCTTAAAACCAAGTCTTCCTTGACAACTCCAGTCCAGTTTTTCCCTTTCTTAAGAAACTACTAAACAATTCAGCTCTTTGTATTGTTCACTAATGTTCAAATCAGATATCTTAGAATATTAAAAGTGCAAAAGAAAAATCTCAGAATTCATTTAATTTAGCAGTAATGACTGGAATGCACAAAAGAGTATCCCAAACTTAACCAAATCTCCAAGGTAAGTGCCGTAGGCATGTTTGTTTTCTTTTTTTAAAGCTTCATGAATAATTCTATTATTCATTCCTTGTAGAGCCAATCCAGTCAGCCCCATTTTTTAGATTAAAAAATTGACAAACAAAGAAAAGGTAAAGAAACTTGCCTAAGGCCACCTCCCAGCCTACAGGCAGCAGAGAGCAGTGGTTAAGAGCACAGGCTCAGATTCAGGTTACTTAAATTCCATCTCACTGCTTACTGAGAATGTAGGCAAATTGGTTAATTTCTTTGTATCTTTCTTAATCTCTTTAAAATGGTGTGTCTATCTCAAAAGAGTTTAATTAGGACAAAATGAGTTAGTGTATATAAAGCACTTAGAACAGAAATAAGTGCCCAGAAAAGCTGCTCAACATCACTAATTATTAGAGAAATGCAAATCAAAACTCCAATGAGGGGCTTTCCCTGGTGGCGCAGTGGTTGAGAGTCCGCCTGCCGATGCAGGGGACACGGGTTCGTGCCCCGGTCCGGGAAGATCCCACATGCCGCGGAGCGGCTGGGCCCGTGAGCCATGGCCTCTGAGCCTGCGCGTCCAGAGCCTGTGCTCCACAACAGGAGAGGCCACAAGAGTGAGAGGCCCGTGTTCCCCCCAAAAAAAAAAAAAAAAAAAAAAACCTCCAATGAGGTATCACCTCACACCAGTTAGAATGGGCATCATCAGAAAATCTACAAACAACAAATGCTGGAGAGGGTGTGGAGAAAAGAGAACTCTCTTGCACTGCTGGTGGGAATGTAAAGTGATACAGCCACTATGGAGAACAGTATGGAGGTTACTTAAAAAACTAAAAATAGAATTACCATATGACCCAGCAATCCCACTACTGGGCATATACCCGGAGAAAACCATAATTCAAAAAGACAGATGCACCCCAATGTTCACTGCAGCACAATTTACAACAGCCGGGTCATGGGAGCAACCTAAATGCCCATCGACAGACGAATGGATAAAGAAGATGTGGTACATATATACAATAGAATATTACTCAGCCATAAAGAGAAATGAAATTGGCTCATTTGTAGAGACGTGGCTGGATCTGGAGACTGTCATACAGAGCAAAGTAAGTCAGAAAGAGAAAAACAAATATCGTATATTAATGCATATATGTGGAACCTAGAAAAATGGTACTGATGAACCGGTTTGCAGGGCAGAAATAGAGACACAGATGTAGAGAACAAACGTATGGACACCAAGGAGGGAAAGTGGCCACGATGGGGGGTGGGGGGTAGGGGGTGGGATGAATTAGGCGATTGGGATTGACATGTATATACTGATGTGTATAAAATGGATGACTAATAAGAACCTGTTGTACAAAAAATTTAAAAAAAGAAATAAGTGCCCAATAAATGTTCACTGTCAATACTGGAAATAAAGGATTACAGCCAAGATCTAACTTAGTTTCATGCCCTTTCCACTACACCAGTACCTACCTATATTTTGACAAGCAGCTTGTATACTCCTGAGGGCAGAGCTCAAGTCTCCTGCTTCTTCAGCCACCCCCACCACACCAAATACATTGTTGGCAACAAAATAATATTGATATTTTGAACAGATGTATGGATTCCTACTTCTGAACTCTGATACCTCAGCCTAGGATCCTACTTCTGCCAAAGCACCCAGGATGAATGAATAATAAGAACTTACATAATAGGGCTTACTGTGAGCAAAGCACTGTTCTAAGCAATTTACACATTTTCTCCTGTTATCGATTTCAAATACTCCATAACAAGAAATATAGGGCTTCCCTGGTGGCGAAGAGTGGTTGAGAGTCCGCCTGCCGATGCAAGGGACATGGGTTCGTGCCCCGGTCCGGGAAGATCCCACATGCCGCAGAGCGGCTGGGCCCGTGAGCCATGGCCGCTAAGCCTGTGCGTACAGAGCCTGTGCTCCGCAACGGGAGAGGCCACAACAGTGAGAGGCCCCCGTACCACCAAAAAAAAAAAAAGAAATATAAAATAAGCTTAGTACTTATGAGCCACGTTAATGCTACAAAACATTTTCTACCAAAGCTAGTTGTTACTTTTACGGAAAATATAAAATAATTTTAACTAGTGATTCATTACAAAAACAAAGTCCTAAAATAAAACCAAATTTTCTTTCAAAAATTTCGGCATTTATGAAACTAGTCTATCGCAAAGGATTGACATTCCTATACTACAAATACTCAAAAGCAATTTCCATTCCCTTGAGACAGGTACAATTTTATTTTTGGAATCTACTTTAAAATATGGTCTTGAAAACAAAACAGGTAACATACACCTGGCACTAAAGTACAATCGGCAACATGTACATTTTCAACAAAGAGTATTTAGTTTCTTACTAAAGTATTTTAAACATATAAATGTTTCTACCTAACAAAATGTTTGTGGATATCTATCCACAAGATATTGTGGATATCTATCAACTCTCTCCTAGTATGACTGCCACGTTAGGGCTCCCTGTCTCTAATGTCTGTCCTTTCCAATCCACTCTATCCCCCTAGTGATCTAACTAAAAGATCAATCTGACCTCACTCTCCGGTTTCTCCCATTTAAACTAATTCACTAATTCTCCTCTCAGTCAGGTTAAAATCAGAGTTCACCTGCACAATAATCAAGTCCCTTCAAAACCTGGCTCTAACCTCCCTTCCCATCTCTCTCCACCAACAGGAATCTTTCCTCTGCCTGAAACAAAATTCTCCCATCTTGAACTAGCCATTCTGCAAAGCATTTTATGGATGAGAACTGAGGCTCATAGAAATAATCTGTCGGAGGACACACAGCTAGTGATAGACTGTTATCTAGAATACAAAGTCTTCCTTTCGAGTTTCTAAAGACCTTTTAAACTATTTTTGGTACCTATTTGTCAAATGTATGAGAATTGTTTGAATGTCAGGCTCTTCTCATTAGCTCTATATATGAGCTTCTTCTTTCGGGTTCGGGAAGAAAAAAATAGATTTTTTTAGTCTTAAAAAATAAATTAAACCACTCTGCTGGGGGATGCTGATAATGGAGGAAGCCGTGCACGTGTGGGCGCAGAGAGCAAGTACTAAAGGTAATCTCTGTACCTTCTGCTCAATTCTGCCATGAACCTAAAACTGCTCTAAAAAATAAAGGCTATTTTTTAATTAATTTAGCTTTATCAAGATTAATATAAGGATTCACACTTGATCTGAAGGTCAGCTGGTCATAACAGCAGAGACTATATAGTCAGAAACCTGAGGAAAGAACAGAAGTCCCACAAACAGTGGGCTTTACTTCCAGCGCATTGTGAGGCACTGCAATTTATGTGTGCTCAATGAAGCAAATTTAGGGATTATATTATTTAGTTTTAACTAAACTGACTCTCACAACATGGAGAAGTAGCTTTGAAAAAATTCCTGCAAAGACTGCAAAGATAATAATAATGCAAGCACAAGCCAACAAGAAAATAGCAGCGCTAAATACAAGCTATTATTCATCCATATTCTGATGTAAAATAATCTAGTCAATCACACACCTCTCACCAAACTACTACTTTTTAAATAAGAACAAAAAGGTCTGTTAACATAAAGTTTTAGACTGTTTATTTTCTTTCTCATCTTTCTTAATCATCTAATTTGTGTAATTTATTAGGTATACCAATATGCTATTAGTATACTAATACCATATTTACATATGTATAAATCTTATAAACAATTAATTACATATTAAAGGTGCATGCACAATGCTTTTCTGATGGGGGGGAATACAAAAAAATTTGAATATCCACCACTTAAGGCACTGACCAAGTCTTTTTTTTTTCCTCTTTAGGGTGGTCATCAATCTTCCTAGTTTGCCAGGACCAAGGGGGGATATGCTAGGCTGCATAATGGCCCCTCCAGAGATGTCTTGAGTCCTAATCCCTGAATATGTTGCCTTACGTGGTAAAAAAGGTCTTTGCAGAAGTGATTAAATTAAGGAATTTGAGATGGGGAGATAATCCTGGATTGTCTGGGTGGGCCCAGTGTAATCACAAGAGTCATTGTAAAAGGAGGCAGGAGGATCTGTCATTAGTAGATGTGAAGACTGAAGCAAGAGGTTGGAATAATCCGAGGAAGGAGCCACAGAATATAAGCAGCCCCTAGAAGCTGAAAAAGTCAAGAAGCAGACTCTTCCCTTAGAGTCTCAAGAAGGAACCAGGCCTGCTGACACCTTGACTTTAGCCCAGTTAAGACTTATTTTGGACTTCTGACCCCCAAAACTGTAAGATAATAAATGTGTGTTGTTTTAAGTCACTAAATTTTTGGTAACTTGTTACAGCAGCAATAGGAAACTAACATAATGGGATTCCTGGGACTTAGGACTTTCATTGCTAAAACCAGGATAAGTTGGTCACCCTATTTTCACATTTTCAATGCCCATAACAACATCTGGTACTTAATGAACATGAGAAAAACTTTTGTTGAATGACTTTATGATGAAACGTATAGATAATGTACCCTTACTATTTTACAAAGATCTACCATATATGTTATCTCATGTTATCCTCCTAACAACCCTGTGGGGTGTGAATGAATTAGTTTCCCCACTTTTAGGATATAAGGACTAAGGTTCAAAGAAATTACAAAACATGTCCAAGGATGCAGACCTAGTAAGTGATGGAGCTGTATCTACAATATAGGTTTCCTGACCTACAGTCAAAGGATTACAGTAGTCAGGATCCCATGAATCAGGAGGCCTAGGTTCAAATCCAAGCTCCAAAACTTAATAGCTGCTTTACCTTAGTCAAGTTATTTAACTTCTCTACTTCCTTAACTATAAAATGTAAAAGTAAATTATCAATAATACTAATAGGGTTGTGAAGATTAAAGGTGCTAAAATGTGCAAAGTACACACCACAGGTTTGTCAGATAGTTGACAATAAATAATAGCTATCATAATTATTCTTACCACAGCTATAGTACATTTATGCCTAAAATACTCTGTACTATTTGGTAAAGAATCACATGAAGTATGCAAAAGGAAAAAATAGCAACCAGAATGAATGATAAGGATAGGATGAGTCTTTTGTGAAAGTAATCTAAGGTTAGGACTCCAGGCTGGAAAGACAAAAGGAGAGGGGAGACATAAGCAAGATCTATAAATATGTGACAGTATAAATAAAGTGATTGCAAAATTCAGTCATATTTGTAGGATGAGGAGTTTAGAAACTTATAGAGTATTGTAGTATAAACACATAGCAGTCATAAATGTACAAAATGGTATACGGCTTAAAAAAGAAATGGATCACAAAATCTTGGAACACTTTATAAATGACAGAAACAAAAATGACTCTTTGCAAAACTTGCCAAACCCTACAAGGGCATTAGGCTAAGGGAGAATGGAGATGTTGAGAAATGACCTAACAGACCATCTTGTAGCAAGAGTTAGATCTCCAGCTGAGTCAGTGACATAATTTAATTATTCCAATTTCCCAAGGAAGAACAGCCTCAAAAGACACAACTACCCTCTGCCAATCACACCACACACCACTTCTCTTCCCTGATGTCATCATCACCCTTCCAAAATATTCCCAAGCCTTAATATCCTATAATGCCTTTACATGGCCTCAGTAAAGAACAATGAAAATATCTTAAAATTTAGCAGCGCAAACAAATCTCAAAACAAACTAACCCAACTGTTTCTTAAACAAAAGTTTCTTAAACTTTGCACTATTTACTTAATCCCTCAACATCCATTTTTCACTGTGAAAGTCAACAAACTTTACAGAACTTTATGACTATTATTTTCAATACTAGGCTAACTGATTTTTTTTCTTCCCCTAACAGGTCATGATCTCCTCACTACTTCCAATGAATAAAGTTGAGAAACCATATTGAGGTCAGCTTAAGCAAAAGACAGCCCGAAATTAAACAAAGTAATAGAAGCATGGTTAATTTAAATCTGCAAATGATTTTAAAAACCACACTGTAATGCTTGATTTCACTGCCACCAGCCAATTAATTTTTTTAAAATCATGTTTAAGGGTAGAAACTTGCAACTGGTAGATAAGTTAGTCCTGGAGATCACAGTATAGTGAGTATAGACAACACTATTGTATTATAATTATCAACTTGCCAAGAGACCAGATCTTAATTATTCCCACCACAAAAAGAAATGATTATGTGATGTGATAGAGATGCTAACTACTGCTACAATGGTAACCATATTACATTATGTAAATGCATCAAATCAACATGTTGTACACCTGAAATTTACACAATGTTATATGTCAAGTATATTTCAACTAAAAAAAAAAAAATCAGAGATCCTGGTGTTTTAAACTTGAATGAAAAGTGTAACCTCTTTGCTGTCTCAACCATTTCAGAAAGTGATGAAGAATAACATGGCCTAAAGATGGGCAAGATCAAGTAGAAAGAGGAAAGAAAAAACATATATAACCTACAAACAACAGCCCCAGAAAGAAGTGGATATGAACACAAGGTTTCTGTATCTCATGTACAAATTTAAATTTAAAATGAGGTGAGTGGACTCATCTCCTACATGCACTTCTTGGTAACCAACATGATACTAAAAAGTAGAAGGTGAGATAACATTGGTCTCATTAAAGAGTTCGGAATGAACGTCAAGAGGCCAAATTTCTTGCTCCCTAAAACGTTTATCAAACTGCCAATCAAAATTCTTCAGCCAGGCAAGTGTTTTCTTTTCTTCTTATTTACATATTATTTTCTGTGAGCAACAACTCTACAACTTCAGTGTCTTTGGAATCCATTAGGCACCCACATAAATGAAAAAAATTGTTGGTGTTTTGCAGAAATAAGCTAAACAAGAAACTTAGTTTATCTAGATTTTAATGTAACAGCAAATCACTTTGACTGAAGAAGCATCTTTACAGTCAGCAAATGTCACAGATCTCTGAAGAAACTCGCTCGGAGGGCAGAATGGATTTTCCAAGTACAGTAGTAGCGATCCTTTGACTGACAAGCTTTCTCTTCTTCAAAAAACCCCAAATGTGCCAGGGACTAACAGAAACTCCACAAACTTATAGACAAAGCACTCTTCCCGCCTTCAAAATGCAGGACTTATCCTTCCATTACTACGGGACATTATCCAAGCCACACTACCAGAAACCCCTGTACACACTACACCCTAAGACACTGTCTGCTAAACAGCTTATCATCTACCCCTTGAAAAAGTGCTTCATAACGCCTCCCAAAAGTCTCGAAGAACAGCAACCCCAAGTGTACCCGAGGCCAAAGACTAGGAGAGAAAGGTCCAGGAGAACCAGTGCTCGTACATTAGTCACCTTTTTAAAATTGCCTGTGGGGAACACATCACATCCGACATACCTTAGGCCCTTCCCACACCATGAAAACAAGTGGCTGCTACTAAGGCCGAGCAACTTGCCCAGCCTCTATCTGAACACTTCCCACACACAATCCACCATCACCAAGGGCCAGGGTAACCGGGTACAAAGGCACCCAGGCGCCTCCCTCTCCCACTCAGTCTCTGTAAATTCCAAAACGGACCACGAAAACCTCCGCAGAGAGGGCTGCCAGGCCAGCCCGCCGAGGAGTCACGGAGTAATCGGTTTGTCGCTTCCTAGGAGCCTTGGAGACCCGCACCCTAAAAGCCGGGATGATTTGGGGGTGTGACCCGGGCCGCTCCCTGCCCCCCACTCCGCTCACGGGAAACTCCCGTGTGGTCGCGGCTACTCACCAGACCAGGGAACACAGAGAGAGGAAGGAGACTAGGGCCAAGGCCCGCCGGTACTTCTTCATCTTCTCCTCCTTCTTCCCCCTGCCAGAAGGCGGCACATCCTCTCGGCAGCTGCTACTGCCGAGGCCAAGATGGAGGAGCCGGAACAGGAGAGCGAGGATGAGACCGAGAGTCCGAAGGGCTGCGGCGCTGGAGGAGCGCCTCCTGAGCGGCTCGCACGCTGGCCGCTCTCTCCCAGGGGCCCACAGCGGCGCCGACGGGTGCGCTTCACAGGAGGCTTCC
>NW_006771436.1:1040292-1051099 GCF_000442215.2 Lipotes vexillifer
GAACCGCCGTTGCTGCCGCGGCCGCCGGCTCGTCCGCGCCCGTCTCCTCCAGCCGCCGCCGCCGCTGCCGCCCCATATGCCCCCCGCCCTCCCCGGTTCTCGCTCCGTGCTGCCGGCGACCAACGGCCGCTGCGTACTAGCCTCTCAACAACCAATCACCGGCGGGGCCGCGACACCTCATACACAGCTGAGCTAGAAGAATACGCGTCACCCACGTCCCGCGGCGCTCGCACCCCCAACTAGCCTCCGCGCGAGCCACGCCCCCTCCGACGTCTCAGGCGGCTGAGCCAGAGGGAGGAGGACACAAAGCAAGAGAGGCGGGGGTGGCCACCGCTCCGCCCATCTCAAGTCCCGCCCACTTCAGGAAGTCCGAGAGGAGCCTTGTGACCCTCAGCCTTCTTTGTACGATGGCCCGCCCTCTAGCCCAGGGCGCGCCGAGTCCGTGCAAGGGCCCTTGGGAGCTGTAGTTTTCTCTCCGGAACCCTTCCCTTTCCCTTTCCCTGTCCTTCCCAGTATAACTGTTTTGATGAAGAGGTCTGTGGTTTCGCTTCTCACTGCAAGACTGGCCAGCTTTGGAGTTGTTACATCCAGTTTTCCTTTTTTGACCACAGTTTGTGGGAAGGCCTAGAATGACGGTGGGGGGAAAGCTATGCTAATAAAATTTAAAAGACGTTTTCCGGGTGTCAGTGGGCCGGGCCCATCAAGCTAGGTGCTGAATGGCTAGCGGAAAGGGGTGTGCCAAGAGTTCCTCTCACCTGATTGGTTGGAGTGAGAAGTCTTCCGCATCTTTTCCGCCTCTTGGAGAATTTCGCTCCCCGCCAGACTCCTCCATTGGGATCGGCTCGATTGGTCTTCAATCTCTTGGATTCGTGCTTTGGGTTCGCTGCGATGGGGCCGGAAGGGAAAACTGCGGCTCCTTATGGGGGAGCTCCAAGTTCTGAGGTTCACCGAAAGCGGGGAAGCTGGTCGCGTACACACGTCTGTTGCTACAGTCTGAGACAAAAAGTGACCGCTTCTCAATCTTTAAAACGAGCAGTGTGCCCCGCACCCCGAGATTTTTATGCCATTGAGGGCCCTAAAGATCTCTCAGAAGCTAGTTTAGGGACCCACTGCCTGAAAGTCCACAATGCTTGACCGCTTTTCTTCCCAAGCGCCTCTTGACGTAGTTCTCTTCTATGAGGTGTTATAGAGGAAGACGCACGAGCTTTTGCTCGGGAGAAGACGTCTGGCCTCTGGCCTCATGTGTTCCTTCTTCTGTCTCTGGTGATGTATTTGACTCTTGACACTAAGAGGGAAGTTAGTCTCTACCGAGTGATATTTCTTTTATAAAATAAGAAATATAAAAGTGTAACTCAATGGTGTTTCCCTTTTTGTCTTGGCTGTCAGAAACTCAGAACTACCTTCTCCAGAGAGCAGCCAGACATATGGGAGAATGGAGACTCCAGTTGTCTGTGCCGTGGAACATGGCACAATGTCTAGTGTAAGAAATGTTCAAAGCAGGTGTTATTAAAGCGTGGGCCACTTGGTGCTCATGTGGTCGAAGGAAAAAAGACTCAGTAAAGTGCCCATCTAACACTTAATTTTGAACCACGTAATTTCCTTGTAAACCTTCTAAGTTGAATTAGTTGTTAATTGTATTCCCAGGGAGCAGAATGTTTTGACTCATTCTAAAATTCTTACTATAAGTCAACTGGATATTAGAAAAATTCTACATAGGATGATTTGGTTTTAGAAGAATTCATCCTAAACTAATTTTTCTGGCAATAATTAGGTAACAGTTCCAATGATCTGTTCATGGCACTTTTAGTATATGACAATAAAATCACTTCATCTCTCTCACTGCAGTAGGCAAGCACTTAACTCGCCGAAGAGCAGTATCAAATGATTAATATGTAAATTAAAAGGAAGGTAGGGGCAACAGAAGGTTGGGGATTATTTTACATCCTTTACCATGTGAGGCACTCTTTTCCTTTCACTCCAGGAAATAGGTTATTCATGGCAAGGAACAGGTGCTCCTGAGCTGATCCTCAGTAGATCACAGCAAAGAAAGTTCTGTTAGAAGACATGCTCAACTCAAGCCTGGCAAGTTATCATGTGCCTCTCTTGTATCCTCTCCTTCTCACCCCAAACCCACAAGTCCACCCACTGCTTTTCCACTAAGTCTCTGCAATGATCTTTTGGAATATACAGTTAGTAGATAGAATTTTTCTTCCTTCTTTCCTCCCTTCCTTCTTTCCTTTCTTTCTTCTTTTTTTTCTCTCTTTTTTCCTTTTTCCTACAGTTGGGGCTCTATTGTGACCCCTGTGGTAGGGTTGCCATTCACCTAATTATTAATCAATCATTAGCTTTTATTACTTCAATCAATAAATATCTTTTTCTCTTTTTGCTAGTTTCATTTCCATTGCTTCCTGTTAAGGTGTAATTTTTAGCCCTCTGAGCCTTTTCATTTTTCTCTTGGATATTTCATAATTTCAGTTCTCAACTATACTGTTGACTCCCCCATCTATATCCCAACTTCTCTTCAAGTAGGTGCTGGACATAACACTTATTCTACCATCACTTCAAATTTTACCTGCATAAAATAGAACTTGTTTCCCCATAAATTAACTTCTTCACTTGAGTTTCTAGTTGTGTTAATTCTTCTTTGTTTTAAGGCTTCAGATAGTGAGAATAAGAGAAGTTCCATGGAGGTGACGTTTGAAAAACTGGTAGACATTTTTCTGCATGGTTGGTAAATGTAATGAGAAAAAAAATGGAAAAAATTATATTATAATGAAATAGATAAATATAATATGAAAATGAGTAAGAATTATATAAAATAAATTGAGTATAGATAAATGCCACCATACTCAAAAGTATAACATATGCCAAAGAATGGCAAGAAAGTATATAGAAAAATCAAAATGTGTATATAATCTTTAAGGCTCACGCTAAGTAATCACCACTTACCACCTCTTAACTACAGTACAGTGATTCTCAACCAGGGACAATTTTTTTCCCTTGGGGGAAAATTGGCAATGTCTGGAAATTTTTTGGTTGTCACAACTGAGGTAATGCTACATCTAGTGGGTAGAGTTCAAGGATGCTACATCCTACAATGCAGAAGACAGCATTACATAACAAAAAAAATTATTTGGCCTGAAAAGCTGAAAGTACCCAGCTTGAGAAGCTGTGCTATAGCAGAATCTCACAATTCAATAAAATCTATAAAGCACTGACAACACACATGATAACTCATGTGACTTGCAGATCCTTGGATTATTCAGGAAGTCACCAAGAACTAAAATGCATGATGAACAGGAGCTCTCCCATTCCTAAAAGGTTAAAGACACAGAAACTCTGGACAGGTTGTCCCTGCCCTGATAGAGATCAGATACTCTGTTTGCTGATGGTGAAGAAGAAACAGATCTCAGAAAAGAAGCCAAGCCCTCTAGCCATCTCCTTTGTCATTTATCTCATATATAAATCATACTTTCAAAGCACAAGAGAAGAAATATTTGTCTAATTTAAGTTGGTGATATTTGATGAGCAAGCTCTGACTTATTTTTGAATTTGTTGAAAAGTTATTTGCCCTTTTCAATATTATAAAATGCTGAGATACTATGTGTCTTAGAGAGGAACAGCTGAGGCTCAATGAAATTAGGTGCTTCTAGAGTAAAAGCCATTTAGGACAAAAGTTCCTTGGAAATCAGTGAAAGAAATGCCAGGGAACTGAGAAAAGACGTATACAGAGACAAGAAAAGGGACTAAACCAGATGGAAAGAAGGGTGAATGTGGTGATCAGCACTTAAATTTTTAACTACATATAGATACAGTACAGAGATTTCTTACTGTTTGTCTTCAGTCCACTTGCTGCTGCTTCTTTGAGTGTGTGTAGATATGTACAAAGAATAGCACATACCTGTTTTATTCAGTCACTCCTTGCCTGAGGGGAGCCTAAACTACTTTGCCAAATCTACCCTAGAGCACTGATAATGTGGCCACTGGAGGAGGAAAATGTAGAACTCAGAGGGAGATAAAGTGAATTGCTTCTCTAGGACAGCCTGAGAACTCAGTCCCTTAACAGAAGAATCACAAACTGCAATGTTGGTTTGTTCAGTTCTGTTTATACTGCAAATAACAAAAGATAAGATTTCCCCTTAAAATTTTTGTACTTTATGATCGCCAATTTAATCTTCTATCACTGGTTTACAAATGTCTACTTTGAAAATACATGAGTCTAGCAGGCTAGTAATGAAATCAGCCAGAGGAAGGATTACTCAGGAAGTGGGTGATGGAGAGGGAGAAATCTAAGACAGTTTCCAGGAGGGTGTGTGGTCATGACATGAATGGGAAAGTCAGGAGTCGCAGGTTTGTAGGAAAGATTAGTTTGATTTTAGAAGCACAGTTTTGAGCTTGAGGTCTGGTGGAAGGATCTAGCAAGCATTTATAAATACATATTTCCAAATAGGGAGAGAAACGAAGCAACTGATGATGATGTATTAGGAGTTCTAACTGCTGTGCCCTTCAGTACCTCCTGTACAATGCTCTCAGATGAAGCTTCCTAAAACATTACCTTCATCACATCCTTACCATGTCCTGAAACACCTGTGTTCTTAGTTCTTGTAATGTCTGTCTCCCCAAGCAGCGTGAAAATTCCTTATGCAAAGAGGTCATGTGTTACATATGCAAAACAATGCTTTTTTTTTTTTATTATTATAGGGGCCCAAGAAATAATTTTTTACTTAACTACTATTTCATTTGGCTATTCATACCACATTACAATCTGCCCAACACGGGCCTCTCACTGTTGTGGCCTCTCCCATTGCGGAGCACAGGCTCCGGATGCGCAGGCTCAGCGGCCATGGCTCACCGGCCCAGCCGCTCCGCGGCATGTGGGATCTTCCCAGACCGGGGCACGAACCCGTGTCCCCTGCATCGGCAGGCAGACTCTCAACCACTGTGCCACCAGGGAAGCCCTGCCCAATATTTTTAATTCCTAGGAATAGCAATCCCCTAAACTGGGAAAGTTTTATGTAACTGACTAGTCTAGAGCCCCTAGCCAGCTATCTCTTCCATTACAAATAGCCAACTTAGCTTCTTAGCATAATACTGTTTGACTTGTATGTGACTAGATTTTTCTGGGCTTAAATTATCCCTGAGTAATCTGGAGAAATAATGTGTTTAACAAATATTTATCGAGCTTTTCTTATATGAAAGGTGCTGCAGCAGATTGCCTCCAGGAAACTCACATTGTCCCAGCAGGTTTCTTAACCTTCTTCTAGACTGCACCCCTTTGGCAGTTTGGTGATACACATGGGGCCCTTCTCAGAGGGTTTATAAGGGTATACAATAAAATAATAGATTACAAAGGAAACCAGTTAAACTGAAATACAGTTGTGAAAATATTACAAAGCAAATTTGTGATTAGTAATACATGTGCTTTTTTATTAACACATTAAATAATAAGACTTAACAGCAGGTCTAGTAGCTTCAATAATTCCAAAAGAGTGAGGAGTTTAAAAGGTATTTCAAGATACCTGCAGGGACTTCCCCTGGTGGCACAGTGGTTAAGAATCCGCCCGCCAATGCAGGGGACACAGGTTCGAGCCCTGGTCCGGGAAGATCCCACATGATGCAGAGCAACTAAGCCCGTGTGTCACAACTACTGAGCCTGCGCTCTAGACCCTGTGAGCCACAACTACTGAAGCCCATGCGTCTAGAGTCCGTACTCCGCAACAACAGAAGCCATCGCAATGAGAAGCCCGTGCACTGCAATGAAGAGTAGCCCCACTCACCACAACTAGAGAAAGACCGCGTACAGCAACGAAGACCCAACGTAGTCAAAAATTAAAAATTAATTAAATTTTAAAAGGATACCTACAATATGTATCATGTGATATAAAGATTTCCATTAGTGACAAATTTATAGATATTGTTAATACTACTAAAGTTAGTTACCTACATTTGTAATAAGAGAGAATTATAAATTTCAGTAAAAGTTTAGTGAAAATAAAGACATAATTACTTTTCTGTCCAAGTTCATGGACCAGTGAATTGTATACGTGGATTCCAAGTTAAGAAGCCCTGCACTAAGGCATTATTTTTAAAATTGTGAGTCACAATTAGTTAGAGAGTCAAGAAATCAATTTTAAGGGACTCCAGCAGTACTTTTTAAAAAGTAAAAGGTAATAATTTATAAAATATCAGTGTCTCAGTAAGGGGTAGTATTATCTCAGTTACTGTTGTTTCAGTGACGTATGTATTGTGTATGGGTACATGTGTGCATGTGTGTACATGTTCTGTTATATATGTATATGCATACTGAGTTGCAATGTAAAATATATGTTTTAATGTGGGTTGCAGTAAAAATAAAGTGAAAGCCACTGCACTAGGGGAAATAAGATACATAAGACATGGAACAAATGCCACAAATAATACAAATCATGTGTGTCACAAGATTTTAGAGGAAAAAGAAATTACTTTCTTTCTTTTGAGGAAACTATCAAGGAAGACCTAAAGGTGGAGGCAGATTTGAGGTGAGTTTTGAAAGATGAGTAGGATTTTCATAGATAGAGATGTGAGGAAAACCTATTTCAGGTATAGGGAACAGTAAACCCTATAATCTAATTAAAAACTACCTTTACAATTTTTATCATGTGCCCTCTAGTTTTGGTTTGCCTGACACTTATTTGGTATTCTGCGTTTGACATAAACAGTGATAGTGAACTCTAAACGACACCAAAATAATAAAGAAAGAAACAGATATTTATTGAATATTTACATAAAATACTTCACTTTAGGTCATGTGATGACTTTAAAGACTAAGCATTAGAGATGCTATCTTCTTTGAAACAAAGCCTTCAAGAACATTAAAATAACAAAATGCGGTGCCAAGTACAAAGTGATCACAGTGAGTTCAAGATCATTAAACTGGGTAAAGATAATGCAACTGCAATTACCTTACTCACAAAACCCCATAAATCAACAGGAAAGTTTTGTTTGTTGTTTGTACATAAAGCCACAAGGATGGGGAGATCAGGAGAGAGAATCAGAAGAAAACTTTGAAGCTGGAAAGCATATCTGTAAGGAAACGACTTCTTAAAGTGACCATATGGTGGTCTTCCAAGGACAACTCTGGTTTACCCTTATTAATCGTCCTGGCATAATTAATAACAGTGCCAACTTTTACTTTCAAATATGTTCTGGTTTGAACAATGGATAATAATCCTCAACATAGCAGACATGAAAAAACTGAACCCTAATTTAGCAATAGGAAGTGGCAAAAATTGACCCAATTTGTGACAGGAAATCCCCAGAAAGCTCATTCAGGAAATGCCAGCCCAAAGTACAACGGAAAGCGAGGTTAACAGTGCATGTGTTTGGTGGTGGTAGTACTGAGAGGGGGTTGCAAATTAAGAAATAGTTAGAGACCCTCCACGACTCTACATGGCTAGGTGACTGCCCTTCCCCCCATCTCCCTCAGAAAACTATAGATTTATTATCAGGGGAGGAAAAAGGTAAAGCTTGGACTTGGGAACACCTGGCATAGTTTAAGGCAGAAGTATCATGCAAAAAACAAGAGTATTTTTGTGACAATCGGTTGGGGAAACTTAAATAAGGACTGGTCATTAAATAATAAATTATTTTTCTTATATATGATAATACCATTGTAGTTATATAGGAAATGTCCTCACATTAAGGAGGTGCATGCTGAAATATTGAAGAGTGAAATGTCATAGTGACAGCACCTTACTTTCAAAGATTCAGAGAGAGAGAGAGAGAGAGGGAGCAAGAACAAATAGGCGCAGCTGTTAACTATTGTTGAATCTAGATAGAGGGTATTCAGGTAGCCATCCTACTATTCCTTCAACTTTTCTATGTTTAAAATTTTTATAGGGCTTCCCTGGTGGCACAGTGGTTAAGAATCTGCCTGCCAATACAGGGGACACGGGTTCGAGCCCTGGTCCGGGAAGATGCCGCATGATGCAGAGCAACTAAGACCAGGAGCCACAACTACTGAGCCCGTGCTCTAGAGCCCACGTGCCACAACTACTGAAGCCCTCGCGCCTAGAGCCCATGCTCTGCAGCAAGAGAAGCCACTGCAATGAGAGGACCGTGCACCACAGCGAAGAGTAGCCCTGCTCACCGCAACTAGAGAAAGCCCGCGTGCAGCAACAAAGACACAGTGCAGCCAAAAATAAATAAATAAAATAAATAAATTTATTTAAAAAAATTTTATAATAGCAATTTGGAGAGAGTAGGCACACATACTTGATGCTGAGACCCCAGCCATCTTCCTGCACTGGCAGGCAGTCTCTCATTCTCCAGGTGGGAGACTGGAGGAGTCTTCTCTGGGCAATTTGATTATCCCAAGAGAAAAGACCTAAAAGATACTGAGACCTGAGTTTTCCCAACTAGTTCGCCCTATGAGAAAGTGTAGTCAAGTCCCAGCCATGTACTCAGAGTATCCAATCAGCTTTTTAGTGCCCCATTCTTTAAAAGGAGTGGATAACTAATGACTACCAGGCATAAGAAAATACTCTGACATGATGGATAGAGACTAAAACAAACAGGGAAAAATAAACAACTTGGAGTAGAAGAAAAAGACTATGCAGTGAGAAGAAATCTTAAAAAAAAGAAAAAGAAAAAGAAAGAAATTCTAACATTGCCAGATATTGCCACCATAAAATAGGAGCAGGATACTATAAAAAAGGAACCTGTCAAGAACAACAACAAGATCTCTTATAAGGTAAAGCTATGAAATAAAAAACTCAATAGAAAAATTGGAAGATTAAGTTGCAGAAATCATCTAGAAAGTAGACCAAAAGATAAAGGACCGGGCTTCCCTGGTGGCGCAGTGGTTGAGAGTCCGCCTGCCGATGCAGGGGAGCCGGGTTCGTGCCCCTGTCCGGGAAGATCCCACATGCCGCGGAGCGGCTGGGCCCGTGAGCCATGGCTGCTGAGCCTGCGCGTCCGGAGCCTGTGCTCCGCAATGGGAGAGGCCGCGACAGTGAGAGGCCCACGTACCGCAAAAAAAAAAAAAGATAAAGGACCAATGCAGGAGGTCCAGTATACCTGCAATAGAATAAGAGAGAAGGCAGGGATGGGGTAATAAACAATTCTGAAGACATTTTCCTACGGTTGGGAGTTTCCATATTGAAAATTCCCTAGTCTAAGTGCCCAGCACACTGGATAAAAATGACCAAGAGTAAGGTGCATCATTGGGAAAGTTGAGAACACCGGAGGCAAAGGGAAGATCACAGAAGTTTTAGAGATAGGAGAGAAAAATAGACCATGCACAAAGAATCAGGAATCAATAGTTTCAGGCTTCTCTACATTTACATGGAAAGCTGAAAGGCAGTAGTGCAGCATCTTCGAAATACTGAAGGAAGGTTATTCCCAACCAAGAATTATATGCTCATCCAAGCCATTAATCAATCCCCAAGTGTCAGGGGGAATAAAGACATTTTTTTTTTTTTTTTTTTTTTTTTTGCGATATGTGGGCCTCTCACTGTCGTGGCCTTTCCCGTTGCCGGATGCGCAAGCTCAGCGCCCATGGCTCACGGGCCCAGCCGCTCCGTGGCATGTGGGATCCTCCCGGACCGGGGCACGAACCCGTATCCCCTGCATCGGCAGGCGGACTCTCAACCACTGCGCCACCAGGGAGGCCCAATAAAGACATTTTGAGACAGGCAATTTCTCAATAAATTTACCTGCTGTGCATTTCTCATGAAAAGAGATTTTGCTCTACCAAAACAAGGTAGGAAACCAAAAAGAAGACACTTGATATAGGAAACAGGAAATCCAGTACAGAGGAAAGAGGTGAAGGGGATCCCCAGCGTGATTGTGAAGGAAGAACCCAGCATGACAGCTGAGTACCAGGCATAGGAGGCAGCCACTGTGGACTGGGGCAGGTCAGAAGACATTGAGAGAGACCTCTTCAAGAAGATGACAGCCACAGAACATCTACTGCATCTGAGTGATTTGGAGGGAAACTTAGATACTTTTGAAAAGAAAGCTGATTAGTGAAAAGCACTTTTAGAAAACTAAAATAAAACAATTTAGAAAACAGCTCTGCAGGAAAGTTTCATCTGTGAATAACATTTACATAATCTTAAGAACAATGAAATTAAATCTAATCAAAATTATGATATAACTACATCAGGAGGATGGGAGGATTGGAAGGATTATAGGTCTCGGGTAGGAGTGATTGGTCAGGAAAAAGGAGAAAGCAAAATCCTCAGCTTCCATAGCAGAAAGTCAAGCAATAATGCCTAAAACTTGGAAAATCAAAAACAAAGAATAACAACACATGCTATTTAGGACATGGAGGTAAATATCAAGATAACTGACTTTAAGCAATAAAAGCAGTTGATTTTTGAACAGGGAGAAAAAGAAGGAGGGCAGCAGGGAACTGCTTTTCTTCATAACTTTGTTAGAACTAGTTGATTCTTATGTGCATGTATAACTTTGAATTTTAAAAAATTAAGATACTTTATCAAGATATTTGTGATTTGTGGCAAAATAAATTCATATTTTCTATGTTTTAATATATTTTCCATTTGTCTATCCTAAATCTGTGGAACAAAGTAAACTATTTGCTACGATGTGTAGATTTCACAATTGTTCTATTCAGTCCTTAGACTTGAAAATCTGAATGGAATGGAAGAAGATAATAAAAAGTGGAGATGTGGGGCAAATGAACATTTTCCAATTGATTATTTTTCTCTTTTAGAATAGGAAAGCGTTACTAGAACTCTCCCCATTACCCCTGCTTTCAGAACCACCTATTTAGTGTTTTTTTTTTTTTTTTTGCGGTAAGCGG
>NW_006771436.1:1051217-1057277 GCF_000442215.2 Lipotes vexillifer
CACTGTTGTGGCCTCTCCCGTTGAGGAGCACAGGCTCCGGACGCGCAGGCTCAGCGTCCATGGCTCACGGACCCAGCCGCTCCGTGGCATGTGGGGTCTTCCCGGACCGGGGCACGAACCCGTGTCCCCTGCATCGGCAGGGGGACTCCCAACCACCGCGCCACCAGGGAAGCCCTGAACTGGTGTTTGAGAAGCCTTGGTGAGTTTCTACCATCTATAAGACTGGCAGCTGCAGGATGAAGGCTAAAGTAGAGAGAGAGAGAGAGAATTAGCACAGCTATGGGAGAGGACTAGTAAAAATGGGTTCTGTAAGATAAATGACCAGGACCAGGAGGTGATATTTTATTTTCATCACTCCTCTCCTCTCTGTATTCATCATCTCTTGTTCTCACCCTCTCAGCCTTCAGCTTCTTCACTAGGACACACACACGCACACACACACGCACACACACACACACACACATCACTTTTTCAAAGCCTGATACATTTTATCAAGAACATCATATTCAGTTTCAGTGCCAGCATGTTTTCATCATGGAGATTAACTTTTGCCTGACACAGGTAAGTGTTGTAGGTGTTCAGAGAAGAAAAGAAGGGATGGAGCAAGGTGAGCTACTCAAGGAAGGTAGAGGAAGAGATGGCCCTAGGACTGGGCCTTCAAGGATAGATGCACTGTCCCTGGCAGGAGGAGCATGTGAGGCACTGCGTGTGTGCCTGTCATGTTTCAGGTACGGGATGGTGCTTTCCAGGCTGTGGGAAGAGCATATAAGCTAAGGTCTGGGCCCTGCTTCATATACTAAGGGAACAGAAAGAAGTTCAGTTTACCTTGAGAGAAGGCTACAGGCCTGTCAGGGATTGTAGGAGACAAGGCTGAAAAGGTAGTTTGGGGCAGATTATAGAAGGCCTTGAATGCCCCCCCCACAGCCTCCCCACAATGGTACTGCTCTCCTCTTCACCCAAGGACAGCAGCCCTTGGAATTGTTTCCATTTCCTTCCCGCGAGGAGCCAATACAGATCCTTGGCCTTAATCTTGAAAAAAAAAATTGCCTAATGAATGGTTAACTTGCTGGAGAAGAGCTAATAGGCTTGATAGATGAACAGTTTACTCCCAGAGAAGACATTAGCTATGAGAGAACAAGGAAATCCAAAGAACCTTCCTCGGAGGTCATCAGAACACTCAAGTATTATTTCATTAATCTTAATATTCTAACCATATTAAGAACCGGTCCAGATAAAAGGATATAAGGGAGAAAAGGGAGGAGGGAGAATATGGACAAGGGACAGGGAGAGAGAAAAAGAGGAGAGAGCGGGGAGCTGGGGGAGACAAGAGTGATTAAGATGGGTTGAGTCATGCAACTTTGTGTGCGTCGAGGTGACCCTCCTGAAGCTATTTCTCTGTCCTCCTGCTTGTTCCCAGAAAAACAAGCTTGGAAGGGTTGACCTATAGTCGAAGAAAGCCTAGTGAACAGTGGAAAAGCTCCTATATCTTTTTCGTTTTTCACTGCTTTTACTGGCAGCAATGAGTGTTGCGTTTTGAGCATGACCTTTCTTTTTGTTTGTTTGTTTTGTTTTGTTTTGTTTCTTAATTGCCCAAGGATGCTTGAAATGGGATTTCTGTCATTTACAACTAAAAGCAACAATGAAAATGTGATCAAAAGCTAATAGATAGGATAGGATTGAGGAGACATGGCCTAATAGTTATTTGTATGGAAGAGGCTCTTAGGAGAAATTCTTATTCATATTAATTTAAAATTGTTTTCTTTTTTTTAAAAACATCTTTATTGGAGTATAATTGCTTTACAATGATGTGTTAGTTTCTGCTTTATAACAAAGTGAATCAGTTATACATATACATATGTTCCCATATCTCTTCCCTCTTGCGTCTCCCTCCCTCCCACCCTCTTTCTTTTTTTTTAAAGAAAAAAAAAGATTTATTTAAAAATGTAAAAAGCTAGAAGCTGAATAGTGATAGGAGCAATGGGCTGACAAAAGCAATGCATCTTAGGAAATAAGGCCTAGCCTCATGGCTTCCTGTTGCAGTTACTTAAGAAACTGAAAATGCATGATCAGGAAGCAGTCCCTGGGGTCTGCCTTTTGTACCAGAAATGACTGGGGAGACCCGGGCTACAGAGAAATGGGTCTTCCTTAGCACACTTATTTTGTTCTTAGTATGTTGGTTTGAACATCTAGACACCACCAGGGAATTCATAAAAGGACAAACAAACACCATGCAACCATACTGCTGAGGGCCATGACCCTGCACAATAAAATACAAGGTCAGGCATTCCAAATCTTGCAAACTGTCATTCTTCAAAAGAGATCACAGGAGCCAAAGTGATGCATCCTAAAGACAGTGATGTCCCCAGGAAGGGAATACACAAAAATGAAATTAGTTTTATTATTAGGGTGATGTGTCCAGGAATAATTAATTTTTGTTCCTTAATAATCCACTTGATAACTCTATTTTAATTTGAGGTAAAAATACCAGCATGTATCCATCCTACGTTTCCCTAAGAGAACCTTTTTATTTGCCAAAGGACATTTCATGTGAAGTTGGCAAATTGTGTATTGACTGGGACAGACTGTGCAGGACTGTTTATCTTAAGGTCCCACATGGCTACATGACCCTCTGATATCACCAGTGTGATATCGCTTCTTCCAAGACACAGCTATCTTTGAACACATGCTACACAAGGCTTTCAATCAGTAAATAAAATTCCATGAGTGGGGGGAGATAGCCCCTACCCATACAACCCTGTAATTCACACCTGCTGTGTTTCATCTTTCACGCCTTTCTGCCACACAGAGAACTTGGTGACACTACAGAAAGCAAACAGACACCACACGCAAAAGACATGGGAAAGAACAGATGGTTTTAGATCATGCCTCATGACTACTCAAGCTATAGTTGCTCTATTCTTTGTTATTTCTCTGCAAACGGCTTGATTTTTGGTTCATAAAATTGAAATTAGCAAAGAAAGAATATTTTTCTTCTCACTCCCATTCCTTTTGCTGTTTGATATCTAAATGTTGATACAACTCACTGACCCTGAAAAAATGGAGACAAGGGTCAGAGGAAGGAGCACAGGTCATGGTATCTGGAAAAAAACAGATTCTGATGCCAGAACCCCAGCTCCTCACTCAACACTGATCAGGCCTTACTTAAGGCTCTTAATTTCCCTAAGTCTCTGTAAAATGAGAATGCTGAGACTCCTCAGGAAGTTGAAGTGAGAATCAAACGAGGTAATAGGAGCATGTAGCAAAGTGCCAGAACAGAGCAGTCAATCACAAACAGTTAGTTGAATCTGAATCTGAATCTGAATGAGTGGGTGGCAGAGAAAAGGAAATACTTGAAAAATATCCATTAGGACTAATTTTAGTCCTAAAAGCCATTCTGCTAGTTAAGAAACATGTTTTGTGTATTGTACTTACTAATCTGGAGGTTAATAGAAAAGTCCCTTTTATTTTCTCAACACTGAAACAATGAATTGAGTTTTTCTCAATGAATCTTTCAGCATTCCAGCCAAAGATCTGCACACGATAAATTAGACATAAGCATTATTCAAGTTCACGTTGCCTTCTTTTCATGTATATGTATTTCCAAGAGCTCTGCCTACAATGATAATCCTTATGTTCTGCTTTACTTCTAAGTATTCAATAATTACTTTTGCAAATTCCTTTCATTAATGAGGAGAAAATTATCCTTAAGCTGTGTGAAATATGCCAATTCCTTTAAAATAGTTAAAGTGAAGAGATACAAATTGGACATGTCGTCCATATTCTAGAATGCCTAAATGTCTATATTCTCAGGACTGGGAAGGAAGCAAGTCCTCACTTTAAATGAACTGTGACAAATGAAATGATAGCTCAAAGGCTTGTGTCCGCAGACCAGATGGAGCTGAAGTTTCCTATTTCTTAGCTCACTCATTATGACTCTGCAGGTGGGGCTCTTTCTGAGATAACCATGAATAACTCAGGTGAAGACAGGCCTGAATCAGGCAGAGTCTTGGTGGCCCAAGGTAAATTTTTTATCAGTATTTTCCTACTACTTTCTGTGGAGAAGAGGGAAGCTGACTCTTGAGGATATATCCAGAAATACGTACTCCTAGTCACATACTTCTCTTTGCTTACAAAGAATACAACTGGGGAACAGCAATCATGACCAAAACCAAATCCAACTTTTAACACAATAGCCAGAATAATTTAGCAGCAAGATTAATAAAAAGAAACACATCTATTGTCCATTCTTACTCAAGAAGACACTGAGTTGATTTTCTAATGCTTCTGTGCTTCACTTTCCCCATCAGTAAAAGAACTGACTACACTTAGGCAGTAGATTTTTATTATTTGTTTCTGACCATCACCCGTTCTTTCTTCTGGAAACAGCATTTCCTTATTTTAGAAGAACTGAACTTCCCACCTTGCACCTGGCCGCAAGTGGTCTGGATGGGAGCTGACCTCACTCCTCTGGTCAGTAATTGGCCCCATGAGTTGGGAACATGACCCAGGTTAATGCACTCTGAGCCTTTCCCTGGATTTTCACACTGGAGTTTGGGAAAAGTGCCTTTCTTTCTTTCTGGTAGGGAAGGGATGGAGATTGAACCCAGGAACAGCTTGTAGCCTGGAGTAGGAGTGAATGAAGTTAGCGGCAGAGAGAAACAGAGATAAGGGATAGAGAAACCTGCTGCTATTCAAGCCCCATGTTCCCGTTCTCCCAAGGCTGGCTACATCCCTGTCCTTCCTGCGGTCTGGCTGTGTGAGACAAGGCAATCCTCTTTTACCTAAGTTAGTTCCAGTTGAGTTCCTGACCCCTGAAATCAAAAGAATTCCAATTGACATGCCCTACCTATCCAGAGACTACCTGAGGAATATAATTTCTCAGATGAATGGAGCAACGTAAATATTTTACATGATGGAGTACTGATAAATTGTTTTTCATCATCATAATCAGTGTCTAGAAAATAATTAGAAATGACAGGCAACGCTGTTGTTGACTCTACTTGACAGGGTGCATAACTCATCTGAGAAATAACTGAGTATTTGTTAACAACTGACTTCCTCTGTAAAATCTAAGTTTTAAAGCTATTGCAAAAAAATTATTTCCTGATCATCAAACCCAGTAAGCATTTTCTTCCTTTTCTTATGTCTTAAGTTAACTTTTCCAGCTGTGTTTGTAATCAGAGCTCTTTCTATCCTTGGGAAATTCTATCCCATCAATTGCACGTTTCCATTTAGTAGACTCATCTTTTTATATCTTCAACCTCCGTCTCCAGTGCGCCTCTCCCATCTGCTCACATATATCCTTACAGCTTCCCTGTCTTAACAAAAAGTTCCCCCAAACCACATTCTCCTCATGAGATACAGATAAAACTATTTCCTTCCTCTGAATCAAACAAATCTAGAGTGAGAATCACAGTAAGCTAGCAGTCAAGAGTTGAACAGTTCTGAGTTTGATCTGAGCTTCATCAGCTCCAGATTATGGGTAATGTATCATAGTAAATTAACTTGCATAAATTACTGTCCAGTCTGTGTTACAATTTGCTCATCTAAAATGGGGATAATGGAGCTTCCCTGGTGACGCAGTGGTTGAGAGTCTGCCTGCCGATGCAGGAGACATGGGTTCGTGCCCCGGTCCAGGAGGATCCCACATGCCGCGGAGCGGCTGGGCCCGTGGGCCATGGCCACTGAGCCTGCGCGTCCGGAGCCTGTGCTCCGCAACGGGAGAGGCCACAACAGTGAGAGGCCCGCGTACCGCAAAATAAATAATAAATAAATAAATAAATAAAATAAAATAAAATGGGGATAATGATAGTGCCTACTTAATAGGGTCTCTGTAAGGAGATAATACATGCCAAGTGGTTTGTGGAATTCTAGACACACAGCTAAGGTGCCCAATAAACATTGGTTATCATCATTATTTATATAACCCTGTCTCCACTTCTTCACGGGCTGATTTTTTTGCTCAACATGTTGCATTCTGTCTTTTCTCCTCTCATGCTACTCAGCTCATCAGTTCTAACCACTAAATCCAACTCTTCTCAGTTGTCCAAGACCGCTCTT
>NW_006771436.1:1057287-1070614 GCF_000442215.2 Lipotes vexillifer
AGCATTTGGCCTAATGGTTCACCATCTCCTTTTTTAATCTCATTCCTCTTTTGGCTTCCCTTGTTACCTTCCTAGCTCTCTAAATCCATCTCTGTCTCTGGACCAGCTCCATTTTCTCCTTTAATGGCAGCTCTATATTGCTGTTGATTCACTGGTTTTTTCCTCAGTGGAGAGCAGGGTCATGTTGAAATTAGATCCAGAACGCAAGTGCTGATGGTGTGTGTAGGTCAGGGAGAGGTTTAGACAACAGGGTTCTCACCTAGGTAGGCAGGTTTTGTCTGGTGCCCAAAGATGCAGGGAAATAAAGGACTAAAAGGGGTTTTAGAAGAAAAGATCAAGGACAAGTCTTTATCCATTCAATATTCAATGTTACCAGACTTAGTCTTGGCCCAGGTTATACTTAGACACTATAAAAGAAGATTTAAACAAACTTAATAACACATTAATTAAAAACTTGAAATGAATCTAGATGTCATCTTTTTAAAATCTTTCATTTATATTACCTTCACACTAATCAGTAACATAATGGCTGCAAAGTGAATACACAGTTTGTTTAGTTCATGCCATGATCTGCCATCTCTCTCCCATTACAAATTCCCCTGAAGTTGCCCTACCCATTTCTGTTATTTTCCAGTGTTCTCTCTATCATTTTGTTGCTTTTCAATGTCCTACCCCACCTTGATTATTCTCGAAACCTCTCATCTGAGAAAGTTTGGGAATGAAATCCAAGGTACCTCCAAAGCAAGCAAGAAGCTCCATTATTCTGGGTGATCTGTTCTTTCACTCTAGCAAATGAGATCTGATGCATCTTGTCCAGTTATGAGAATAATTATTCAGCTTTTGTTTAAGCATATCTTCTAAAGTTTCAGAATTAATCTTGACCCTGATAAAATTAACTAATAAAGATCTCCCTTTCCATTGTCTGTTTCGTGAACCATTCCACCCTGAAGCTTCTAGGGGTCACTTCCCATCTCAACTTTTCCTGAGAGCAGGGACTATACATTTTTCATCTTTGAAGCCCATTGTCTTTCGTGAGGTAGACACGATAAATGTTTGATGTTCCAGGCAGAAGCAGGGAAATATGCTACAGGGTTTCCGAAAAAACCTGCTTCTCTTGTATCAAAGGCTAGTGATTCACTGAGACTAATACTCAGGGAGATGGTGAGCCAAGAAACCACATTATCTACCCCTTCTTCCTCTCTCTTCACAGGGTTTCACCAGGAAAAAGCAGTCCCTTTACTTCACTTCCCTCCCTTGAAAGTGGACTTGTGATGTTGATTACTGGGTAAGGGGAAAAGATGGTGTCTACATCTTTAATTCTCATGATCTCATTTGTTCATCAGCTCCAACCAGTGAGGTAGGTAGATGAGCTAACCATATTTCATAAGCAAAAAAGTCTAAAGCTTAAAAGGGTCAAGAAAATTCCAAATTATTATTCTTAGTGGCTGATTGGTCAGGTCTCCAGACTCATATCCAATCACATGAAATTCTCACAGTCACAGATTTTGAGAGTACTGTGTATCAGTAACAACAGCTTTGTTTTCCCCTTACAAATGGAAAGGTACTTTCATATGTATTGTCAACTGTCAATACTGGAATAAATTATCAAGATTCTTTGCCACTAACTCTACCTGTCAGGAATTGATTTTTCTAGTAAGTAAACATTCTTACCTGATGTATTCATTCTGCATCTCAGTAATTGCTTTATAATTTTCCTAAAATTTTAGGTGATTTTTAAAATTAAAATAAGTGTATTTGAATCTAAATCCCATAGCACCAATTTGATCCTCTAAGTAGGCAACCTCAGTGGTTGGATGTATTCTGATTTGAAATGAAACCAAAGGACTTTTTTTTAATCGAAATATAATTGACATATAACATTGTAAGAATTTAAGGTGTACAATGTGTTGATTTGATACAGTTATATATTACAATATGATCACCACCTTAACATTAGTTAACACTTCTATTGTGTCACATAATTATCACTTCTTTTGAGGTGGGAACAATTGAGATCTAGTCTTTTAGCAACTTTGAAGTTTAAAATACAGTATTGTCTATAATGACTATGCTGTGCATTAGATCTCCAGGAAGTATCTACTAGTTACAAGTTTGTACCTTTAAACAACATCTCCTGAATTCCCCCATCCCCTCAGCCCCTGGTAACCATCAAATGACTTTTAAAGTAGGAATTCTACTAAATCATAAACTTGCAATTCCACTGAAGTCTCCAGTAGACTAAAACTGCCTTGAGGGTAGAGAGGTGTCTTATCTATATCCTTAGCCCCTAGCACTCTGCCTAGCGTACACTGCATATTCGATAAATGTTGAATAAATGAATGATTTTAGTCATCTTCTACAGAAGTTCACTCTCAGATCCCCTAGTTAACTACCTAATCAATTTCTAAGCTTGGGGTTTTATGATTGCCTATAACTCTGGAGCCCAAATGCAGGATTGTTATAATTCAATAAGGGAAATCAAAAAGAGCTACAATAGCAAACTCAGGGGGCAATAGATTAGAACCCCAAGAAAGGTTTAATCTCTAGCAAAGACCACAGTCACAAATACATTTAGGCCCAACTTGGACTAGAAAACTTGTAATTGATCTAAAGCCACAGAGCATCAAGGGAGGTGGCCTGCCCATAGAGAAGACTGTAAAGAAAAGACAAGCATTATGGCAACTGGTATGAGATTGCTATTTATTTTCTGCTTGATAAGAATAGGAAGTTTCCGGGCTTCCCTGGTGGCGCAGTGGTTGAGAGTCCGCCTGCCGATGCAGGGGATGTGGGTTCGTGCCCCGGTCCGGGAAGATCCCACATGCCGCAGAGCGGCTGGGCCCGTGAGCCGTGGCTGCAGAGCCTGCGCGTCCGGAGCCTGTGCTCCGCAGTGGGAGAGGCCACAACAGTGAGAGGCCCGCATAGCGCAAAAAAATAAAATAAATAAAATAAAAGAATAGGAAATTTCAGTTGGTATATCACCTCTTATTTTGCCCAAGTGGGGAAAAGTGCATTTTTATTAGTTGTATTAGGACCCGTTTGTGCTTAATTTTGTTGCAAGTCAGTTCTAAAAAGGAGGCTTGGGACCCAGCCAGGATGGGAAATTCAAATTCCATAAAAAATCGACAAAGATATATTTCTTTTTTATAGGAGGAATTTCCCCAAGGAAGAGGAAAGTTCTTGTATTTGACTGCTCCACAAGGAAGCTTAAAGAACGTACTGGTTACTTGAGGTCTGCCCTCTACAGAGAACCATTGCTTGAGAAGCAAGAATTCTGAGGAACTGGCAGATTCTAGTCCACATTCTGCCACTAATCAGCTGGCGGCCAAGGATGGCTTAACCAGGGACGGCTGAATGACATAGCGGTGAAAATCGGGCTTAGAGTCAGGCAGACCTGTGTTCTCATCCTGACCCTGCCTCTTATTAAATGTATGAATGTGGACAAAGTCTTTCTAAGCCTCTTCTCTTCGGGTTTATTATTTCCACCAAAAGTGACCTGTTCTTTGATTCTCCTACAAAAAGAAGCCGCTTCAAACTTGTTCTGAGCCTAGATCTGCTTTCCAAGCAGCCTTCCTGGCTGAGAAATTTAGCTCATACAGGGGACCACTTGTTTATTGTGCAAATAAAGCCAAGCTATTTGCCCAAAGCCTTGCCTCAGCAGAATGTTAGACTCTGTTAAACCCTTTGTAGGAGTTCCTGGGAGTAAGTACAGTTTATCTATATTCATTTCCTCATTGGATACTTGACCTGCTTTGTATAGCTATCGAGCCCAGTAACTCAGCCCAGTTCAATCATGCCTAATGTACTCAGAGCCAAGTTACAAAATACTCCCTTGCTGCTGTCCTTGAAGTATCTTTTTACTTCGGACTTAACTGTTTCTCTAAAATGGGTACCCAGGGCCAGGAAATACATATGGAGATTATCAGGTCTGAGCCAAGGCTGACTGTGATGGCAATTCATCACCATTCATTCACTGATTTATCAAATACATTATTGGGTGCCTACTAGCAGCTGCTTTGTTCCAGGCACTGTGCTGGATGCTGAGGATACAGAGATGAAAGATGTGGCCCCACCTTCAGGTTGTACACAGCCCAACAGGTGAAAAACAGACATGTTCTCATCCTGACCCTGCCTCTTATTAACTGTATAAAGGCAGACAAAGTCTTTCTAAGCTTCCTTTTCCCCATCTCTAAAGTGGGAATAACAGTCCTACTTCATGAGGTTGGAGTGAGAATTAGTGGCTTAAAATATAGTACCTGGAATATAGACAGAGCTCAATAGATGGCATCTATGATTTCACTGTCACCATCATCCTGGGGACGGTCAATTATGATCTTAAATGAACAATTACAATATCCCTTGTGACGTATGAAGATAGGGAGAAGGTCTTAAAAGAGCATAGTCTGGGATGGTGATGAGAAAGAAGGCTAACAAGAGAAGGGAAATTAATACCTAGCTGAGCCCAGAAAGATAAGTAGTAGTAAGTCAGACATGGGAAGGGCATCTAAGAAGACAGAATAATAGCATAAAGAAAAGCCTAGAGGCCAAAAAGAAAAGGCACTTTCAGGAAACTGCAAGTAGTTCAGTATGCCTGGATCTTGGCACATATGTGGGGAAGTTGTGGGAGAGCAAGTAAGGAAGGGAGGGGCCGTGCCATTATCCTTGGAACACCCTTGTGGCTCTTCCATCAGTGCTCCCGTATAAATACCAGATGGTGCATGTCCCTTAGCAGCCTTCTCACATGGCCTTAGCTTTAGAGATAGGAGTGTTTCTTTCAGTTTTCCATTTCTTCCTATTCCAGTCACTGTTGATGTCATAGGGAAGCAACATGGCTCTGGTATAATCTTCAGGAGTTTCCCTGAGAGTGTGACCCACCCTCTAATACCAGACCAGAGAGTTCTCCATCAGGTAGGAGGAAGTCCTGGGAGAACTGGAAGAGGAAAGAAAGTATCAACTAGTGTTCAGCTGCTGCCAAAGCCATTCCTATGACCAGTGTCTCTTTTGCTCCCTGATGACTTTGACCTAGCTACAGTTTGGGAGGTGAAGCTTTAAACTTGCTATGATGTCCTATAGGCAGGTCAGTTACCTCAAGTCCACAGGAACTAACAAAGGATGTACTTTGTGTCTAGGACTCTGCTAGGCACTGAAGAGAAAGACTAAAACAGTGTACTGAGACTCAAAGGGGTTATCTAAAGGTTACAAGCAAGTAGGTGCAGCAGAACCAGAAACCTAGCAGGACTCCAGAGTTCATGATCTTCCTGATACATTCTGCTGCTCTTTGGGCATTAAGTATGGCCAATTTAGCTTGGGGACAGCTAGGAAAGAAAGTACAAGCCATGGCCGACCATGTCATTGCACATCTTGTTGACGTGACCTGAATGAGCCTGACACAATAGAGGTCTACATTCAATCAATGGGAGGAATATTGATTGGCTTTGTAAAGCAGGAAGAAGTAAAATATGACTGGGAAACTCTTGGCAAGCTCAGGTGACCTTGAAGAGGTCAAAGGTAGGCTGCTATTCAACAGAGCTCCGGGAAAACCAGGAGAAGCCATAACTGACCCTTGCATCTGCCCTAGGGTAAGTAAAATAGTCTCTAAGGAGCTCTTGGGTCGGAGATCCAATCAGTTACTGTGGGCCATGAAGAATAAAAGGCAGTAACTGGAGGCTGAGGAGGTTTGTGGACCATTCAATTTTTTCACTAGATTTGGTAATCAGTATCTGAGATTATGTATCATGTCTTATCGGTGGTGAAAGCAGGGAGAGGGGCAAAGGAACAGCCTAAAGAGAGAGAAATTGATGGAATTCAAAGGCAGAAGACTCCAGTAGACTAACAGAACGAATGTATATTAGACTGGAAATTCACTTTAAAACCCGTGTGTCATTTGGCTCTATTAGATTTAGACACAAAGATTTCATTTTAGGTGTCAGTGAGAAATATCTGTATGCCACTAAAAGAGAAGATGTAACCAGTCCACCTTTCCAAGGGACAAGGTGGAGAAGTGGCTGTAAGTCCAGTTAGTTGCCTGGAAGAGATAAACATTTACAGACTTATACAGAATGGGAATTGGGACACACATTAACAACGGAGATTGGCCCTAGAAGAGGTAGCTGAAATGGGGCGACTGCATTTCATTGAACTCCAGCCTGCTCACTATAGGGATGTGGAATTAAGACACTCTACCTGCCTCTATCAGCGTTTCCCTCTTCATATAATAGCGACGATTGATAACCTCCCTGAACCTGTCTCACAGAATTATCAAGAAGATGAATAATGCAGCATAGTAACATGCTTTGAGACCTTTGAAAGATGCCTTGTATAAGTTCTGGGTATGATTTTGTCATTATCATGATTACTTTATCACCTTATCATTGCAAAAACACATGCTTGGAGAACTGTGTTGGCCATTTTGACATAAATTTCAGGCCAACTTCTTTTTCCTCCCTTATTTCTTTCCACACTAATGGGCATTAAGCCAAAATAACTGGTCTACTCAATCTCCCCAGTATATTATGAGCATCTTGACCTTTGATTCTCTGCTCATATCATGCTCCCTGCCTATTCTTGCTTTTCCTCTCCAGTTTTCTAAATCCAGTCCTTTTTTTCAACGTCTAACTCAGGTTTCCTCTCCTCTGTGAAGTGACTCTCTTTGTCTTATTCAGCACTGTATTAGGCAGGCTTCTCCAGAGAAATAGAACCAATAGGAGATATACAGAGATATTTTAAAAGAGATTTATTATAAGGGATTGGCTCATGTGATTATAGAGGCTGAGAAGTCCCACAATCTATCATCTGCCAGTTGGATGCCCAGGAAAGCAAGGGGTGGAGTCACAGCCAAAGGCCTGTGAACCAGGGGAGCCAATGGTATAAGTCCAAAGGCCTGAGAACCAGAGCACCGAAGTCTGAAGGTAGGAGAAAATGGATGTTCTAGCTCAATGAGAAATCAAATTCACCCTTCCTCATCCTTTTCATTCTATTCAAACCCTCAAGGGATGGGATGGTGCCCACTTGCATTGGTGAGGGTGATCTTCTTTACTCAGCTTTACTGATTCAAATGCTAATCCCTTCCAGAAACACCCTCACAGACACATCCAGAAATAATGTTTTACCAGCTATCTGGGCACCACTAAGCCCTGTCAAGCTGACATCTAAAGTTAACCATCAAAAGCACACACAGTCAACAAATACTTATTGAATGCCTACATGTAACATTGAGTGCCTGGACCCTGGGACTGTAGCCCTGCGTAAGGACACTGTCCTTGTCCACAGGAAGCTTATGGTCCAGTTTACTCACTTCCAAAATATCTTAATGGTGTTCCAGTAAGAAATATATTTTACATCACAGCCCATTACACACATATATTTGTGTGTACACATATATAGAGAGAGACAAGAGTTTCACAATATAATATTTATTATGCATGCTGCCTTCTGTATCTTCTATTTTGTTTTAAATGATGCTGGTTGTGACCTGCTGTTATGATTTTATAGCCCCCTAATAAGTCTTGACTTACAGTTTAAAAAGCACTGGTCCCACTGAGATATAGAAAGGGAAACAGTCATGTAAATAGGTGATTACAGTATTGTGTTAGAAACATATACTTCTTTTTACTGTTCACCATTGTTATCTGTGGGATTCTTATTCAGTGAAAGGCTCCCTGAGAGTAGGGACTGTGGCCTGTATCTCTTTGTATGCTTCCTCCAGCCCTCAGTCTTGGTAGAGTACCCTCCACAGAGAATGCAATAGATATATTATTGTTAATGACTGTGCTAATTCAGGTCCTCTTAACAGAGCCAAGAGAGGCTTAGATGTGAAGGAGATTCACAGGGTCGGTGCCTGTGACGGTTAAAGGGGGAGGGAAGAGAAGCTGGGAAGAGCTTTCAGACCATGATGCAGCTCTGGTAACTGTGAAGGGGAGGTGGAATGAAGGGGAAATGGGTAGGAAGAATCATGGACTACAGCACAGTTACAAGAAGGGTTTGGCCAACCTGATAGGATGTCCCTGAGCCAAAGTCACCTACTGGAAGAGTCTTGCAGGAAAGGGCCTGCCTCATTATGCCCTGTGTGCTTTGTCAGTGGCTGGGAGCAGCCCGTAGGAAGTGTGGCCTCAGCAGGACCACGGTGGAAGATCCAGAGGAGCAGTGAGGTTGTCAGTCAATTATGCTGCCCACATAATTGTGTGAGTGACAATACTTTTGACATCATAGGCTAGGTTTTCCTTTTCAACTGGAAGCAAGTAGTAAAAAATTCTAGTTAAGCGTGTCACTTTCCAACTGTACTTTGTTGTAGGTTCTTTCCCCACACCGCCTTTGGCTGTAGAGATGAGGCCCTCTCCAGCTGGCCCTCCCACCATCTAGCTGTCCTGCTATGGACTAAGCTTTAGGAGTTTCTTTTGATACTGTCGTTCCAGGTTAGTGTTCCTCAGGGGTGGGTGCTCAAGAAAGTAGGTAACAGGAGAACCTTGAGAAAAGCTGCCGGCACCAGTGAATACTTACAGCCCCAAACCCAGAGACTTAAATGAATTATTCCCTGGTTAGTGACTCAGTTCTCTTCCTCCACTCCCTGTCCTTTACACCCACTGCAACCCACAGGGAAGATTTTGGGACCTAGGAGAGGTCTCTCCTCACTTTTTTTTTTTTTTTCAGCACGCGGGCCTCTCACTGTTGTGGCCTCTCCCATTGCGGAGCACAGGCTCCGGACGCGCAGGCTCAGCGGCCATGGCTCACGGGCCCAGCCGCTCCGCGGCATGTGGGATCTTCCCGAAACGGGGCACGAACCCGCGTCTCCTGCATCGGCAGGCGGACTCTCAACCACTGCGCCCCCAGGGAAGGCCCTCTCCTCCCTTTTTAATTCAGGCCCTGCAATTTTTTTTTTTTTTCAGCGCGCGGGCCTCTCACTGTTGTGGCCTCTCCCATTGCGGAGCACAGGCTCCGGACGCGCACGCTCAGCGGCCATGGCTCACGGGCCCAGCCGCTCCGCGGCATGTGGGATCTTCCCGAAACGGGGCACGAACCCGCGTCTCCTGCATCGGCAGGCGGACTCTCAAGCACTGCGCCACCAGGGAAGCCCCAGGCACTGCAATTTGTGAAACAAAGCTTTCTTACATCTTCAACAGATTGTGAAGTTGTTGGTGAGCTGGGATTGGCTCTATTCTTTCTAGTTCTTTTGTCCCCCATCTTGGGACAAAGCGGCCCAGGCTGGGGCACTGACTGAACACCATCTGATGACCACTCAGGCAGAGAAAGTGGCCTCTCGCCAGCCCAGCAGGAACAGGACCTCTTAGTGATCTGAACATAAATGTGACATAACTTATTTATAGCTGTCAGAGCAGACTGGCAATATCTCATTCTGTGACTACCTTTTTAGGTAAAGGGGCATCCCCTGATTTTTGTGGCCAGTCAGCTCATAGCTGGTCCAGTTTCAGGCCTAGTTCTCAAGATATCACTATTCATGAGTAACTATTAAAAGAAATGTCAGTTGGATTAAATAATGACTATGTTCAGTATTTGTTCAGCATTCTACTTCGTAGGAACTCAAGCCCTGTACAAGCATAATCTCACTAATCCTCACAAGAGTCCTTTCAAAGAATTGGCAAATTGCCCATTTTGCCAGTCTGGGCAAAGGAGTATTGCAAGTTAAGACTGTCTCAATCACTTAAATAATGGGGGGGGGGGGGTCATCGTTAGTGACAGTGTAGTACTTGGAAGATTGGGGAGAAAGGGACAAAGTCTCTGAATGCATCCCATCCAGGCCTAATTAGGTTGGCAACTGCTAGGCTTCACCCCTGGTCATTCAGAAGATAATCAAACTGAAATCTAACCCATATGTTCACTTGATTTTGACAGATCTTTTTCTAAGATCCTTAGTACCCCAAACTAAATGGATTTCCCTCCCCTCTGTAGTTCTGTACACCTAGTACTTCTCTTATGACATTTACCAAATTTGTTGTATCAGGAATAATTTAATATTTTATTAGTAATTATGAAACCCTTGTATTTACATGATGTTTTATGGTCCATGAAGCTTCCATTACACACACTATTGTACTTGACCCTTCCAACACCTTGAACAAGTTACCTAACCTTCATGAGCCTCATTTTCTTCCTTTGTAAATCAGAGTTATACCAGCCTTTCTTAAAAGAGTTGGCAAATATGCTCATTTTGTCGGTCTGGGAAAAGAAGACATCTAAATTAAGACTTACTAAATCACTAATCAAATAATGCTCTTAGGGTCATCGTGGGGAGCAACTGAGCTAAGGGAGGTGACAACTGATTTGTAAAATGCAAAGGCATGTAGGGGTAGGGAACAACAAAGACTCTAAGATTTCAAGCTTTTGAGGCTAAATATCAAAACAAAGACTTGCAGCAACACGTGAGAGGGAGAAGATTTACACGTTGTAACTGAATATCTGATAGGTTATCTATCTGTCTGGCCAGTCAGGCTTTTGGGCTGGTGCTCAGGGGGAAATGTCAGGCCTAGTAGGTGTAAGAGGCAATGGCATGTAGGCAGTAACTGAAGACAGCAGTGCGGATTACATCACCAGGGAGGGAGGGTAGCACAAGAGGCCGAGAAGAACCTTTGGGAAGGCCTGCGTTAAGGGCTGGAGTGTATGGAGAGGTGACGGCTGAGGGGAAGCTGGAGTGCCTTCTCCAAAGGGAGGAAGAGATTCTAAGTCAGATATTAGAAGGCAAATGGAAGGAAAAGAGACTTTGGATTCGCAGCTTAAGAGGCCATTGGCGTCTTTGAAGAGGGTGGTTTCAGTATGGGAGTGGGTCGAGGAATGAAAAGGAGGAAAAGGAGGCAATTGGTGGAGAATCTGCAACGTAAGCCATCTTTTTGAGAAATTTGGTGATAAAAGGCAATAGAGAGATTGGATGGTAGCTTTAGGAAGAAATAAGACCAAAGAAATGAAAGAAGTAGTAATAGCTAATGCTTAACAATTATATATTTTAATTAGCAATTGCATAGCATTTATAATGTGTCAGACACTGTTCTAAGTGGTTGACAATTAATTTATTTCATTGTCAGCTCTGCATGATGAGATAGTTGTTATTATGATTATCCCCTGAGGACTGAGGCACGGAATGGTTAAGTAAGTTGCCCAAACCCACAGTTAGCAACAATAGAACTGGTATTATTTAAACTATAGGCAATCTGGTTCAAGAGTCCATGTTCTAAGTCACCTTTCCCTCTGGAATGATTTGGTAGTAGCTTGAGGAAGAAGTATCAGGATTTTTTCTTATTTTTAACGGGGAAGACTTCAACTCGATGGGATGCTAAGAAGGAGCCAGTCCTTTAAGAGAATGAACAAGAATTTCTGGATAATGAAAAGAACAAGATGCCAGAGTCATGAGCAGCCATGGTGGGAAAGTGTAGATGAAACTGTTAGTCTTGAACAAAGTCAGCACTAATTCTTCTTAAATAAGAAGATGATGAAAATATAAATTACATTTTAAGGAGAGGGAAAACTGAGTGAATTGATATCAGATGGAGATTCTGCTGAGAGAGCTTGGGGGAGTGGTTAAGGCTTGAGGAGAAAAAGCTGCTGCTTCCTGGAAGGGAGAGAGAAGTCCTCTCCTAGCAAACTGCACTGAAGCCACTTAGTATGATGACTAAAGGCATCCTATATTCAAGGCCATATGCTGAGAGCTCAGCCTCCTTCTTTTATAGCTTTGCACAAGTTGAGAATGCTACTGAAGAGACACTTACAGGAGACAAGATCAGATCAAGTAGCACTTGGGACTTCCGTGGTGGCGCAGTGGTTAAGAATCCGCCTACCAATGCAGGGGATAAGAGTTTGATCCCTGGTCTGGGAAGATCCCACATGCCTCGGAGCAACTAAGCCCGTGAGCCACAACTACTGAGCCTGCGCTCTGGAGCCCGCGAGCCACAACTGAGCCCACGTGCCACAACTACTGAAGCCCGTGCACCTAGAGAAGCCACCGCAATGAGAAGCACACACACCGCAACAAAGAGTAGCCCCCGCTCGCCACAACTAGAGAAAGTCGGTGCATAGCAACAAAGACCCAACACAGCCAAAAAAAAAAAAAAAAAACAGCACTTGCATGGCTTACTGTTTTTACAGAGCTCAGAGAAGGGACAGATCTGTACACTTCAGAGGAGCTGCGATAAGGCTGGGCTTGAGCTGGACCTTGAAAACCAGGAGAATTTGAAAGATAGAGGAAGAGCCAAGGTATTTGGTGGTGGAGGAAGGGATAGGAACGGAAGGATCAAAAGAAGAGAGGCAGGCATTAGAAGGAGCTCTTGGTAAAAGTGCAGGAGCTGGGGTGAAGGGAGCAGTGGCATTCAGGCCAAAAGACAACCCTACCCAGTGACTTACTCCTGATTTGGGTCCCCTTGGATCCTCATGTCTCTATCAGTCTCCTTGGTTATTTCCTACCCCGTTGTGCTTTTTTCCACAGCAATCATCATTTCCTAATATACCATATTTAAAATTTGTGTTTTATTTATTTATATGTACTACTGGATTGGCCAAAAAGTTCATAAGATGTTATGCAAAACCCGAACAAACTTTTTGGCCAACCCAATAGAATGTAGGCTCTGTGAGAGCAGGGATTAGGGTCTGGTTCCTTGGTATATCTCTAGGGCCTAGATCAGGCCTGGTGTGTAGAAGGTGCTCCCTAAAGATTTGCTCAGTGAATGAGTCCACCAGCAGTTTCAGGGTTAACGTGGGGGTGCTTCCAGTGTAGGCTCAGGGATCCCTGGGCTCACAGCCGGACTGTGGAGAGAAGCCTGCCAGCCTGCTTCTCGAATGGATGATCTTTAACACCAGGTGAAAAGCAAGCTCTCAAAAATGAAGGGCAGAAACTTCTGGGAACTGGGGACGGAGGAAGACATCTTCCCTGAGGAGGTGGGAGAAGATGTTTAAGGACTGATGGATTTTTGGCTAAACGATCCAGAATGGTTTAGGTAGGAGGATGAGGGCCCTGGTGGGGCTTGACAACTTTGGGAGGCCCCACTGGCTCTTCCAGCCCTCAGGTTTTATTCATCTGTTCCCTCAGTTCTCACTGGGGGCTGTGCCAGCCCTGGTGAAAGGAACAGTTTGTTCCAGAGTCCTCTTCTGGGTAAAAAGCATCCTCAGATCCTGGTCCAGGTAACAAGGGCTCCTTGTATCCTTGCCAGTTTTTTTAGACTGTCCAATAGCAAAAACATGATTTTTTTTTCCCCTACATACA
Organism: Lipotes vexillifer; assembly: GCF_000442215.2. NCBI lineage: Eukaryota > Metazoa > Chordata > Mammalia > Artiodactyla > Lipotidae > Lipotes > Lipotes vexillifer. The sequence continues at coordinate 1,070,483 of NW_006771436.1, forward strand.
TTTAAGTTTAAAATTGGCTTCAAACAAGGAAACAAAACACGCACTGTTCAGAGGCCAGGAGTTACAAGTCTGAGCACTCATTGCCCAGTGATGGAGTGGATCCATGGTAGGCATTCCTGTGTTTAGAAAGCG
>NW_006771436.1:1070739-1090827 GCF_000442215.2 Lipotes vexillifer
CATTCCTGTGTTCAGAAAGCGTCAGCAGTATCATGGGTCTGCGCCCACCTCAAGCTACCAATCCCCTCAACGCGTCAGCAGGGTCATTTAATGTGTCAGCCCCTCTGTGAAGGGGTGATCCAAATATCCTGCTCTGTGAAGTAGGCTTGAGAGTCCTCCGTGTTCCTGCGTCTGAAGAGCGAAGGGGGCCTGCTCCCACCTGTCAAAAACACCTTGTGTTCCTTAAAAAAAAGGCAATTTGCTCTTAGTCAGTGGCACTGCTGTTTTGGAACTCGATTGGCCACTTGTCAGGAGAGATCATTTGTCAGACCAGGTGAGCTGGCTGTTTCCTGGGAACCTTGGCATGTGGCTGCAGTCTCCCAGGGAGAGGCCTGTTGGCTTTGAATTCCTTTCCCCCAGAGAAAACCTGAAAGCAGTCCTCCCTCCTTCTGAAAATGCCCAGGAAGAAAGACTCACAGTGAGAAACCTCTAACTGTCTTCTAGGAAGGGTGGGCAGGTGAGGGAACACCTGGTGACATCTGTCAGCCCGGCTTCCTCAGCTGAAATAGCCGCCATGGAGTGACAGGCCCCTCCCTTGGGCCAAGACATCCTGCACGGAGCCCATTTCCTATTGAGCAGAGAGGCAGGCAGGGCCTGAGCAAAACTCCCCAGGGCCAGGGCAGCTCTGCCGGGTGCCCTCCTGAGCTCTGGTCTCAGTCGGGGTTGGTGTAGTCCAGCGCTGGAGGTGGACTTTGATACCTGTCTCGGGATGCATCCTGGCAAAGGACTGCATGTGTCATTGCCACCTGACTCTGATGAACAGGGCGTGGGTGTCATACTCCAGTCCGGAGGACTGATTTGGCAGCGGGTGGCTGAGGCAGTGTCAGGGAGGGAATCTGGCTCAAGGGTCAGCTGAGGGCCTCATGTTTTTGACCTGCTCTCCGCCCCACTCTCCTTTTCCTTTTCCGCTGGCACGGGCACAAACTCTCCTGAAGAGGAGGAACCACATCGTAGGGCCTGCTCTGTTCCAACAATGCCTGGGTTCTAACCTGAACTCCACCACTGGGTAGCTGTTTGTCCCTAGGTAAATTACTTTATATCTCTGTGCTTCAGTATTTTAAATCCATCTTGTAATAGGAGGATGAAAAAATGATACCTACTTCAAGACTTATGAGAATTAAAAGAGTTAACACATGCAAAATGAACAGTGCCTGCGTCAGGATACATGCTCGAAAAGGACAGTATTAAGTCATCACCATAACGCTTCTTACAGCCCTCTAGAAGATGCTGCTGCAGACTAAGCCAGGTAGAAGACACTCAAGAATATGAAGTTGCTAAAGAATGTGATGAAGCCTGATCCCCATGCCCACCCATGGGCCAACCCTTCTCCTGCCCTGATCCTTGGGGAAATTGTGCTACTTTTGTAAATTTTATGAACTCTCACCCAGATTTTAATGCTATAGAGCCTAGAGCTCGGTTATACCTCTGCCCACCCCTACGCCCCATAGATACACTCCCCAAGGGGAAGAATTCATTTCGTCACTTTTTAGCCTTTCTGGCCCTTAAATTCTACTTTCAGTCAATTTTGGGGGGAAATCAATAACCACCACCAAAACCTGGGTACCAAATCTGTTTTCTCCACTGCGAGACCTAGTGTCTCCCAAAACTGAGGCCTCCATGTGCTGTGGCCATGAGGCCAAATTAATCCACATTTTTAGAGGTCTGTTTCTTCAGAGGATTGTTTCTTTAACGGCTGGAGGGAATATCAGAGAAGGTGAGAAAGTCCCACTGCCATCTGCTCTCTGACAAAAGACCGAGGGCAGCTGGGGCTTCCATGAGCCCTCTGTGGCCAGCCCTCAGCTAAGCCTTTTCTAAACCTCCGCCTGGAGTTGGGTGAGGGACAGTTCATCATAATGTGGTTGAGAGCCACGTTCATCTGTGGAGCCTAAGAGCACATTACGTATGAGATAACTGAGAGTTGAGAGTCTACACCGGTGCTTCTGGGGTTCCAGTGTGCCGCAGAATCACCGGGAGAGCTCCTGAAAGCAGAGCGTGCTGGTCTCACCCCAACGCTTCAGATTCAGTAGCTGGGGTGGGGCCTGAGAGCATGCATCTCTAACAAGTCCCTAGGAAATGCTGAGGATGCCGCTTGGGAGCAGATTCTGAGAACCACTGATATACCCAACCAAGGGGGTTTTCCAGCTTCTCTCTAGCAAAACCCAGAGTCACCGGTTCCTTCTCATCCTTAATCCTTCTTTGGAGCAGAGCCACTGGGTGGATAGTGCTGCCATTAGGAGGTCAGGCTCGGGGGTCAGACTAGCTGGATTTGAATCTTGGCCTCATTTTATCAGCTGTGTGATCCTGGCCAAAGTACTTAGCCTCTGTGCCCCAGATTCCTCACAATAATAAATACTCACATTTTCTGAGAGCTGGAGCAGCTCTAATGTATTTATTATTTGTGTGTTAAATTCTTCCAAGACTATGAGGTAGGTGCCATTATATCCCTAATGAGGACACAGGCACAGAGAGAGATAATAATAGCAAACACCTCGTAAGATTATCATTTGGATTGAGTGAGATAATCCATGTTAAACTTTCATTTGAAGATCTAAGAATGTTAATGACTTGCAATGTGGAAACAAAGATTTGAAGGTCCTTTTCCTTCTTTTGAGATTTTTAAGGATTGGCCTAAGAGGATGACCCATCCCACTTCCTCCTGGGTCCTAAGGAAAAGACCTACAAATCACATGCACATCTCCTCCCGGGTTTAGGTCCTCCCACAGGAGATCGGGCTGCCCTCTTGCAGACCTTCTGTCTCTGGATAGCGGTCACGGTTCTGAGGGCCCCAGGGCATGCGCGGTGGGGAGGTGGGCATGGGGAGGCCTGCAAGAGGACGTGTGCAGGAAAGCAGTCGGGTGTGTGCGCCTGATCAAGCAGGGAGTCATGTATGAGACCTGACGGGGCAGCTCTGAGAATGCAGACTGTTTTCAAGCTCACCAGACCAAAAGAGGAGAGAAAGAGAGAGGAGAAAGAGCTCCCCAAACCCTGAGCTGCGCCAGCGCATTCCAGCAGGACAGACACTTGCTAGTGGCCTTTGTTTTTCTACCAGAGCTGGAGGGGCGGGGTTAGAGACTGGGCCTTTGCTTTTCCTGACCTCCACACTTTTTAAGCTGTCCTTTCACAGATCAGGACAGAGGGCTTTTGTTAAACCTAGGCTGAATATGAATATGAATTGGTATCAGTCACCATCACTAAACTGAGTGAAAAGCAGATGATTAAACCTTCAGAACTTTCCAGCTATAAGAAACTATTCTGAGATGCAAGGATCCATCATTCAGTTCTAACCTATGCTCTCTCACCTCCCAGCGGCTCCACTGGCTCCTGAACCTCCTCTCTGTGTGCACACCCAGCCCTGTCTTTGGGTCACCTAGCGCCTACTCAACAGGTGGGGCGTGACTCCCCTCGACGCTTCCTATACTCCCTTCCCCAGCCCCTTTGCTCACCAAGGCTGGATTCGGTGCCCATCTCAGTGCCCTCCCAGCCCCGGTTCTCATCGCGGTTCTCTGTACCGCGCGCGCGGCCTGCTAGCTTGTCTGCTTCCCTCTCTCAACGTGAAGGCAGAAGCATCTCATTCATCCCTGATCTCCCAGTGCCAAGCACAGCACCAGACTGATGGGGGGGTAATCACTGAATATTCACTGAGTGGTGTTTTGGGCATGCCCACCCTCTTCTCGCCAGGCTCAGTGCCTGCTGTGGGCCTTCCACAAGGGGAAGGCCTGATTCCTACCCTCAAAGAGAACAATAAAAGGCAGGAAACACTTGCTGAGTCGTTCAGCTTGGTTAGTGGTAAACACTGGGGTGAGAACACATTTGACGTGCTCCAGCTTAAAGCCGGGCTGAACTGATTGAGCTGGGCAAAGAGAGATGCTGCCAGCGTGTTGTGAATCGGGCCAGAGTAGACAGATGAACGAGTGTCTGCACTGAGACGAAAGAACACGGGCTTAAACAGAAGCACTTACTGTCCAGTTTCATGCCTTTCTAGATACCTAGTTCCTCCGGTGTTTACAGTGCTGATAAGGTAAAGCCAAGGCTCTGGAAGACCAGCTTTCCGGAGAGGCTTTACCATGCTGTTGAGGGGCTCAGGAGTGCCACAGGTGGGCTAAGGGAGACATTATAGGATTTGCCATCTCATAGGGGTGAACATTATTCTGGCCTGAATCTGAGCTTTAAAGATATCCCTCTGGCAGACAAATCTCTGACTACTCCTCAAACCTCATAATTGCAGACTTTCTCTTCTACTCCAGTCAGTAGGTCCCCAATGTGTACCCTTAGCCATAAGGGAAACCAAGATGAAAAGGTATATGTGTAGGTGGGGGGGGGGTACCTCTTTTGCAACTGGACAGACACCTCGAAGGTCACTTCCTAATGGGTCAGTAGGGTCCTTTTTCTGTAGGAGAGATGAAATGAGGACAATATTCAGGTCTGGGAAGGCATATAATCTGTGAGGGGTTCCTATGTGTGCACCTGCTACAGAAAGACTCCATGGGCTGAACGCTGCCCCAGTGACTAGTTACTCTCTGGCCAAGTCTAATCGATCTTGTGTTCTTACTTTATTGCTTCTGTGTGCATATAGCCTTCTCAGGATGAATATATGCTCTTGGAGGGCAGGGTACATATCCTGGTAGTTCCTTTATATTTTAGCACAGTTCTGGGGACTTGGGATGGAGCGGGGAGGAGAGACAATACTTGTTGAGATGATAATAAAAATCAAAAAAGGGGGCTTCCCTGGTGGCGCAGTGGTTGAGAATCTGCCTGCCAATTCAGGGGACACGGGCTCGAGCCCTAGTCCGGGAAGATCCCACATGCCGCGGAGCAACTGGGCCCGTGAGCCACAACTACTGAGCCTGTGCGTCTGGAGCCTGTGCTCCGCAACAAGAGAGGCCGTGACAGTGAGAGGCCCGCGCACTGCGATGAAGAGTGGCCCCCGCTTGCCGCAACTAGAGAAAGCCCTCGCATAGAAACGAAGACCCAACACAGCCAAAAATAAATAAATTAATTAATTAAAAAAAAAAAAAGAAAGAAAGACATTGGGTACAAAGCTCCAGGTCTATTCATTGTCTTTCCAATCCAAGAACAGTGCGCTTAAATTTAGTCCCCTGATTTTACTGGCTTTATAAACTTCTGGATGAAATCCTGTGCAAAACTTCTGTGTTGTGGAAACGGGCATTCCCTTGCCCCCAAATGCTTTGCAATCTATTACAGAAGCTCGTGAAACTTTTCTGAGGCTGCTAGGAAATGTCCACTGTCAAAGGGAGCCTCTCTTTCCCTCCCTTCAGGCGCAAAGGTAAGGCCAGAGCTACCTCTTTATTTTGGAGTAAAATTTGGCTCTACCAATCCTTACCCTTCAGTGAGCAGTGGAGGCCAGATTCAACAAAACAGCACGAGGGAAACTCATCCCTGGACCAATTTCTATTTTTTTCCCCATAAATACTAAAATTGGTTTTCTTTTCCTCCAGTCCTTCTAGCTGAGAGATCTAATGTAGCAAAGTGGGTGACCTTTCTGTCCCTCAGGAAGAAATGACTAAAAGAAAGTAGAATGATTGTCTTCATATATTTGACTTGTTTATTTCTGATGCTAAAGAGGGGTTGGCGGGTTCTGTACGACTCACTAAGAGGGATGGGTAGAAAAGTAGAAGCTACACAAAGACTAATTTCAGCTCAGCAGGAGAAACTACTGTCTGCCAATTCCAACCATCTGAAATGGAATGATCTATCTGCTTTGTGGTGTAATGGGTTTCATCACACTAAAGGTATTTTCAAAATACCTAGTTTACTTTTTTAAAATAGGCAAACCAATGCAACAGGATGAAATTTAAAAGGAACAAAAAAATATATTATGAAAGGTTAGTCCCCTTCCCACCCCTGTTTCTCAGACATTCCTTTTTCTTCTGAAGAGGCAACCTCTGTCATCTGGTATTTAATCAAAGGCCAGACCACTCTTTGAGGAACACTGTAAATGGACTGTGGCTTCTGGCATTGGGCAAGATGACCTCTGATGACCTTCCATCTCTTAGATTTGCTGGTCATAATACATAAGGTTCTTCGGAAAATTGAATTTGAATTTGTAAAATACAAATTCACTGCCCAAGGACAGGGCTGAGGACTTGTGACTTGACAGTGGAAGTATTGGATGGGCTCTGAGCCCCGCTTACAGCAACAGGCAGGTTCCAATATGTAACAAAAGAACTCTCTGAGGGAAATGGAATATAGAGCCCTGTGCAAAGCTTGTAGGAACCTTTTTGTCAAATGTAGCTCCCACCACCACCACCATTTTGAAATTGAAGATTGGAACAGGACTGCAGGCTGGTGGGGAGGAGGCCAAGAATTAGAGGAAGGGGTTTGTGGGGGGAGGGTGGAGACAGGCTTCGGGTAGAGTGGAATGCAACGGTCACCGTGCTGTCAGGAAACGCTGGGAGTCCTAACACTGCCGACCCTGGGCAGTGACCTTTCCTGCTCATTGGAAAAGCCCAAGTGCTCCTCTTTGCCTTTATTCCTGGCCATCTCCTGCCTTCTCCAGGTTTCTCAGACTCTTGTAAAGTCTATTGTTGGAGTATCTAGAAGGCATGGTTTCATTCCCTGACATATAGGGTGGCACATGACTGCATACATGGAATCTCTTTTCATGTATCTTGGAAAATTCAAAGGTACTTTTGACCTTGAAGGTAAGCTCAAACCACTGATCCTGACAGGTAAGTTCAACTGCAGGTTCAAGGGCTTCCAGACCTGACAAATCCAGGCAGCATCTGTCCTATTTCAGGAGCTTGGCTATTTCCCCAGAATAAATGGAGGGAAGTGAAAAAAGGTGGGGCTTTCAAGCAGGACTCCAGACTGATCTTTAATTACAGGAGGTATAAGAGGCCATCTTACTCGTCTCTGGTTCAGCTTCTTAGAGGGGGAACAAACAATAAAACCATTTCATTCCTGACATTGTTACAATGGTCATTATTCATTTTAAAGGTTAAGAAATCAGTGTTTAGCAAATTAAATTTTTGAAAAGATGTATGTTTTCTAGACATAATTTTGTGTCAGCAATAACAAAGCACATGGCAAGCAAAATCAAAAAGTCATTAAGGATTTTCTTATCCAAGACAAACTTGAAGGGCACGTCAAGGGACAGATTATTACCCGGCTCTGTGCATGGAGGTAGATTTGGCATCACTTTCACAAGCATCTCTGCACGGTAAGCGTTTATCAAGACTTCTCTCAGGGGACTTCCCTGGTGGCGCAGTGGTTAAGAATCTGCCTGCCAATGCAGGGGACATGGGTTTGAGCCCTGGTCCGGGAAGATCCCACATGTCGCGGAGCAACTAAGCCCGTGCACCACAACTACTGAGCCTGTGCTCTAGAGCCCGTGAGCCACAACTGCTGAGCCCACACGCCTACAGCCTGTGTTCCACAACAAGAGAAACCACCGCGGTGAGAAGCCCACGCACCGCAACGAAGAGTAGCCCCCACTCACTGCAACTAGAGAAAGCCCGTGCACAGCTGCAAAGACCCAATGCAGCCAAAAAATAAATAAATAAATAAATAAATAAGACTTCACTCAGGGACCTTGGCCATGGGAACCTCTGGGGCTGCAGTATGGGCCTCCCCCAAGGCACTTGGGGCAGCGTTGTGCCATGGAAACATCACTTCCACTGATGACAGCAATAATAACAAGGACGGAAGTAATGTTCACAAGAGCTAACCTGTTTACGTGTCTACCACCGAGATGTTTGCTGGGAATTTGGCACGTATGTCCTCATTTTCACCTCACGACACTCATAAAATAGGGACTTGTAGTGACCTGGTTTTGCGTATGGGGAAGCTGAGGCTTAAAGAGGTCAAGTCACTTTCCCAAGGTCACACCGCCAGCAAGTGAAGGGGTCAAGGCACAATCCCAGAGACCACTTGACTTCTCAGATTCTGTGTTACCTCTTACGCTAAACCGAGTGGAGCCGACCCAAACGCGCAGGGTAATTCCAAAGAATGATCTTAGGAAAAGAGGAAGAGAATAATAGCAGAGTGAATGTGAGAAAGACCAAGAGTAGGATCAAGACACAAGTAAAAAGATTGCGGTGAGTGATGTTTAACTAAATCTGTGAATAGAAGTGCAGGCTGGGGCTCATCTTTTACATAATGCCCATTTGGATGGTGGGGGAAGTGTGTGTTTTGAAAGAAAGCCCTGCCGGTCTGGCTCTCACCTTCCCGGGCTCTACTCAAGGCTCCCACCTCCTGGACAGGGCAGAACTGGGGAGGAGGGACATGTGCTTCAGGCGGGACCTGGTCCCAGCTACTTTCCTGAGATCCATAATCAGAACCCCTGTGTCAGGCTACGGATCTGTCCAGAGCGTATAGTGGAGAGGATGAATTGGCTGAAAGAAGTCATACTGGCTACATACATGTGTTTCTGAGAAACACCTGTTACCAAGCACTCATCCTAAGCACTCATGAGCGGGAAACCCTGTCAATTCAGCAGCATGAAAAATGGAGAAACTTTGAACACAAACTATATGAATGATGTAAATTGTGAGAGAATGGAAATAATGATCTATTTATTGCGATGAAGAATGCTTATTGCCAATCACACACAAAAAACATTCCTGGTTTTGATAATTAGAAATAATCCTCTTTGGTCTGATCCCCACATTACAAAGACATCTTACATTGGTAACTGTGATTTGAGTACACTCAGACCTGGATTCGTGTTTTTTAATTGTTCACACAAACCTCAGCTCTATTAAAGAGGGTTTGGGAATTCCGAGGGTTCTTTTCTTCTTTGCTTAGAGGAAGAGGCATGCAGAATGCAGAGGCGTGTTTGACATGCACTTCTTCAATGTTTCACACTAAGCTAAAGACAGAAAACTATTCTGGTCCTTGGCAGTCCCCCCAGGACACGACTGATGTGCTTTTCTACGTGGGAGGCCTCATCATGCTGCAGAATTTCTGTTCCCAAGCTACCTCTGGCTTTATCTAGAACCCCCTTTTCCTTCTGAAGGCTAAGTATACTGAAAACATTCGGTACTGCTCTGCCTTTGTATACATGGGGAGCCAAGAATGTACTGCCACAAGCATGGACTCCTGACCATCACGAGAGACAATGGCTAAATTTCTAGAAACTTTGTGAGCTTGTTGTTAAGCCATGGGTAACTTGAAAGTGGCCTGGCTGGGAGTATTTACACCACAGTAATTGGCAAATGCTACAAATCAGGGCTTTTCTTTCTCTGAGAACTAAAAATAAGAGACCACTATCCCTTCACCAAACATGCTATGCATTCACAATTTTTTTCAGCAAAATTTGTTGCGCATCTGCTAAATGACAGACCTTATACTAGAATTACTAGAATAAGAGCCATAATGATAGGTGATATATGATCTCTGGGCCAGAAGAGACTTCATTAACTTGGAGAAGCTCCCTGACTATTTTCCTGTCTACTTCAGAGACAGGTGAAAAGCTTTGGATCTATTCACACTTGAGATGGAAATAGTCTGAAGTCTTTTCCACTTTCCATGATCAAACATCCTAAGAAAGAGATTTCAGAAGCTTGCAACCAATTCATCTCAAAATAAAATCTTTACTAAATGGCAGAAAAATCAAACCCCTGATTCTTTAGAAATATTTTTCTTAGTCTTTCTCTTCTAACCCTTACTCTGGATCCTTGGGGGTTTTTTCATGCCAAAGAAATGAATATAGTAGGGTAATTCCCTGGGATAACTTGGGGTATTTGCTTTTGCTAATGCTTTCCAGACTGCTGGGAATAGGTTCATAGGGATTCCATAAATTCTATTTATCATTTATTTATTTTTAAATCTTGTTCAAATATATAATTTTCTCATTAGCCTGCCCCCTGCTCTGGTTTTAATTCTGTAGCTCTGTGTCCAGAATTAAAAATGCCAAAGGGAAAAAGAGACTGACTTGCATTATATGACCCCAATACCACCTAGTTCTGCCACTTAACTGCTGAATGACCTTGAGCTATCACTTTCCTAATCAATGTGTAACAGAATGGTGTTTCCACCCACAGGAGCCTTTAAAGGATTAACTGTGACCCTCTAGGATTCTTAGAAAAGAGAAAAGCAGTTGATTAGTATTTATCCAGTGCTGGTAGTCCAAAAGACAAGCCCTGCATTGTCTAGATTATGGAAAGCCTTGGTTCCCTTACCGCTAAGAACTATAATCAGCTTAGAAGGATCTGAAACCCTGGTTGCTCAGATTTTCCATTGAGGATCAAGAAAATAAAGTGAAATGCCTTGCGGAGTTATCTTCACTGAGGGACCACAAAACCACCACAGAAAGGTAGAAACAGAGTCCAGTCAGCATGGAATTCTCTTTGCTTTCCTTTCAATATTTAACCCCCTTAATTCCCCTGCACAGCCTGTTGTGGTTGCAAAACAGGAAATAAAGCAGGATCAGGTAGGCCTCAAAGGCATGGGTCATCAGAGAATGTAACTCCTGGCATTCTCTTCAGGGCAACTTGAGAATGGAAGACAGCAAAGGAGCAAATCCCAGGACGGCAAATGTGAGGGTGCAGGAGTGGGTTGAGACGCAGGGGAATTACAGATTTTCTCTATTTCTCTTTCTTGTGGGCTTCAGTTCTTTACCTTTGCTGATTTTTCTAGAAGATTTCATTTGTAAGCCTCCTCTATTCTTAAGAGACCAAGCATTTTTTGGAACACCTGCTCTGTGATACATGCTGAGGATACATTGGACAACAAGATATCATTTCTTTCTACAAAGGAGCACATGGGAGAGAAAGAGAAGGAGAGATGTGAGCAGAGTATGTTAGGGAATGCAAAGCAGTAGAACAAGGGGATTGAAGAGCTTGTGGGAGGGGTCCTTAAGCCAAACTAGTTAAGTTAGAGGGAGCTTCCTGGAAGAGGAGATATCTAGGCTAGTTTAAGGACAAATAGCTATTAGCCAGGTGAGCAGTAGGGAGACGGTGTTTCAAGCAGAGGAAAGAGAACATGTGTAGAGACATAAGAGGACAAGGCACATCAAAGAACTCGAATCCTAAGAACAGAACTTAGGATTTGATCAGAGAGGAGAGGCAGGGGATGAGTAGGTAGAGGCTAGCACTGGAATAATCTGTTGGCCATGCTCAAGAACTTGCAGTTTAGGGGGAAAACAAGAAACCATTGAAGTATTTTAAGCAGGAGGATAGCCTGATTAAAATTGTGGCTTAGAAAGCATTTAAAAATAATATCATAATAGTAAGATTCGTTGATATTCATTGAGCACTTATTATGTGCCAGGCATATTTTGAGCACTTTTCTTGATATAATACATTTCAGTCTCACAACAGTCTTGCCCAAAGCCACATGGCAGCAAGAAGGTGTAGTGTCAGGACACAGACCCAGACAGGCTGCCACCAGCGGCCCTGCTCTCAGCCACTAAAATATAAACATCTTACGTTGTTGTTCTTCACTAAAAAATGTCAATTCTCATTGCTTACCTTTTCCTTGTTGTTTTTCAATTTTAAGCCAGTAAACTTTATGCCAGTTTACTCAGCAATTCTCATGCACAAATAAGAGGTCTAACTGTGAAAAACTCCAGATTTCAATTATCTAAGGTCTAGGGGGGTTACAAATTGAAAGGAAACCAAAGAGAATTCCATGCTGAGTAGACTCTGTTTCTACATTTCTGTGGTGGTTTTGTGGTCCCTCAGTGAAGATAACTCCACAAGGCATTTCACTTTATTTCAAACTTGAGTTTTGCTGGGAATCCACAGGCATTCCTATCCTCAGCTCAGTTTCTGGATCTCAGAATGAGTTGCTCCTCCTTTAGAGGATTATGAGAGAGAAAACTAATTCCCTCTATTTCACTCAGAACCAGTTTTGGGGAATCAAATTCCTAGTTAACATGGAGCACGATTAAGAAAAATCCATCAGAGTTAAATGAGTGATAATATAAAAATTTTAAAAGGATGACTTTCACTTCTAGAGAGCAAGTTTGGTGCTTTTAGGAAGCCCCAGATTCTGCATAGCTCCTGAGATATGCTTGCAAATACTAAATATTACTTTTAATCAGTCCATCAACCAAAACTTACTGAGTACCGGCTCAGTGCCAGGCACCATGCTGGCTAGATACAGGGAAATGGTTAAGTCATGGTTTGTTCCTTCAAGCCTAAAGGAGGAACTCAGAGTCAGTCACTGAAATTCTGACAATACGGATGTTTATCAGCTTCATCTCCCTGAACACTTCCATCTCCTCTGTGATGCTTGCCACAGGTGTCTCTTAACTTGAAAGAAATCTTAACACATTTCTTCCCCTGAAATGCTCCAGTTCTGGACAGTCACTCTAGTTCAGGGAAAAGAGAGATGATTCCTGACTTGGGCTGACTGGCTGAGTCAGTCGTCACCAATGCATTACTTCCTCCTACTTTCCCATTTGACTGACAAATGAGCAGGCATACTCTAGCCCATACTGTTCTTATAGGCCTATTTGGGAGTTAGCGGGCTGCGGCCATTGCCTAAAGGGAAAAGTGAAGAATTTTGATTTCCAGTCATTTAGGAAAGAATTACTATTACTTTAAGCATTGAAAACAGAAATATTTCTAAAAGATACAACAGCCCTTTGGAGAATCTCTGAAAAGCCCAGCTATGTGACCAGAAGCCAACTCCATCCCTTGCGCAAACCTACAGAGTCCTCCTTGGGAAGGTGTGACTTAGAAGGGCCTAAATGCAATGCTTGAGGATCAGTTGTCATGGAAACAAAGCTAGGACAGAAATAGCTCATTCAGTCTCATATCCCCTTTCCAACCAGGCACTGCTGGGGTGGTGGGGGGGGGGGGGAGGAGACACAGCCACAGAGTAGAAGGGACAGTCTGTGATCAGAGATTCCCAGATCAGAAAGCTTTACACTCTTAGTATTTTCCAGGAGAGCTTAACTTTCTCATTCCTCAATGGAGAAAGACATGCAGAGCTATGAGGAAGTGAGCTTTGGGGTTAATTTGACATTAACCCCATTCACAGCACTCTTCTCCTGTTTTCTCTCTTTCTTTCTCTCCGTCTACTCTACTTGATCATGCTCACCCCCAAGAGTGTCACAGTGACCTCTTCTGCAGGTTCCCAAGTGTTGACAAACCAGTTCCTTAACCATCACCTTTACCTCCACCGTCATCACTAGCTCCAAGGGATAGGTCAAACTTCTGAACTGGAGAGACAAGGATGCACCTTTTACAAGGAAATTGGAGGCTGCCTTCTCAGACACAGGCACCAAACTCAGCCGCACCCAAACACAGCACCACGTCAGACTTCCCGGTGATATCGCTGCCAGCATTTTTGTGTGCTTCAGTAGTTGATGACACCTTGGTTTTACAGTTATAAAGCCTCAGTCACCTTTGACCAGTGTCCAGCACGGTGCCAGACCATAATGAGTGTATGTGGCATAGCCTGCTCAGCCCCACCCACTTCCTTTAGAAACTGTTTCTCTCTCCCCACCACTTAATCTTTATGGAATTCTAAACTAATCCCATTGCAATGGTCATAATTGATTGCTTGATTTGATAGGGTGCGTTTTCAAGTTGGGCTAGGTGCCTTCTTTTAGATTTTTCAGCTTGGAACCACAGTAGCCAAAAGCTATAAGGCATGAATCTTAGAAGATGCCTGTTGTCAGGTTTTCCGCCATGGGGAAATAGGCAGTCTGCAGCAGGGGAAGGAAAAAGCTAACACCAGGAAGAAGGGAAAAGGTAGAGAAAGAATCCACATCATATTAAGTTCCTGGCTCCAGTGGTTCCTAGGGTCTGCTACATCCCTGCCCTTTTAGTGGGTTTATTGCTCTGGGAGAAAACCCAGTATCCTTCAAGCATACGTCCTTTTTTTTCTTTTCAAATTGTATGAATTGAGTTTCTGTCACTTGCAGCCAAAGGATCCTGACTCTTCTCTGGCACTTGGAGGCATTTTGTAAGTGTTTGCTGGATTACAAATGAGTAGTTTCTCAGTGTCCAAATTCAGATTATCATGAGGCTGGAAGATGTTGGAAAGGCTGCTTGGTTTATCCCTCATTCTGGGTGCACTCCAGTCAAGGAGAAAGTGCTCTTATTTATTTTTTTTTTTTGCGGTACGCGGGCCTCTCACTGTTGTGGCCTCTCCCGTTGCGGAGCACAGGCTCGGGACGTGCAGGCTCAGCGGCCATGGCTCACATGCCCAGCCGCTCCACGGCATGTGGGATCCTCCCAGACCGGGGCACGAACCCGTGTCCTCTGCATCGGCAGGCGGACTCTCAACCACTGCGCCACCAGGGAAGCCCAGTGCTCTTATTTTGAAAGCCCTCCTGGAAGAAGATTTTATAACCTCCCCGGGTTACTTAACAAAGGAGATAAGAGAAACATGGACAATCATGACATCTTGAATTTCTCTTTCTTCCTTAAAAGTCCCCTGCATTCCATTCCCAGTCTTAATGATTTTCCACTTCTTATTCTAAAAATGTTATTTTAAATCTTTAAATCTTTCATCTTTTTCAATCTGCATGTCATATAAAATCTATTTGTATTTCCCAATATTTTTTTTTTTGGTTAATAAGATTATATGTTGTTCCCTGATTACTCTTCCTGGCAATTATAGCAGCTCATCATTAAGGGGTATACGATACACATTCTTTTACCCAGCAAATATTTCCTGAGAGCCTTGTATGTGGCAGGCACTATGCTAAGAGCTGTGATACTGAAACATTATAGCTAGTTCCTCGGAGAAAATGAATCACTTAAAACCTAGTCTAAACCTGATATGGAATTTTATCTGTCTGAGTGAAATAATTACAGCTTCTGTCCTTATTTCCTTCATTGATTCATTCACTGTTCAGTCATTCAACAAATATTTTTGAGTTTCTATTTTAGGGGTATTATTCTGGCTCTGGGTTTACAGAGTTGTTTGAACCAGGTCTCTACATTCTAGTGGGAGAAGAGAGAGAAAAAGCAAGTTAACAATTAACTAATCATTTCAGACAGTATCAGATAGTGATAACTGCCGTGATTAAAAGAGGCAGAATAAAGTATTAAGCATCCTGGATTGTAGGTAGGCTATTATAGATGAGATAATCAAAGGGGTTTTCTCTGAAAAGGGGGGCATTTAAACAGAGTTTATGCAAAAGGTTGAGCCATGCAAAAATCTGATCTGCATAGCAGCCCTGCCAGATGGCCTGAGGAACTGCACTAGATGGTCTCTGGAATTCCTTCCGGTTAAAAAAAAAAAGCCCAGAATTTTACCCTTTCTACCTAGTTCCTGTTTTACAACAGTTTTTATGTTTCCTCTCAAAACCTTTACCAGCATCTGTAACTTCCAGATTCGGAGCCCAGAATTAGTCTCTAGTGAGGTTCTGTCAACATTACGACTCATGGCTCCAGCAACTTATGTTCATGTCTGTAAATGCCAACATGATACTTAATAAAAGCTACCATCTAGCCCTCCCTCATTCCAGGAAGAGCCTAAGATGCCAGACACAGACAAGTTATGATCTTTCAGAGAAAAAGAAGTAGCTTTGGGGAGCACTAAATGAGCACCCCAGTGCCACGGTTATATATAAACCTTGGTTTCTCCATCTGTAATTTTGGAGTGGTCTCAATAGACAAAATATTACCTTCATAATTTAAACTCACAGGAAAGAGACTAGAGTCCAAATCCTTACACAAGGAAGTCTACCAGATGCTCAGTGTCCTTTGGTTTCAGTAGAATGTACTGATTTTGATTACTGCTAGAGTTGGTGGACCATCATATGGGCATTGAGAACCTTGGTGGTGAGGATTTACTTTTTCTTCTGCTGGTCACTGTGACACAACTACAAATTAAATTCTGAGATTGAGAATATTTGGGCCACACTAGCAGTGTGAACTTAGACCACTTGTATGAGTGCCAGCTTGTAGTTTCATTTCTCATGTGAGATGTTTTTCACCCTCTCACCATCGGTGCCGAGACCGAGGCACGCAAGATTTTTTGCTGTCTCTCTCTGAGTGGTGGGTTTATTTCTTGTTTACTTCTGTATGGAAAGTGTGGCCCTTTGGTGTCTCAGCTTTATGTAGGGGTCTCCCACTAGATTCTTCATCTTGGGCATTAAAAAAAAATTATGTACTTATTTGGCTGCGTTGCGTCTTAGTTGCGTCACGCGGACTCAGTAGTTGCGGCACACGGGCTTAGTTGCCCCACGGCATGTGGGATCTTAGTTCCCCGACCAGGGATGGAACCCGCAACGCCTGCATTGGAAGGCAGATTCTGTACCACTGGACAACCAGGGAAGTCCCTTCTTTATTGGTATATAAAATAATGGTGCATCTTTTCATTGATGGCATCTTAGATAGGGTAACATACAGTGATTAATTAGAAAGTCTAGCACTTTGGAAATGGAATGTGAGATGGTATGTGGAATGAGGGTGCCGAAGCAGGGGAGAAAAAGCCACTGAAAAGTGATGTGGCAGCAAAGGAAAATACTACTTCATTTTCTACAGTCAGTCAGAGAAGAATAAGAATCTGACTCGACTGATACAGTGCCATTATTATAACTATTGACTGCGGGAACACTGGAAGACTGAATGCCTGGGAAAGAGATATGATACTAGTGAGACCTTGTACTTTAGATGGATGTCAAAGGCCCAAGCATAGCTAGGAGAGTGGCTCCAAGAGTTTACATCTCACTGGTACCCGTAGCTTCAAATACCACCTTTAGACTGATGACTCCTAGACATGACCCTCCAGTCCAGATCTCTCTTCCTAGGGCCAGACCATATATTCAGCTAGAAACTACCAAGATTTACCAACCTTGCCAGATTATTGCAAAAGCCTCTAACTGATCTCTTTCCAACTGGTGTTTCCTCCTTCCACTCAGCTGCCAGTGTTTGTTCTTTCTCAGACCCAGTTCTGATCATGCTTTTCTCAGCTTATTCAGTTAAGTATTACACAGCCAAATAATCCAAATAATGTCATAACCGGTATTTTGCACATGACTTTATGATCACACTTATCATATGGTGTTGTAATGCTTTGTCTCCACGTTGTCTTTCTCATTGGACTGTGAGTTTCTACAGAAAAGTATTACATTGGAATCTTTTTTGTAAGGCTTCCATAGAGTACACAATAGGAACTCAAGTACTGAATGAATGAATGAGAGCAAATGTTGGATTGGGCTGAGGTACCTTCTTGTTAAACATTATTAACTCCTTTTAAAACCACCACTGTGGAACTTCCCTGGTGGTGCAGTAGTTAGGAATCTGCCTACCAATGCAGGGGACACGAGTTCGATCCCTGGTCTGGGAAGATCCCACATGCCATGGAGCAACTAAGCCCATGTGCCACAACTACTGAGCCTGTGTGCCACAACTACTGAAGCCCATGCGCCTAGACCCCGTGCTCCGCAACAAGAGAAGCCACCGCAATGAGAAGCCTGTGCACCGCAATGAAGAGTAGCCTCCGCTTACCGCAACTAGAGAAAGCCTGCGTGCAGCAACAAAGACCCAAAGCAGCCAAAAAAACCCTCAACACTGCCACATTTCTAATTAATTTATCAATTCCTTAATACATCACCCCTGTTGACTCTTGTGTAATATTCTACAAGAAAGAAAATAAAAAGACTTCTAAGCACAGAGTTAACCGTAAAGTAAGAGCCCTCCAAACACAATTTCAGATCCATTAGGTAATACTGCATTTAAAGTGAATTAATAATTTATATATACTGAGAGCTAGGTGCTAAGGTGCTGTACATAATTACTTCCTTTAATTGTATGGCAACCCTATAAGGTATATTACTATCTTGGTGTTACAGATGAGGAAACTCAGCCAGCGTGAGTACAGAGTCCAAGCATATAACCACTATAGTTCCTCACCCCCTTAGAGGCTGCCCTTTTTCACTAGATCCAATATCGAGTGCTCTTTAAAATCAGCTTATGGACAATTCTCCTAGGAAACCCTCTCTTCACTTCCCCACCCCTCCTACTACCCTGTGCATACCTCTATCACAGCACTTCTAACATTTCATTGTGATTATCTGTCAACCTACCTCTACTGCCCAATTAGATCACAAACTTCTCAGGAGCAGAAAACAATGATATTCACTGTTGGATCTACAGCACCCAACACAATGCCTATTGCTCAGTAGGTTCTCACAGAATGTTCATTGAATTAAATTAAAGTAAATGACACAGGTCAATGGAACAGAACAGAGATCCCAGAAGAAAATCCACGCATACATGGTCAATTAATTTACAACAAAGGAGCCAAGACTATACAATGGGAAAAGGACAGTCTCTTCAAGAAATGGTATTGAGAAAACTGGGCAGCCACATGCAAAAGAATGACACTTGGACCACTATCTTACACCATACCAAACATTAACTAAGACTTGAACGTAAGGCCTGAAACCATCAAGCTCCTAGAAAAAAACATAGGCAGTGAGCTCCTTGACACCTGGCTTGGTGATGATTTTTTGAATCTGATACCAAAAGCAAAAGTAATAAAAGCAAATTAAACAAGTGGGATTACATCAAACTAAAAAGCTTCTGCACAGCAAAGGAAACCATCATCAAAATGGAAAGGCAACCTACTGAATAGGAGAAATAATTGCAAATCATATATTCGATAAGGAGCTAATATCCAAAATATGTAAAAAAACAAACAAACAAACTCATACAACTCGAAAAAAAAAACAACAACCCAACAACCCAATTAAAAATCTTTGTCTGAGAAGACATTTTTCCTTAAAAGACATACAGATGGCTAACAGGTAGATGAAAAGATGTTCAACATCATTAATCACCAGGGAAATGCAAATCAAAACCACAATGAGATAAACCTCACACCTGTCAGAATGGCTACTGTCAAAAAAACAAGAAATAACAAGTGTTGGCAAGGATATGAAGAAAAGGAAGCTCTTGTGCACTCTTAGTAGAAATGTAAATTGGTGCAAACACTATGAAAAGCAGTATGGAGTTTCCTCAAAATACTGAAAATAGAACTACCATAAGATCCAGTAATCCTACTTCTGGATATTGATCTGAAGAAAATAAAAACACCAACTTGAAAATATATCTGCACAGCCATGTTCATTGCAGCATTATTTACAATAGCCAAGATATGGAAACAACCTAAGTGTCCACCAGTGGATGAATGGATAAAGAAATTACATACGCACACACACGAATATTATTCGGCCATAAAAAGAATGAAATCTTGCCAACAACATGGATGGACCACAAGGCAATTATGCTACGTGAAATAAATCAGACAAAGACAAATACCATATGATCTCATTTTTTTATGTGGAACCTGAAAAAACAAAACAAAGCTCAAACTCATAGATACAGAGAACAGATTGATGGTTACAAGAGGCAAGGGGTAATGGGGAGTAGAAGAAATAGGTGAATTTTATTTCATCTTAAATAAATTGGATTTAAAAACTTTTAAATGACCATATCTATGAACTGGTTACAGATTCATTCATTTGGGTTATCTTCATAATCAGTAATGACTGCTAGAACGAACAAAATCAAAAAGAAATGTTTTAAATCAATGGAAAAATTACTCCTGTCCTTTGAGCAGCTATATAAGCAGAGAACCCCTCACTTCTTTTTTTTTTAACATCTTTATTGAAGTATAATTGCTTTACAGTGTTGTGTTAGTTTCTGCTGTATAACAAAGTGAATCAGCTATATGTATACATATATCCCTATATCCCCTCTCTCTTGTGTCTCCCTCCCACCCTCCCTATCCCACCCCTGTAAGTGGACACAAAGCATCAAGCTGATCTCCCTGTGTTATGCAGCTGCTTCCCACTAGCTATCTATTTTACATTTGGTAGTGTATATATGTCCACGCCACTCTCTCACTTCATCCCAGCTTACCCTTCCCCCTCCCCGTGTCCTCAAGTCCATTCTCTACGTCTGTGTCTTTATTCCTGTCCTGCCCTTAGGTTCATCAGAACCTTTTCGTTTGTTTGTTTTTTTAGATTCCATATATATGTGTTAGCATACAGTATTTGTCTTTCTCTTTCTGACTTACTTCACTCTGTATGACAGACTCTAGGTCTATCCACCTCATTACAAATAGCTCAATTTCGTTTCTTTTTATGGCCGAGTAATATTCCATTGTATA
>NW_006771436.1:1097209-1133243 GCF_000442215.2 Lipotes vexillifer
CTCTCCCGTTGCGGAGCACAGGCTCGGGACGTGCAGGCTCAGCGGCCATGGCTCACATGCCCAGCCGCTCCACGGCATGTGGGATCCTCCCAGACCGGGGCACGAACCCGTGTCCTCTGCATCGGCAGGCGGACTCTCAACCACTGCGCCACCAGGGAAGCCCAGTGCTCTTATTTTGAAAGCCCTCCTGGAAGAAGATTTTATAACCTCCCCGGGTTACTTAACAAAGGAGATAAGAGAAACATGGACAATCATGACATCTTGAATTTCTCTTTCTTCCTTAAAAGTCCCCTGCATTCCATTCCCAGTCTTAATGATTTTCCACTTCTTATTCTAAAAATGTTATTTTAAATCTTTAAATCTTTCATCTTTTTCAATCTGCATGTCATATAAAATCTATTTGTATTTCCCAATATTTTTTTTTTTGGTTAATAAGATTATATGTTGTTCCCTGATTACTCTTCCTGGCAATTATAGCAGCTCATCATTAAGGGGTATACGATACACATTCTTTTACCCAGCAAATATTTCCTGAGAGCCTTGTATGTGGCAGGCACTATGCTAAGAGCTGTGATACTGAAACATTATAGCTAGTTCCTCGGAGAAAATGAATCACTTAAAACCTAGTCTAAACCTGATATGGAATTTTATCTGTCTGAGTGAAATAATTACAGCTTCTGTCCTTATTTCCTTCATTGATTCATTCACTGTTCAGTCATTCAACAAATATTTTTGAGTTTCTATTTTAGGGGTATTATTCTGGCTCTGGGTTTACAGAGTTGTTTGAACCAGGTCTCTACATTCTAGTGGGAGAAGAGAGAGAAAAAGCAAGTTAACAATTAACTAATCATTTCAGACAGTATCAGATAGTGATAACTGCCGTGATTAAAAGAGGCAGAATAAAGTATTAAGCATCCTGGATTGTAGGTAGGCTATTATAGATGAGATAATCAAAGGGGTTTTCTCTGAAAAGGGGGGCATTTAAACAGAGTTTATGCAAAAGGTTGAGCCATGCAAAAATCTGATCTGCATAGCAGCCCTGCCAGATGGCCTGAGGAACTGCACTAGATGGTCTCTGGAATTCCTTCCGGTTAAAAAAAAAAAGCCCAGAATTTTACCCTTTCTACCTAGTTCCTGTTTTACAACAGTTTTTATGTTTCCTCTCAAAACCTTTACCAGCATCTGTAACTTCCAGATTCGGAGCCCAGAATTAGTCTCTAGTGAGGTTCTGTCAACATTACGACTCATGGCTCCAGCAACTTATGTTCATGTCTGTAAATGCCAACATGATACTTAATAAAAGCTACCATCTAGCCCTCCCTCATTCCAGGAAGAGCCTAAGATGCCAGACACAGACAAGTTATGATCTTTCAGAGAAAAAGAAGTAGCTTTGGGGAGCACTAAATGAGCACCCCAGTGCCACGGTTATATATAAACCTTGGTTTCTCCATCTGTAATTTTGGAGTGGTCTCAATAGACAAAATATTACCTTCATAATTTAAACTCACAGGAAAGAGACTAGAGTCCAAATCCTTACACAAGGAAGTCTACCAGATGCTCAGTGTCCTTTGGTTTCAGTAGAATGTACTGATTTTGATTACTGCTAGAGTTGGTGGACCATCATATGGGCATTGAGAACCTTGGTGGTGAGGATTTACTTTTTCTTCTGCTGGTCACTGTGACACAACTACAAATTAAATTCTGAGATTGAGAATATTTGGGCCACACTAGCAGTGTGAACTTAGACCACTTGTATGAGTGCCAGCTTGTAGTTTCATTTCTCATGTGAGATGTTTTTCACCCTCTCACCATCGGTGCCGAGACCGAGGCACGCAAGATTTTTTGCTGTCTCTCTCTGAGTGGTGGGTTTATTTCTTGTTTACTTCTGTATGGAAAGTGTGGCCCTTTGGTGTCTCAGCTTTATGTAGGGGTCTCCCACTAGATTCTTCATCTTGGGCATTAAAAAAAAATTATGTACTTATTTGGCTGCGTTGCGTCTTAGTTGCGTCACGCGGACTCAGTAGTTGCGGCACACGGGCTTAGTTGCCCCACGGCATGTGGGATCTTAGTTCCCCGACCAGGGATGGAACCCGCAACGCCTGCATTGGAAGGCAGATTCTGTACCACTGGACAACCAGGGAAGTCCCTTCTTTATTGGTATATAAAATAATGGTGCATCTTTTCATTGATGGCATCTTAGATAGGGTAACATACAGTGATTAATTAGAAAGTCTAGCACTTTGGAAATGGAATGTGAGATGGTATGTGGAATGAGGGTGCCGAAGCAGGGGAGAAAAAGCCACTGAAAAGTGATGTGGCAGCAAAGGAAAATACTACTTCATTTTCTACAGTCAGTCAGAGAAGAATAAGAATCTGACTCGACTGATACAGTGCCATTATTATAACTATTGACTGCGGGAACACTGGAAGACTGAATGCCTGGGAAAGAGATATGATACTAGTGAGACCTTGTACTTTAGATGGATGTCAAAGGCCCAAGCATAGCTAGGAGAGTGGCTCCAAGAGTTTACATCTCACTGGTACCCGTAGCTTCAAATACCACCTTTAGACTGATGACTCCTAGACATGACCCTCCAGTCCAGATCTCTCTTCCTAGGGCCAGACCATATATTCAGCTAGAAACTACCAAGATTTACCAACCTTGCCAGATTATTGCAAAAGCCTCTAACTGATCTCTTTCCAACTGGTGTTTCCTCCTTCCACTCAGCTGCCAGTGTTTGTTCTTTCTCAGACCCAGTTCTGATCATGCTTTTCTCAGCTTATTCAGTTAAGTATTACACAGCCAAATAATCCAAATAATGTCATAACCGGTATTTTGCACATGACTTTATGATCACACTTATCATATGGTGTTGTAATGCTTTGTCTCCACGTTGTCTTTCTCATTGGACTGTGAGTTTCTACAGAAAAGTATTACATTGGAATCTTTTTTGTAAGGCTTCCATAGAGTACACAATAGGAACTCAAGTACTGAATGAATGAATGAGAGCAAATGTTGGATTGGGCTGAGGTACCTTCTTGTTAAACATTATTAACTCCTTTTAAAACCACCACTGTGGAACTTCCCTGGTGGTGCAGTAGTTAGGAATCTGCCTACCAATGCAGGGGACACGAGTTCGATCCCTGGTCTGGGAAGATCCCACATGCCATGGAGCAACTAAGCCCATGTGCCACAACTACTGAGCCTGTGTGCCACAACTACTGAAGCCCATGCGCCTAGACCCCGTGCTCCGCAACAAGAGAAGCCACCGCAATGAGAAGCCTGTGCACCGCAATGAAGAGTAGCCTCCGCTTACCGCAACTAGAGAAAGCCTGCGTGCAGCAACAAAGACCCAAAGCAGCCAAAAAAACCCTCAACACTGCCACATTTCTAATTAATTTATCAATTCCTTAATACATCACCCCTGTTGACTCTTGTGTAATATTCTACAAGAAAGAAAATAAAAAGACTTCTAAGCACAGAGTTAACCGTAAAGTAAGAGCCCTCCAAACACAATTTCAGATCCATTAGGTAATACTGCATTTAAAGTGAATTAATAATTTATATATACTGAGAGCTAGGTGCTAAGGTGCTGTACATAATTACTTCCTTTAATTGTATGGCAACCCTATAAGGTATATTACTATCTTGGTGTTACAGATGAGGAAACTCAGCCAGCGTGAGTACAGAGTCCAAGCATATAACCACTATAGTTCCTCACCCCCTTAGAGGCTGCCCTTTTTCACTAGATCCAATATCGAGTGCTCTTTAAAATCAGCTTATGGACAATTCTCCTAGGAAACCCTCTCTTCACTTCCCCACCCCTCCTACTACCCTGTGCATACCTCTATCACAGCACTTCTAACATTTCATTGTGATTATCTGTCAACCTACCTCTACTGCCCAATTAGATCACAAACTTCTCAGGAGCAGAAAACAATGATATTCACTGTTGGATCTACAGCACCCAACACAATGCCTATTGCTCAGTAGGTTCTCACAGAATGTTCATTGAATTAAATTAAAGTAAATGACACAGGTCAATGGAACAGAACAGAGATCCCAGAAGAAAATCCACGCATACATGGTCAATTAATTTACAACAAAGGAGCCAAGACTATACAATGGGAAAAGGACAGTCTCTTCAAGAAATGGTATTGAGAAAACTGGGCAGCCACATGCAAAAGAATGACACTTGGACCACTATCTTACACCATACCAAACATTAACTAAGACTTGAACGTAAGGCCTGAAACCATCAAGCTCCTAGAAAAAAACATAGGCAGTGAGCTCCTTGACACCTGGCTTGGTGATGATTTTTTGAATCTGATACCAAAAGCAAAAGTAATAAAAGCAAATTAAACAAGTGGGATTACATCAAACTAAAAAGCTTCTGCACAGCAAAGGAAACCATCATCAAAATGGAAAGGCAACCTACTGAATAGGAGAAATAATTGCAAATCATATATTCGATAAGGAGCTAATATCCAAAATATGTAAAAAAACAAACAAACAAACTCATACAACTCGAAAAAAAAAACAACAACCCAACAACCCAATTAAAAATCTTTGTCTGAGAAGACATTTTTCCTTAAAAGACATACAGATGGCTAACAGGTAGATGAAAAGATGTTCAACATCATTAATCACCAGGGAAATGCAAATCAAAACCACAATGAGATAAACCTCACACCTGTCAGAATGGCTACTGTCAAAAAAACAAGAAATAACAAGTGTTGGCAAGGATATGAAGAAAAGGAAGCTCTTGTGCACTCTTAGTAGAAATGTAAATTGGTGCAAACACTATGAAAAGCAGTATGGAGTTTCCTCAAAATACTGAAAATAGAACTACCATAAGATCCAGTAATCCTACTTCTGGATATTGATCTGAAGAAAATAAAAACACCAACTTGAAAATATATCTGCACAGCCATGTTCATTGCAGCATTATTTACAATAGCCAAGATATGGAAACAACCTAAGTGTCCACCAGTGGATGAATGGATAAAGAAATTACATACGCACACACACGAATATTATTCGGCCATAAAAAGAATGAAATCTTGCCAACAACATGGATGGACCACAAGGCAATTATGCTACGTGAAATAAATCAGACAAAGACAAATACCATATGATCTCATTTTTTTATGTGGAACCTGAAAAAACAAAACAAAGCTCAAACTCATAGATACAGAGAACAGATTGATGGTTACAAGAGGCAAGGGGTAATGGGGAGTAGAAGAAATAGGTGAATTTTATTTCATCTTAAATAAATTGGATTTAAAAACTTTTAAATGACCATATCTATGAACTGGTTACAGATTCATTCATTTGGGTTATCTTCATAATCAGTAATGACTGCTAGAACGAACAAAATCAAAAAGAAATGTTTTAAATCAATGGAAAAATTACTCCTGTCCTTTGAGCAGCTATATAAGCAGAGAACCCCTCACTTCTTTTTTTTTTAACATCTTTATTGAAGTATAATTGCTTTACAGTGTTGTGTTAGTTTCTGCTGTATAACAAAGTGAATCAGCTATATGTATACATATATCCCTATATCCCCTCTCTCTTGTGTCTCCCTCCCACCCTCCCTATCCCACCCCTGTAAGTGGACACAAAGCATCAAGCTGATCTCCCTGTGTTATGCAGCTGCTTCCCACTAGCTATCTATTTTACATTTGGTAGTGTATATATGTCCACGCCACTCTCTCACTTCATCCCAGCTTACCCTTCCCCCTCCCCGTGTCCTCAAGTCCATTCTCTACGTCTGTGTCTTTATTCCTGTCCTGCCCTTAGGTTCATCAGAACCTTTTCGTTTGTTTGTTTTTTTAGATTCCATATATATGTGTTAGCATACAGTATTTGTCTTTCTCTTTCTGACTTACTTCACTCTGTATGACAGACTCTAGGTCTATCCACCTCATTACAAATAGCTCAATTTTGTTCCTTTTTACGGCTGAGTAATATTCCGTTGTATATATGTGCCACATCTTCTTTATCCATTCATCTGATGATGGACACTTAGGTTGCTTCCATGTCCTGGCTATTGTAAATAGAGCTGCAATGAACATTGTGGTACATGACTCTTTTTGAATTATGGTTTTCTCAGGGTATATGCCCAGTAGTGGGATTGCTGGGTCTTTTCTACCTCCATTTCCTCACTCCTTTCTCATTTTTTCCTTTTTCTTTCAATTTAAGGGAAAAAAATCTCATTTTACCTTATTTAAAGTCCTTTAAGCAATAAAGTCTTAGTATAATATAAAATGCTCAAAATGTTGCACATTTACCTTTATAGGAGTTTTTATATTTATATATTATAATAATTTATGTATTGTTAGTTTTAAATAATCTAGAAATAGTGCTGGTGAATCTTCATTTCAGTGTGGAACCCAAAGACTGAAAGAGTGACCCCAACTGCTCCCTGTTACCAAAGATCATCTGGTCCCCACTGAACTCATGGGCTGCACAGATCTAGCCCATCTACCAGATTCTTAAACCTCTTCAGGGAATGAGATTCTAAAATTTAATAGTCCATTGAGTGTCTTTCTTTTCCTAGTGAGAAAAATGATTTTTACATTTCTTATAACTCAAATGTCTCTGCTGAAATAGAAGCAAGCTTATTTTCTTTTGTTTGGTTCTCAGCCAAGTTAGAGAATAAATTTTAATATGCATATTAAAATAATAACTCCCTTCCACGAACTTCACAAAGGGCATCAAAGAACAGCATTGTCAATTCCCCCTGGATCCTAGACCAAGAGGTTTAGTTACAATAACAAGATTTTAAAGATCAGGTCTGATTGTTAGTAAGATTATTTGGCCATACACACATATTCCTTCAGTTCCACTTTGGAATGGGTATGAGATGAAATTATCACTGCACCAAAAAGTAGATAGAATAAAATAAATAAATTAATTAAATAAATAAAGCAAATGGAGGGAAGCCCTAGGCTAACTCATTGCCCTTGGGAGCAACAAAGCCTGCCCCCAGAACTGGACTCCTTATTTCTCTTCTACTTTCCAAAGGTTTCTCAATATTGAAACTGATGCCCTCTCTTTTAACACAAAAATTTCACAACCTCCTCGAAAGTCACTAATATGCAAAAGATAACTAATAGTTTTTGGCTAGAGTCTAAGTTTCTGAACATCCTCACCAGCTAAAAAGACTTTGTTCAGATTTACTTTCATTATGTTCTATTTTAACACGATAAGAATATTTTATTTTAAATATGTGTACATGCAAAATATTGAAATATTGCATGCACTTTCTAACTACACTCCTCCCCCATAGATCATGATATGTTCCTCCTGGGAATGCCTGGGCTTTCTAGTTTTGCTCTGGCCAGACTCCCTTCTATGGGCAGCCCTTTGAAACTTGTTCCACGATGGGGCTTTGCCATAGGTAACCAGATGATGAACTCCTGCCCGTGACAGTTTCAAGTGCCTCCTTTCCCCTCCATACACACTCCTGCACCTCCCTCCCCACTGCTGCTGTGCTCCACTTTGGGCTCCAGCTGTGGACTGGAACACCAGGGCTGACTGCTGTTAAGACTCGTTCACTGACTTTGCCACACTCTTGGGTCTAGTCTGCCTTCCTACCCTCTACCATCCACCGCCCAAGCCTTGTCTATCCTTGTGGGCGAGTTTCATGCCAGAGCCTGCTTCCCATTCCAAACACATGACACACGCCGATAACAGGCTGAGGGAACAGAGGCCTCTGCCTGGAGCAAGCACATGGCATTCCTTACCCTGAGAAAACACAAGACGAGGCTTGGCTTGGCTTGGTTTGGAGTCATTTTTATCCCTCAGAAGGTAGAGGATTCCACAGAGGAATTGCTATTTTGGACTTAACTCTAACAAGGTTGAGGTGATTGATTGCAAGGAAATATGAGATATACTGTGTTGAATAAGAACTGGGCACTGTTTACAATCAAAGAGGCAGAGTAGGGTAGTGGAAAGAGCTCCAACTACATGCTCAGAAAGACCTCAGTTCAATTCCCAACTTGGTGTGAACTTGGCGAACTTATTTAACATTTGTGAGTTCAATTTCCTCATTCATATAATGGGGATAATAACTCTGCCTATTTCGTAGGGTTGCCGTAAAGATGAAATGTGAATTCACAGTGTCCAGCATGTAGTAGGGAACACAATAAGTGCTCAGCTGATCATTTATGAGCATACAGTATGAGTTTGATAAATGTTCGTTTAAAAAGTCAGCTTTCCAAATGTTAAATGAAAATTTGTTTGCTCCTTCGGTCAGAGACTCTAAATGGAAACCATGAGTGCTATTGCATCAATCCTTGTAGAATTTTTTCTTTTGTGCCATTTGGCTAATTAAATATTTTATTCTTTAAAAATTAATGGGTCAAGGACTTCCCTGGTGGTGCTGTGGTTAAGAACCTGCCTGCAATGCAGGGGACACGGGTTCAATCCCTGGTCCGGGAAGATCCCACGTGCCGCGAAGCAGCTAAGCCAGTGCACCACAACTACTGAGCCTGCGCTCTACAGCCCGTGCGCCACAATGAAGCCCGTGCGCCTAGAGCCCATGCTCCGCAACGAGATAAGCCACCGCAATGAGAAGCCCACATAGCTCAACAAAGATCCAATGCAGCCAAAAATAAATAAAAATTAATTAATTAATTAAAAAAATTAATGGGTCATGATAGTAAAATAAGTTTAAAAGCTAAACAATTTACCAAAAAATATATATAGAAATGACCCTTAAACATATTGCAAATATGTCAGATCTCATCATTTGAGAAACACAAATTTCAATTACACAGAGATATAATTTCTCCAAAATTGATTTAAAAATAAAAACTACTACCACTGTTGTCGAAGCTGAGGGAAACAGGCACTTGCAGACATTTCTGGTGCTAATATAAATTAGAAAACTCTCATAAAGGGATATTTTGCAATATCTAATCAATATACATATGAGCTTAGCTTAAAAAATATGGAACGCTTCACAAATTTGCATGTCACTCTTGTGCAGGGGCCATGGTAATCTTCTCTGTATCCTTCCAATTTTAGTATACATGCTGCTGTTATTATTGAGACAGATACTTTTATCTTCATGATAGAGCACAGGAGACCAAGATTCACAGGGGTTAAGTAACTTGGCCAAAGTTACACAATTATAAAGTATCACAATTCCGAGTTTATCCCTGTGATTCTATCAACCTGATATGGTCAGAGTGTTATCTCATGCTTATCAGAAGTTCTTATTGGTAGTTACATAGGAATTTGATTAATAGACAAGAAAAATTAGCAATTTTTCAATAAATGGCTCATACTTGGTAGCAGCACTTGAAATTACCAACATGAAGACAGACAGTATTTAAAGAGGTCTTTAGCATTCTGAAACACAATTATCTTGGTCTCTTTGACAGGCAATTCATTGAAAAAAAGAAGTTGAGGTATTGTTTTTTTAGATTAAAAGAGCCAGAAATGCAATGTGTCACCTTGATTTGATTTCGTTTTGTTCAAAGCCATGATAGACATGTTGGCAACAAATTGGGGAATTTGAATATGGATGGAGTGGAGAAAACAAGCAGGAATTATTGTTCATTTTTTGTTACTTTTGATAAAGGTGTTATCCTTTGAAGGGGAATTTTGCGGGGGTGGGGTGCAGAGCTGCAAGTGGTAAAATGAACTATTAGTGGTAAAATGTCATATGTCTTAATTTTTAAATGATTGAGCTAAACAATATGTAAATAGAGGAAATGTGACAAAATATTGACAATTTTAGACCCTATAGGTGGAGGATACATAGGTGTTCTTTGTGCTACTAGTCCTACTTCTCTGTATATTTTAATGTTTTCATAATAGAATAGAGATTTAAGAAAAGGCCCTTGAAAATCACTGATCTAAAGGGAGGGCTTTAGGGTCATGCTATGGGGTTTGGTTCCTGACAAGGCTTGTATCAAAGACTGAGAGGAAGACAGAGGACCAGATAGTCAAACTTGGGAGGACTAATGATTGATGGAATCTAGATTTGAAAATGGCTGGAATCTAGCCAGGGGAACCTTAATAAGGAAGAATATAGTCATGTATACAGGTTTTAAAAATATTAGCAGCCTGAGGAAAGCAGTCAGAACAGCTATTCTCACTAAAAGGACAAAAAGGCTTTAGTTGGTGGCAAGTCAATGTGAGAGAATGAAGTGATGTAGCTGCTAGGACAACTAATGCCCTTTTAGTCTCATTTCTGGAAGCAGGAGATCCAGAACAAGGGAGAGTGATGGTCACACAGCCACATCCGGCCAGGTCACATCTGGAGTTTTAGATTCCACTCTAAGTCCCTTCTTTTGAGTGGCACTGGGATAGGTCCAGAGAGGCTGACTGGGCCACATCATACTAGCCAAAGAACCTGGGGCTCATAAGTTTAAAAAAAGACCAAGGGTCAAAAAGTCCACAAATAATTAATGCTAGAGAGGATGTGGAGAAAAGGGAACATTTGT
Source organism: Lipotes vexillifer (assembly GCF_000442215.2). Classification (NCBI taxonomy): domain Eukaryota; kingdom Metazoa; phylum Chordata; class Mammalia; order Artiodactyla; family Lipotidae; genus Lipotes; species Lipotes vexillifer. The sequence continues at coordinate 1,107,674 of NW_006771436.1, forward strand.
ATGCTGTTGGTGTGAATGTAAATTGGTGTACCACTATGGAAAACAGTATGGAGTTTCCTTAAAAAACTAAAAATAAGGGGCTTCCCTGGTGGCGCAGTGCTTGAGAGTCCGCCTGCCGATGCAGGAGACGCGGGGTCGTGCCCCGTTTCGGGAAGATCCCACATGCCGCGGAGCGGCTGGGCCCGTGAGCCATGGCCGCTGAGCCTGCGCGTCCGGAGCCTGTGCTCCGCAAATGGGAGAGGCCACAACAGTGAGAGGCCCGCATAACGCAAGGAAAAAAAAAAAAAAAAAAAAAAAAACTAAAAATAGAACTACCATATGACCCAACAATTCCACTCCTAGGCATATATCTGGAAAAGACAAAAACTCTAATTCGAAAAGACACATGCACCCCAATGTTCATTGTAGCACTATTTACAATAGCCAGGTCATGGAAGCAACGTGAATCTCCATTGACAGATGAATGGATAAAGAAGATGTGGTACAAATGCACAATGGAATACTACTCACCCATTAAAAAGGAATGAAATAATGCCATTTGCAGCAACATGGATGGACCTAGATTATCATACTAAGTGAAGTAAGTCAGACAGACAAAGACAAATATTATATATCACTTATATGTGGAATCTAAAAAAATGATACAAATGAACTTATTTACAAAACAGAAATAGACTCAAAGACAGAAAACAAACCTAAGGTTACCAAGGGGGAGGTGGGAGAAGGGATAAACTAGGAGTTTGGGATTAACAGATACACACTACTGTATGTAAAGTAAGTAAACAACAAGGACCTACTGTATAGCACAGTAGTAACCTATGAAGGAAAACAATTGGAAAAATAGTGTATACATAACTGGATCACTTTGCTGTACACCTGAAACTAACAAAATGCTGTAAATCAACTATACTTCAATTACATAATTAATTATTCATTTATTTTTAAAAAGACTAAGGAGAACATGGTCATGCCACCAAATATTTCAAGGGTTTTGTGCAAGAGACTAGTCCCATGTAGGCAGTGCCGTAAAAAAGAAGCAGGTGCACTTGTTACAATAAAATGAAGCATTTTTGTAGCAGTGCCCAGGAAAGGACTGTGTTTGTTAAATGGACAGCTTGCATGGATCATTACTGCTCCTGTTTAATGTAAGGAGAACACTGGGGAACTGATGCAGAGAGAGGAAAAATAAGCGAAAGTGATTTGAAAAGCTTAAAATGCTACATAAGCTTGAGACATTTGTTACTACTTGCCAGAACTAGCATTTCAGTAGCAAAACTTCCAAGGGCCAGAGATAAAATTTATCTTTGACCTGGATGCTTGCCTGAACCTTGTATATAGTATCAAGGACTCCTTTGTCTGTTTTTTCAGGAAGATGACTAATTATGTTGACAGTTTATCAGATTTCCAATTCCAAAGCTAGAAATCTCCCTGGCAACTTTTGAAGGGTTTTTCTTTTTCTTTCCTTCATTTCCTCTTTTTTTTTTTTTTTTTTTTTTTTTGAGTCAATGAAAAACATTCATGTGGTTTAAAACTCAAAGAGTAAAGAAGGGTGTACTATGAAAAATCTCCTTCTGTCAATTTCTGTCCTCTAGCCATTCAGTTCCACTCCTAAGAGCCAACTGATGTTACCCAGTATCTTTCTTGTTTTTTAGACACTCTTACTCTTCAGGTAATTTTCTCCATGTGAGAATCTGGGAAGCAAGGATAGAGTCCTCCTCTCTGTCCTCCTCCTTGCTCCTCTCAGATTCTCAGCAAGGGATCTGAAAGTCACTGACTCTCTGGCCATGTGACATCCCATAGGATGGTCACTGTTACACAGGACCCGGGGGAGGCCAATCCCAAGAGGTTTCGGAACAAGTTTTCCTCGAAACTACAAACATTCGCCAATGCCTTATTTCAGCATTCTGCACTCCACTGGCCAGGCAGTTAAACCTCTTGCCAAAGACTCTGCAAAGAACAAGAGATAACATTGTGTGTGGGTGAATATGTCTACTTCTCCTCTGACCAACTTTCCTGAGGAGGTCACACAATTGCACCTTTGTTCCTGTCCAGAGGGCTGGACAGTTGGTGCTATGAGAACGTTATTGCTGCAATCACCAGGGTTCAGTTTATAGTGGAGAGTAACTCATGCTTATTCCCATACTGGCCTGTACACATGCTCTTCATTTGTGTATATGTGTGTTGTTTCTCCAATGATAAGTTAGTCACAGGCAGGGTCCTAATACCTAAACCCTTTGTATCCTCAGATCCCCAAATACAAGGATCTCACCTCTTATTTTTTCATATGGCTTAGCAACTGAGAAATGGACTTTTCTTCCTTCTAAGTATCTCTTGCATATGTGTCTGTGTAGCTCCCATGGGGATATGGTGGGAGCATGAGATATTGTTCTCATCTTCATGAAGTGACACATTTTTCTAGAGAGGCAAGAATTACACGTATGAAATGGGGACAGTACTTACTAAGGTGCGAAATTAAGATGGGCTTGAGGGGGACATGGTTGAAACATGATTGATCATCTCAGTTTTTTCTAGAGATTAGTTAAGTTTTATTCATTTCTTTAATCTTGATTCTTAAGACTGTAGTTTATAGATTTATTAACAGAAACAAGTCTGTGCTTCCTCTTCTTCCCGGAAATTTTCTGTATTCTGTTGGGCAGGGCCGTCCTCATCCTTCAGACCTCCGCCAACTGGAGTAGCCACATACACACAGGACATTCTAGACAGGGCTTCCTTAGGAGGAGACAAGGCCATTCTTCCAACCCTGTTACACTTCTGCTCCCTGGAGTTATATGATTCTTGCACATTTTCAGGTAAATGGGCAGCTCTAATGTGTAACACCACAGGGCCCAGGAGCCAACAGACCCTTGACAGGCCTCCCATGAGCTTTGACAGTCGGGGGCCAGGGAAAAGATGAGTGACCCTGATGAGGGCAGAGGCAGTAAAGGCCTGTGGGATTTCCCAAGGTTAAACTGGGGACTGGAGGTGACAATGGCTTTGTGTTACATACTTGATTTTTTGCATGGATTCTCCTAAATACAGAATTTCTCTCCATTTCTGGCAGTAAAAGAATTCTGCTGAGGGGCTTCCTTGGTGGCACTGTGGTTTAGAATCTGCCTGTCAATGCAGGGGACAAGGGTTTGAGCCCTGGTCTGGGGAGATCCCACATGCCGTGGAGCAACTAGGCCCGTGCACCACAACTACTGAGCCTGCGCGTCTGGAACCTGTGCTCCACAACAAGAGAGGCGGCGACAGTGAGAGGACCACACACCGCGATGAAGAGTGGCCCCCACTTGCCGCAACTAGAGAAAGCCCTCGCACAGAAATGAAGACCCAACACAGCCAAAAATAAATAAATTAATTAAAAAAAAAAAGAATTGTGCTGATTGATTGCTTTTTAAGTTCCCTGTTGGGGTGAAAGAAGATAAAAAGTAGGAGTAAGTCTGACTCATGTCTGTAGACATTTATTATAACAAGTGTCATTTATTTTTAAAACAGCAAAATCTGGCTTTAGCCTTGAAACAAACAAGTCTACCCAAGATTATCCATGTTAAAAAATAAATCTGAAGGGCTTCCCTGGTGGCGCAGTGGTTAAGAATCTGCCTGCCAATGCAGGGGACACGGGTTCAAGCCCTGGTATGGGAAGATCCAGCATGCTACGGAGCAACTAAGCCCATGTCCTGCGCTCTAGAGCCCATGAGCCACAACTACTGAAGCCCACGCACATAGAGCCTGTGCTCCACGACAAGAGAAGCCACCGCAATGAGAAGCCCACACACCGCAACAAAGAGTAGCCCCTGCTCGCCGCAACTAGAGAAGAGGCCTGTGTGCAGCAACAAAGACCCAATGCAGCCAAATTTATTTATTTATTTATTTTTAAAAAAGTCAATACCACCAAATTTTGAAAACCTGCTGCTGCCTTCTCTTTAATCTCTGCCAAGGGACCAGATTTCTCAGGTAGGTGAGTTAAGCATCCTGGCATCCCTTTCCCTGGAAGGCTGGAGATGCAAGGGTATATGCTGTATACTAGATGTTCTCAAAGCATGGTCTGGAGACCCCAGGAGTCTCTGAAATCCTTTTTGGGATTTCTGTGAGGTCAAAATTATTTTCATAATAACACTGAGATGTTATTTGCCTTTCTTACTTTTCTTGCCTCCCAAGGGTATGGTGGAGCTTTCCAGAGGCTACATGACATGTGACGATGTTATCACTCTGATAGAAACTGGAAGGTGTACTGTGTATTTTTGTGTTTTTAAATTTCTCCATTTTAATTTATAATATAATTGTCAGTGGATATAACCCACTATTTAGGAGTGCAAAAGGTTCCTAAGATCAAAAAGTTTAAGAACCATGATATAGACCAGGAGTCCCCAACCCCAGGCCTCAGACTGGTACCGGCCTGTGTCCTGTTAGGCATTGGGCCGCACAGCAGGCAGTGAGAGGCGGGCTAGCGAGCAAAGCGTCATCTGCGGCTCCCCATCGCTCGCGTTACCGCCTGAATCATCCCTCCCACCGCCCCACTGCCCCAGTCCGTGGGAAAATTGCCCAAGACTGGTCCCTGGTGCCAAAAAGGTTGGGGACTGTTGATATAGACCATCATTCTCAGTCACCATGCTAGAACACTAGCAAACATCATAATGTTATTCTTTTTGATGAGAGTTTGGAAACACCCAAGTATTCTAGATGAAGACTTCTTAAGGAGATTTAGGAAGCATTCTATCTGTCTAGGTACATAATATTCAGATTACCTCAAAAGCTCTAAATAATTGTGCTGGGGGCTTGTATCCTCCTCTAATGTATGGGTATAGGTGCCCCAAATCTTTTACTGGATATGCTAATTTGCAAAAAGAAAAAAGAGAAGGAAACATCTTTATCTGTGATTTGTCTGTCCTTTGACAATCATCTGAAATGGGATCATAATTCATGCATACAGCCTTCACCTTGAAAGGCAGTGCGTGCTATTTTTGGAATTCTTGAACTCTAAATGAACTGAAACCAAGAATCCATAGCCTACCAGGAATATAGGGCAATCAAGCAAGTTTTTCTGGTTTGGGAGTTTGTGTGTGTGCCTGTTTGTGCCCACGTGTGCACAAGAAATGAGGTCAATTTGGTCACCAGACCATTTGTTAGATATTTCTGAATCCCATTCTTCAAACACAGTAAGCACAGAGGTTGGTTCTCACATGTTGGTCCACTGCTCATTTAGTCAGGAGCTTGAGATTCCATAAGGCCACTGCCTCCTAAGCAATGGAAGGGACCTTTTTGTTTTTTTAATAAATTTATCTATTTATTTTTATTTATTTATTTTTGGCTGCACTGGGTCTTTGTTGCTGTGTGCAGTCTTTCTCTATCTGCAGCAGAAGGGGGCTACTCTTCATTGCGGTGCGCGGGCTTCTCATTGCGGTAGCTTCTCTTTCTGCGGAGCACAGGCTCTGGGCGCACGGGCTTCAGTAGTTGTGGCACGCGGGCTCAGTAGTTGTGACACACGGGCTTAGTTGCTCCGCAGCATGTGGAATCTTCCCAGACCAGGGCTCGAACCCGTGTCCCCTGCATTGGCAGGCGGATTCTTAACCACTGCGCCACCAGGGAAGTCCTGGCCTTTTGTTTTATACAAGCCCTCCTGAAGCTGGGCATGGAGCATGTGTGCCCATAAATATAATAGTTACAAGCCTAGACTCTTCCTTTGTATCCCTCACACACATGGACTACGACAGAGTTGGAGATATATATCCTCAAACTAAAGTAACCAAACTACCAAATACAAGCATTTGTTTTGGATTCAACTGAACACAGATTAGATGAACATCTGTTATATGCAAGGCACTAAAGAAGGCGGCATGAGGAAGGCAAGACAGACACTGTTCCTGTCCTCAAGGGTGGCAATAGCTAATCACCTGTCATTTTCCAGTTACTGCATCCCAGTATCCTCCGTCATCTATCAGAGTTAACTGACAGAGATAAGGACAGAGGGTGACCTCCATTTCTCTCTTTTATTCTTATTAGGCTGAATTCATGAGGGACCTCCTGGGGCCATCTCTGGCCCCCCTGCCCTGAAGGAAGAAATAATTTTCACAGAAATTTCATGTCTTAGAAACAGAAAGATTTTGTCTATTATAAAGAATCTTTAGCAAAGTAAAATGAACGACACTCAATATGTTCCATTTTAATCAACATATATTTATAATCATGGACATTAAACCATTTAGTTTTTAGGAGAAATGAGTGATAAGACAATGGCAAGAGCTAGAATTCTAGCAACAGTTAGGAAGGCAAAACTGAGTCATCTTTTTTTTTTTGGCGGTACGCGGGCATCTCTCTGTTGTGGCCTCTCCCGTTGTGGAGCACAGGCTCCGGATGCGCAGGCTCAGCGGCCGTGGCTCACGGGCCCAGCTGCTCCGCAGCATGTGGGATCCTCCCGGACCGGGGAACGAACCTGTGACCCCTGCATCGGCAGGGGGACTCTCAAGCACTGCGCCAGCAGGGAAGCCCCTGAGTCATCTTTTTCATGCTAAGAGGAAGTGATGAGAAGGCACTAGTGTCAGAAACTGGCTTGGTGAGGATGCTCTCTGAGAGTCTGGAAGGGGATGAGCTCCGACCACTCACTGCCTCATTGTCTTGCCCACTGGTTCCTTTCCAGGCAAGGAAGAGAGGTGCATGTCGTGCAGAGTGTTGTAGGCATCTGACAGCAGTCCACGGGAGACAGCTGTTCTGGGGCCCAGAATGGGCAGTCTGTAGCGAGCGCCCTCTGGAGGACAGTGTAAGAAGGAAGGACAAGGGCTCCTTAGAGTCTATTTTTAAGATCTACTCAAAATAACCGATGTCACCAAAGACTTCTTTAACCTTATAAAACAGCTTCAAAGTTCACATGAGAATCCATTTTACTAGAACCACCTTAGCCCCCACCAACTTAAGCTTTTACAAATCTTGACAAAGAGACCAGAAAGGAGTGCTTAGAAACATAACTCAAATATTTGGAGACATTGCCAATTAAATTATAAATGAAGGGGGCTTCCCTGGTGGCGCAGTGGTTGAGAATCTGCCTGCTAATGCAGGGGACACGGGTTCGAGCCCTGGTCTGGGAGGATCCCACATGCCGCGGAGCAACTAGGCCCGTGAGCCACAACTACTGAGCCTGCGCGTCTGGAGCCTGTGCTCTGCAACAAGAGAGGCTGCGATAGTGAGAGGCCCGCGCACCGCGATGAAGAGTGGCCCCCGCTCGCCGCAACTGGAGAAAGCCCTCGCACAGAAACGAAGACCCAACACAGCAAAAATAAATAAATTAATTAATAAAACAAAGGACTAGTCTTTGCCAAAGAATATCTGAAGTTTAAAAAAAAATTATAAATGAAGATAAGGTGTGTCTGGAGTTGTAACACGGGTCAAAGGGAACAGAGGATTCAATTCTCAGAAGACTTTTCAGGGACACGTATGTGGTTCTGCTCTTCAAACAAACGTGATCTTATGAAAGGCTACAGTAGTGGAAAAGTACTTGTATTTCAAAAGGAACCTTCATTTTGTGAAATAATTTATTTTAGGGCTCCTTAAAATCCTTACCATCCTGACCTCTTCTTTGAGTATGAGTTTATATATAGGAAGTTGGTTAATATTCAACTCTTCGAAAATACTCACTGTGAAGGAGAGTAAATCAGTGCATAAAATAGCATCTTCCCATTGGAAATCACCGAATGACTAAGGGAACTGGAGTCCTGAATTCTCTGGAAGAAGCTCTTTAGTCCAGCTGAATGAGAGCTAAGAGGTGTCACAAGATCGCAAACCTAGGACCCAGTCCAGTGTCATTGTTGTAATGAAGAGGAAACAGGTCCAGGGTCGTGATGGACTGAGGACCAGAACCCAGATCTCCTTAATCCTAACCCTCTGTGCCATATCTCAGCACTGGGCCAGGTGGTAGACCTAAGTCAGGTGGTTAGCAGCTCTACCAGTGTTTATGGACAAGAGCCTGTGAGTGTCATGGAACTCTGGACTCAAGGCCAAAGTCAAGATAAACAAATCCAGAAGAAACCCCATCACTTAATAGAGATATAGGCTCTTTCCATTTACTTAGTTCTCACTAATAATTATTGAGGACATATCAAGTTTAGCTGAATCCAGAAAAATACTAGAGATTACTGTCATGATCAACAGAATGAGTTAGACAGTCACTGGCAGTGATGGTCGCTGGGATGAGTCAGCCATTTGGTATTTGCAGCATGTCCACAGGCTATGCAGCACAGGGACGTGTCTAAACTGTATTAACCAGTGGAGCTGGGGCAGTGTCAGCAAGTTTTCTGGGTCAGTCAAAGGTGAAGGCTGGGCTTCCCTGGTGGCGCAGTGGTTGAGAGTCTGCCTGCCGATGCAGGGGACAGGGGCTCGTGCCCCGGTCTGGGAGGATCCCACATGCCGCGGAGCGGCTGGGCCCGTGAGCCATGGCCGCTGAGCCTGCGCGTCCGGAGCCTGTGCCCCGCGACGGGAGAGGCCACAGCAGTGAGAGGCCCGCGTACTGCAGGAAAAAAAAAAAGGTGAAGGCTGCTTTTACTGAGTGTCTGGCCCTTGGGGGTGGTGGTGGGCAAAATGCTTCTCTGGTTTTAAAAGTGGGAACACAGAGACCCAGAGAGTTTCAACAATATGGCCAAACCTGTCTAGCAAGACTAGGATCTGAATGCAGGTCTCTTTGCTCCTAGGACTTTTCTTTGACCTCAGAGAGCACACACGAGCAAAGCTCAGCTCAGAAGGGTTGCGACTGGAATCAACTGCAGATCTACCAAGCTTCAGCTCCATAAGCACTCTCTCTGAAGTCTCACCTCCAACACTGCTGCACTTGGATGAACTCTATGGGCAAGAATGAGGTCTGTCTAGAACATAATGTGCTGATCTATGTGCGCTGAGTCTAGTTCTTATACTGGTAATTGAAATACACTCCCAGGATTAATAAATTGATGAAAGGCATCTTATCACACTGTCATGTAGAATCAGAAAATAAACATTCCTGCTGAGGGAAGGGCATGTAATTGTGTGTGAGTGTGTGTACACATGTATGTGTGTTTTATCCTTTGTGAGGCAGACCTGAAAAAATTCAGGTTTAAGGGAAACTCAAAATGAATGTATGGCTGGTACGGAGAACCCTGAAACCAACTGCACATGCCTGTCACCCAGTGTTCCCTAGGCTTCAGGAGAATGAAGTGGTTACAGGCAGATGGGGGCAGCTTTCATTGGGAGGATGCCCTTAGCTCTTGGAAATTCAGTCCACTTTGGCTAATGAAAGTCATGAGTGAGGCCAATATTTTTGGATACATAAGAAGGGATTGGGACTATAGCAGTCTTTCACTCCGCTGGAGTGGTTATCTCCTAACCTCAGCTGTCACCTGAGTCTCTGGTCCTCCCTTTTGACATCCCTTCAAGATATCCCTTCTACCCTCAAATTTCCTTTCTTGATGTCCTCTCAGTTCAGTTCTGGCTCTAGCTTCTCTGCAACCTCCCAGGATAGAGATTAGACTTTCCCATCACTACAAAGTGAACTTGATTTTCCTTACTGTGTGTATCAAATAAGAGAAAAACTGAAAATGGCTTCAGTTAATCTGGGAGCAAATGAGAAGATGGACAAAGTTACTAAAGTGACAGCCTATACTGCATTAAACCCTTGAATCACATCACTCCAAAGAATGACCCACCTCCTCTTTGCTGGCCCAGTGTTGGCTTCTCTAAAAGATAAGACTTAGGTCAATGCTGAAGCTGGAGATAGAGTCGTGCTGTCCTCTTTTTCCATACCAGCACATGAACATAAGAATAGCACTGGGCAGCTGCCAGGGGAAGGCAGGTGTTCTAGGGAGCCTGTGGAAGGGAAGGCTTGGGGCTTGGCGAGCCCATGCCATGGGTGTGGGGACTCATTTCCCTTCCCACCTTAATTGGTACTATCAAGACTGCCTGAGAAGGGAATTATCTACTTTGTGCCCCATCCCTACGGACATTCTTCCGCAAGTGGATTATGGGGCTCTTTAGAAAGAATGGGGCAGAGTCCTGTGGCGTGGAGAGGACCTGGGAAGGAACACGCCATGGATAAATGCAGGTGAGGCCTGAAGAGGGGACAGGTAGGGCTGGAGTGAAGGGAGGGCTGTGGACCAGGTGAAACAGGTCAATAAGCAGTACGTGAAAGAGAAGGGATGGAGAATGGGAATTTGTTCAGAAAATTTAGAAATTATCTCAGGTGTTACTCTGGGGGTGGTATGTCTCCCACAACAAGTACTCCAAAAGAAAGCAAACCTGTTGGGATGTCATCACGAGGACGTTTGGGTACAGCCTGGGCCTTTGGTGGATGAAGACTCATCATTCTGACTGGAAGAAGCAAGAATACACATTAGTGATTTGGCTAGAGCTTGGTGGAAAGGAATGTGTCATTGTACATTTTAAAACACAGGTGGTCTCTCGACCCCAGCACCTGTTAACCTGGTGCTCAGACCACTTGGGAGCAGTGTGAGATGACTGGCCAAAGACCACCACTTCTGAAGCTCTTTTTACTTTAGTAGTATTTTCATGGATTTTAATAAAACCTTCATTTAAAAAATGTTTTATTCCACTGTCAGATAATACATGGTCTGAAAATAGAAGGGATTAAGGATAGAATCCTCCAGTTCTCAGAAAAAAAAGTAACAACACTTCCAGATCAGTGCAAAACTGAGAATATTTTGTTTAGAACCTTCCAATTCTCGAGAAAAATGTCTTGATCACTCCCTATTTCTCCTGGTGGCTGAGACTGTGGAAGTGACCTTCAACCAAAAGGTATATAAGCTCAAACCATTTCTACATTATTTTAAATTGTTTTATTTCTAAAGACTGAACAATCTGTAAACTTGTATGGGCAATCTACGTCTCTACATTCATTTCCTGGTATCTACTTCCACAGAGATTTTCCAGGATTATTTTTACTTTGCTACCAAAAATATGGTCAGTCCAGTCAGTTAATTTTATGAAATTGCCATTGGAGGACTCACTGGGACTAAGAAAAAGAAAAATCCCTTCTATTACCCATTTTGGGCAAACAAGATGGTGGTATTTGTAAGATTGAATACTTTAAGATTTGTCTACACTATAATTCAACAAATATATATCTATCTGCTCACACTTATTTCCTCTCTCTTTTCCGCCCTCCCTCCCTTTTTTCCTTCATTCCTTCCAGTCAACAACATCATTTAATTCCTACAATGGCTATAATTAAAGTCACTTTAAAAATTATTTCAGTAAGGACAATTCCAATCTGCTTATATATGTAGTGAGATTTAAAAACTGTGAGGACAGATTTTATAAGCTACAAACAGAACGAGGACCTGACTTCAGAGTAGCACTAGCTAAATCTCAAACAGAAGTAGGATGTCATCCTTCACTACACTGGAAAAAAAAAAAAAAAAAGACCAATCTAATGACACTTCTTTCTGGAATTGACATGATTTTAGGATTGGTTCAACCTTCGGTCTTGGCTTTAAAGGAATAAGAGCTTGTTTTAAAAAAACACACACAATTAATGACTCAGGATTTGAGACTTTCTTTAAAGTACCAAACTTGCAAGATAAATAAATTGGAACAAACAATTTCAAAAGTCTCCTTCATAGAAGAGTACCTTTGGCTCAGAAATTCCAGTTTTCCATTTAAAGTCTGTAAGGAATATTTTTTAGAATGACTTTTATTGTGATCCAATATAAGAGCACTTAAAAAGTATAGAGTCGGGGGCGGTAAATGTCACTAATGCTGGAGTCTGCACTGCTCAAATACACATTTCTTCCATGGCCCTGTCTGCTTGGGCCAGGACGTGTTTTTGGTGCATCTGAGTCTATATTTTAGTTTGTACAAATGGCTCTGAGCTCATACAGGGAAATATAACAACTCCTGCTGTCATCTAGGGTTACAAAAAGACCTATTTATTTTCCCACGTTACTGCTCTCTGTAGAGGAAACAAATTAAAGATTGCCATTAGATCACATATAACTTTTTTGTTTAGTCATATGGAAGGGTGACTGTATGTTTACATTTCAACCATCTACCGCAAGGCAAGTCCACCTATCTTGGTGCCTTATCTGGGGTGACTCCACGTTTTGAGTTTTTTAATAAAGTGAAAACTTAGTCCTTCTTCCCGGTCTGGTAGTTAAATGCAGAAAAAACCCTGAAATCCAACTAATCCAGCTTTGACTGGATTTTATTTTTGATATACTTGATCTTGATAAGAAAGCAGCAAATGACAAACTGATAACAGTAATTTTAGTCAATATAAAATAGCAGAGGCTGTCTTAGACTCAAGAAAATTTATGTGCAATCTCCCATATTTTATGAATTAGATATGTCATCCACATGGAGAATTTGTATTTAGTTCTGCCTAAGTTATCGAAGATATCTCCTATCCTATGCTTTGTACTATTCTTATGAAGGTAGGAAGGAAGATTCTAGTTTCTACAGTAGTTTCCATAGCTTTTCAGGAAAAGAGGTTAAAAACAACTTTTTTTGTCTAACTATGTACTATAACCAGAAAATGAAACCACTCAAGAAGCTCATCCCTAAAGCATTCCCTAAGCATTTTACTTACTGTATTTCTCAATCCACAACCGATATAACCAGATACAAAGCTGTGTCCTAATTTAAATCTTTGATTTACCTATGACTCATAGTATTTGCTATGGATAGTTGCTAAAGGATAGTTTCAGATCATCTGGGATCATCATAGTTCTTGGTTGCACCAATGGAAGAAAGTCCCATGTAGAACAATGCCCCAAAATGCATCCTAATTTAAAGAAATAACGTACTGCCTTAGCAAACTCAAGTTGTATTTAATATGAGTCATTAATAAATCATTTTCTGCTTTCTCCTTTTTCTTGTTAAATTTATTCCTAAGTATTTCACTTTTTTGATGCTTTTATAAATGGAATTGTTTTCTTAATTTCAGTTTTGGATTGTCCACTGCGAATATCTAGGAATAAAATTATTTTCTGTATGTTGATCTTGTGTCTTGTGACTCTGCTGTACTCATTTATTAGCTCTAGTAGATTTTTTATGGGTCCCTTAGGACTTTCTATATATAAAATCACATCATCTGCAAATAGAGTTTTATGTTTTCCTTTCTAATCAGGATACCTTTAATTTCTTTTTCTTGCCTTAACTGTCCTGACTAGAACGTACAGTACAATGGTGAACAGCAGTGGCAAGAGCACACATCCTGGTCTTGTCCCTGGTCTTAGGGGAAAATACCCAGTCTTTCCTCACTAAGTCCGTTGTTAGCTGTGGGTTTATTGTAGACACCCTATATCAAGTTGAGGAAGTCCCTTCTATTTTTAGGAGTCTTTTTATACTTTCCCAGTATCTCCGCTCAACCCCCTGCAGAGAACGGAGGGGTCTCAGTGACAACAGCAGACAGACAGCCCCTCCTCTCCCCAGTCCCCGCCCCAGAAGGAAGGGGAGCTGTTACTGCACATAGTGAGACAAGGGTATTTCACACTCATTTTCTATCATTTCTCACCAGGGTCTGTGAGCCCCGTTTCCGACAATGGTAGGGAAGGGCCCTTGGGCACTTCTGTGTCTGAGGCCCTTCCTTTGGGCATCTGCAGGAATGGTAAAACCACGGTGTGTGCTTCCACTTGGGGCAGGTTTGGGCAAGAGCAAAGGTCAGAAAAGAGGTCTTGAGAAAGAGAACAGTTGTCAAGGTCCCAAGTGACCCAGCTGGCCAGGGCCCGTTTAGGCCTGGGGTCAGGGCATTCATATGTGGACACAGTGATTCCAGGAATGAGACCAGGAGAAATCCCAATCCCAGCTTCTCAGATCCCAGTCAATGCTAATATTGAACACTGTGATCCTAATTATGCAGAACATGAACAGAGATCGGAACATCCAGGTACACCTTTGCTGGTAGCTTCAGTTAAATTTCCAAATCCCACATGACAACCCAGAGAAGTACTTGCTGGCTGGAAGCAGTTTTGCCATGAACTCATCATAGGAGCCTCTCTCGTGTCTCCTGTTTGTCTTCTACTCCTTGTCCTTCCTCTTTCTGTACATCTAGCCCCACCTTCCTCCCCGAGTCAAAGGAGAATCACAGGCTATTAGAATTGGAGAGACTCTTCCCAAACCCTAACCTAACCGTTTAGCTAAGTTAACCTTCCACCCAGCCTGGTGCTCGCTCTGAAGGCCCCTAACCCTACCCCCTAAACTGACCCAAGTCCTAGCTCCAACATGTACAGCACCCCCCAAAACACGCCTCTTTCTTCAGCAGCTCTGATGGCAGAGCTACGTCCTTGTGGCGCCCACATCCCTCTGATAGCCTATCTTTTCCTAAAACTCCCCCCACCCACCATCCCCCCCCACCAGTTACAAACGACCCCTATAGCCAGGAAGAACCAGAGAATCTCTCCCCAGCTCCACCGCCACTGCGGTCGTGGCTGAATTTACGGCAAACCCCAAGATGAAGCTGCTTGTTTCATGGTTGTGATGCTGGAGTGTTGTGTTGGAGACATGGTAAGGGGGAGAAGAGGCTTCATAGCCTCCGGCACCTCTGTAAGGTGCAGTTACCAACGAGCCCAAAGCAGTGTGGCTCATCTCGTCTCTTCCCCTCTGGCCCGAGCTGCCTTAGTTCATTTATCATTTGGTTTGTTGCAAATGGGGAGATTTACCATATCGTGTCAGGAGACGGTGTTCCCAGGACCAGCAGCTGCTCATCTGCAGCCCTTCCTGAAAGGCCCCGTCATGGTCTCTCTGCTGGGCTTTTGTGGGGAAGGGGTAACGCTGTGCCCTGGGGATGCTCACGCCCATGTCTGCCATCCTCCGCGACTACCGTTTTCATTTCTCGACATGTGGAGCACAGCTGCTTGTTTCTGATCAGCCTGAGGTATCTCCGGTTCCTCCCGGCCTGTGTGGAGAGAGAGAGACAGAGAGAGGTGAGGAAATGGTGCGGAATCTGGGGCAGCAAAGAAGTGGGTAAGGGGTGGAGGGGTGAGAGAAGTAACCGTTATTTCTTCCATGAAACAGAGATGGACACTTCGGTCTCAGCCCCATCCCGGTGGATATGAAACCCAGCCTTGTCTGTGGCTGGCAAATACAGAGAGGGTTTAGGCAGGAGGGGTTGAGTCACAGACTAAACGGTGACCTTGGGCCCCTGCGTACAGTGGAACAGGAATAAGACAGCTGGCAGCGGGGATGGGGCTGGGGGCTGAAATCCAGCTAGGTCCCTCTTTCCAACCCGAGCACGCAGTCTGAGGGGCTGCACTCTCTCGTGGGTGACACACTTCCTATATTTCATACAAAAGTTCCACCATCTGGACTAGCTGAAGACCTCTGACAGCCTGAGAAAAATGAATAGGAGACTTCTGCAAACCTCCCTTCTCTGGTCCCTCTGAAATCCTACCCTCTTTTCTCAGTCTTCACTTTGGCCTGACATCAGCTCTCAAGCCTGCACTGCCCAGCACCATGTGGGCCTTCTGCACCTCCCCGGAGCCGCCCATCAAGCCCTGGGCAGAACTGGAGCTGGTGTGTGGGTCCTGAGCCCGCTCCCTCCCCTAGAGGAGGGAGGCCAAGAAACCACCAGTGCAGGGAGAGTGGGGCACCCCTTCTGCTCACTGGAACCCCTGCTTCCTTTCTGACTCCACTTCTGCCAAAGGGTGGAAGAGTGGGCTTCGGGGCATTTCCACCTGAAACACAGGCTTCTCATTCGCATGACTGATGACAGCTTGGTTAGGGAGCAAATGGCAGCTTGAGGTTAACATTCCGTCTGGGGATTCTCTTACCCTTCCCCATCCACACTGACACCAGAGTTGTGAGACAGGTTCTCAGGAAGCATAGAATTCAGGGGAGAGGAGGGCCCACAGGGACAAGCAGACAGTCACTAGGAACTGAAGGCTCTTCTTTCATGAGGTCGAGTTGGTGACCTAGCACTGCAGGTGTGCACGCCTGTGCCCTGATCTGCTCCTGGGCTGCCCTGTGGGGTGTGTGCAACAGGAAAGGAGGAATATACCTGGGCAGCGTGGGGAGTGAGTGCCTGGGCTGCGCTCCTAAGGTGACCTTTGCTGGATTGTCTCGTGAGAGACACACGGCGCTTGGGTGCGGCATTATTGGGGATGGAGGCTTGTAAACGATGTACCACGTTGGATTCTTTTGACAAATATTTAAAATACATTTCATATTTACAGGCCATTTTCAAAGAATCAACTCAGTATCCCCACACCGTGGGCTGGCACGGGAAAGCATGAGTGGGAACGGCTAGATTTATCATTCAGCAACAAACCTTCATTGTGAGGCCACCACGTAGAGGGCACTGTGATGGAGTCACAAAGACGAATAAGAAGGTTTCTGGCCCAAAGGAAGACCAGGGGAGAATGCAGACTTATGTATTTGTCCATTCGCTACGTACTGGGGACACCAAGATAAAGAAGACACAGCTTCTGACTGCAAGCTGCTCACCACCCAGCAGCTTGGGTACCAAGAGGTGCGCTGGTATTGAAGGGCAGAAATATACTGAAGCCACAGGGTAGCGGAAGGGAGGCGCTGAGCTCATCCGGTGGGAGTGGGGCATCAAGGAAAGGGTCTGAGGAAGGTTGAAAGAACAGGCGGTGCTCAGGTAGGTGTTGGAGGTGGTGAGCAAGGAGGGGGGTGGCATTCCAACCTAGGAACACTGTGCAACAACATGGAAGAAAGACCTGGCCAACCCGCTTCAGGTAAGTGAGGACAGCCTGGAACGGCCAGTTGTCTGTGGGAGGAGGGAGGAGGGAAGAGAGAGGAGGGAGGCTGGAGAGGACCCCCACCCCCACCCCGCCCACCATCAAGCCCATCAAGCCCCCATTCCCACCCCCCGGGGATGACTCCTTTACTCTTCTGGGCCGATTCAACCTCCTACCTTATCTTCCCTGTACCCTGGGGGTGGGATCTCCTGGGGCCCAGGCTTTTTCCTCTGTCCCTCATATCTTTCAGTTCTGAGACTAAGACACTGGTCTGAAACTGCGATTCAAGGCTGGATGCGCCAGGTATCACTGAAGAAGCAAGGATGCTTCTGCGCCTTCAGCAAAGAGAGCGACTGCATCCCACGTGAGGAATTAGGAAGGGCTTCTGGAACCGGCATCTTTGCTTGGTCTGAAAGGATGAGCAAGGCCTGGATGCTGGGAAGGTTCTCAGGCGGGTTTGGTTTTAGTCGACTTAGAAGCGGATGCTTGTCTTTCCTGCAGTTGGTTCTGCCACCTTTTCCGGACTTCTGGTTTCTGCATAAGAATACACCAGACCCCACAGGGACTGGAATCATGGGGTTCATGGAAAACCAAGCAACAAACACGCATGGAGCACGGCAGGAGCTTGCTAGGTGAATGACAGCTGAAACTGTGACTCCAGAGTCCCCCACCACGGGCTTCCCTGGTGGCGCAGTGGTTGAGAGTCCGCCTGCCGATGCAGGGGACGCAGGTTCGTGCCCCGGTCCGGGAAGGTCCCACATGCCGCGGAGCGGCTGGGCCCGTGAGCCATGGCCGCTGAGCCTGCGCATCCAGAGCCTGTGCTCCGCAGCGGGAGAGGCCACAACAGTGAGAGGCCCGTGTACCACAAAAAAAAAAAAGAAAAGAAAAAAAAAACAGAGTCTCCCACCATGATGACTGTCATCCTTTGGAATCTGAGGGAAAAAATGCCATATATATTGCCCTATCTGGCCTTGTTAACTCCTCACCCTTTATGATATAGCTTAGATGTTTCTTTCTCAGAAAAGCTTTCTCCTGACCCTCTTACCTGGGTGCCTGCCTCTCGGGTTCCATCACAAATTTGGTATAACTCTTGTTGCAATTTGTACTGTTATTCTTTTTTTTTTAATGTGTTTGTTTCCTCCACCAGGCTGACAGTTCTTTAAGAGCAAGAACGTTGTACAGCAGAAACTACCACACCATTGTAAAGCAATTATACTCCAATAAAGATGTTAAAAAAAACCCAAAAAGTATCTTTGGATGTATAAGAGGCTGACTTCCAATTTTCTCACCACCGAGAACTCTTTTTATTATTTCTTTCCGCTTGACTCAAGTTTTGAAAGCTCGTGGTCACCACGGGAACTACCCTGCATACTCCTAAGTCCATCTCCTGTTTATGTTGATCAAACATGTATAACGACAAGTACAAGTTTCCAAGGGAAGTACTGATGAACGCCACTGACCCGAAATAGGACAGGAATCTAGAACCCGTCTCGGAATCGGCACACAGTAGGAATTCAACACATGTTGGCTGAATGAATGAATCAGTGTAAGCGTTTTAAGCTATCAGGTATAAGCAGAGACATGACCAGCATACATGTATGTCCATAAATCCCTATAAGACACACATGTGTGAAGATCACTATTGTAACAGTACTGTGCTCAGGGAAACATTACAGGACATTTGTGTGCAACAAATTCATCTGTACCAAATTCTTAGGAAATGCAGAGGCTGGAAGCAAATTGCTCGGCTCCAGACCTGGCGCTGAGAGACTTGGCTGTGGTCAGTCACAGAAATGCCCTGGGCCTCCCATACCCCTGGTGCTGCTGGTTTCTGCAGCCAATAGGCCAGAGGCCAACTCTAATCCTGCCCACACTGTCTATGTAGAGAAGAAAAAGTCTTTGATGTGTGGCTTCAGTCACCTCTGCCAGGAAAGGGGCAGTGACTCCACCTGAGACTCGCTGTCAGCCAAAGCCTCATCCCTAAGAAGAGCCACTGCATCCCTCCTCACTTGGAGAGGCGGGCAAGGGCCCTGGGGCTGTCTGTGCAATGTGTTTGTTAGGCAGCCGTGATGGGCAATCCTGCCTGGCTGGTCTACAAAGCAGCCGACGCAGACAGTTTGGGATTCTGTGTTCTCCCTGGGCCTCAGCTTCCTTCCTCAGCCCTGAAACCAAGGCCTTTTCCTTCCACAGCACATCCTTCTCACTCCCGGTTTCCCTCAGGCCCGCTCAGCACACTAGCAGGAATGGAGAGTGAACTGGCCGGTGGTTCTGAGCACAGGCCCCCCAGCTGTATCATCTGTACAGTCAGAGCCACCAAGAAAGGAGGCTTGGAAATGTTCATGGGGTTCTCTTTTCCCGAGCAGCTGTCCCCAGGAGAGCAGATGGCAGTGTGACAGGAGAGCCAGGCCAAGGCATGACGCAGAGCTCAGCTGGGCCCCAGAAGCCGAAGCCTGCTCTTCACACTTCACACCTGGAAACACCTCCATATCTGAGCTCAGTGTCTGCTCAGGTGCCTAAGCTCCGGCCCGCGGCCCAAGTCCTTGGCCTCCTTGAATCTTTGGGAAAGAAACAGACTTGTTTCTCCCTCTCCCTCTCTCTTCCTCTCCTCTGTCTCTCTCACACACACACCTGTCCGCATAACAAAAACTGAAAAATGTAAGCACCAGATGGCAATTTTAAAAATAGCCACCACAAGCATGAGTCGAGGGGCACCAACAAATGTGCCTCTGATCTTGCCCAAGGCCTCTGTTCCTTTCCTCCTTCCCTCTCCTGCCTTAACTGGGAGGCACCTCATCAGTCACCTACTTCAACTCTTTCATTGAACACAGTGAGGAAACTGGCCCAGAAAGGTCCAGTAGCACATACATTTAGTTTCCATCAGCCAGAAAGTTCTTTGGATAAAGGGTCAAAGCAAGACTACCTTTTCTCAGGAAGAGAGTGGACTCTTAGGGTCCATATCAGGACATAATGATTCCTGTATCCCTTAGGATCCAAAAAGTAGTGGTCAGAGAACTATTTTCATTATTCAAACAAACAAAAAAAACATATCATAATTACACATTTTCCTGCTCTCTGACAATACCAAGCATCTCAATTAAAGAACAAAGCTGAACATAGTTTTAAAAATACTCTTACTGGGCTTTCCTCGTGGCGCAGTGGTTGAGAGTCCGCCTGCCGATGCTAGGGGACGCAGGTTCGTGCCCCGGTCCGGGAGGATCCCACATGCCGTGGGGCGGTGGGGCCCGTGAGTCATGGCTGCTGAGCCTGCGCGTCCGGAGCCTGTGCTCCGCAACGGGAGAGGCCGCAACAGTGAGAGGCCCGCGTACCGCAAAAAAAAAAAAAAAAAAAAAAAATTCTTACTGTTCACTAGGAAAAATTTCAAACATACACGAAATGGTCGACAGCCATGTACTTCCTATCCAGACTTGTTAAACTTGGTTTTTATTTCATTATTTATATCATTATTTACACTTAGATCATTATTTCAGATCAGTGGTATTCATCAGTACTTCCCTTTAAACGTTGTGCTTGTTGTATGTGTTTCATCAACAGGAGAAGGGATGGGGAGTATATGAGGATGTTTCCCTGGTGGTCATGAATTTTCAAAAACTGAGAGTCAATGAGAGAAAAATAATAGAGTTCTCAGTGGTGAGAAAACCAGAAGTCGCCTCCTATATGTGTTCCCAGCCACACCTCCACTGCACAGTGCTGTCACCCAGGGCTTTTTGTCACAGGTCTGCCAAAAGCAACATAAACAACGCTCTCCTCTTTCCCCTGACTCATTAAGACTGGAACAAGAAAGCCAGGCAAGGAGAGTAGCTGGGGCTGGGGGCAGGAATGGAGGGAGTGGGGGGCACTTTATTCTTCTCAAAGAATTGGTCACAGCCAACCCTGCAAGCAGGCAAAGAGGCTCCAGGGGCTCCCGCTGCAGTTCCCCGATCAGCCCCACGTCGGCTCTGCCTGTCCGTGAGCTCTAAGTCACCTCCTGACCTCAAGTATCCAATTATCATGGTTCGCTTTCCTCTTTCACAGGCATCCAGAGGAGTCCTGAGTCAAGGCCTGGAAAAGGCAGGTGAAAGCCCTGCCTAGTAAAGAAGCTGCTCCACAGGTGTTTAAGTGGGGAAGAGTTTAGGCCTCATTTCTGTCTGCATTTTCTGTTTTTCTTCTTTGGTAGCTCCGACTCTGCTCTTCTGTTTCCTTTTTGGTGTCTGTTGTCCCCTGACCTCTCTATGTGTCTCTGGCTTCTGCTGTCTTGCTGTTTGTCTCCCTCTCCCTGTCTTTCTGTCTCTGAGCCTCTGGTTCTTCTCTGTCTCTCTGGCTGTTCACTAAGGCATCGTGCTCCAGTCACACAGAGACTCTCCCTTGCCCTGCGAGGGCTCCTGGGCAGGACAGAAAGGCCATTTGGAATGTGGATGTTCGAAGTTCTGCCTTTTGACCTGTGATGGTGAGAAGGACAGGAGTCAGGTGGCAGGACCTTTGCACCTGTGCCCTGGGGCCTGGACCTCTAGTTTGCTGCGGGGCTACCACAGCTTCCTGACAGGTCCCTGATTTGGAGGAGTAGAAAGAGATAAGAGATAGTGCATTCCACTCCTACAAGGTACAGCACAGTTTCTCTCTAGAAAGGAGCAGTGCACACATGCAGGCCTCAAGCTCACAGCTGACTCTGGGGGCTGGATTCAGATCTGAGGAGGTCTGTGTGGCAGGCAAGGATCTGAGGTGAGGTAGCTGCCAGGTGCCCCAACGGAACAGGGATCCCAGGTCCCTATGAAGGGTGGCAGAATATGCCTCCCCCAAATCTGCCACTTTGGCCTCAGCATCATTTTGAGCTAAGACACTTGGAAAACACAGCAGGTGCAAGAAGGGTGCTCTGACCCTCCTCCTTTTCTTCCGAAAATCAGGAGAAAAAAACCCAAATGGGAGATGTCCTAATACCAGGAGGAAAGCATCATTCTTATCTTCAAGGACAAGAAGTTGAAGCCAAGAGAATTCTGTACAAACAGACCTTTTCAAAATAATTCTTATCCTCCTTTAGCCTCCCCACAGTTTAGTTAACTTTTCCACATTTGCCCCTCTTTTTTTAACCTACTATAAAAAAATTCAGGTTTTGCCACTTTGAGTCTTCATTTCCTTATAAAGGGTCCTGTGTCACATAAAACTTCTAGTAAATAAATTTACATGCTTTTCTCCTGTTACTCTGTCTGTCAATTTAATTCTCAGGCCCAGCCCCAAACCCTAAGACAGCAAAGGTACAGTAAACTTTTGTCTCCCCTACACCTGTTAGCCCTTCCAATCAGCAAGAGCGACTCTCTCTCTCTCTCTCTCTCTCTCTCTCCTTCTCTGGTGGACGGTCAGCCCCCGACAGGGTGATGGTGAGGGTTAGGGGTTCATGAGGTACCTAGTCTCCTGTCCCAGCAGGAGCGACGGACTTGCGACCTCCTGGGTCCGCCTAGAGACCATTCCCCGCGGGCCCAGCCTATTGGCCAGGCCGCGGAAGCTGTTGCTCTTGGCTTCCATCTAGTGGCCGCATATGAGTATTGCAGCCGTGAAATTCTAAGCTCTGCTGGAGTGGGTGCCTCTCGCTCGACCCGCTCATTAGAGACGTTTTCCTACCTGGCCTCAGAACCTCAGTGCCCAGGATGGCACGGTGTACTGAGACCCAGAACAGACCCGGACGAGGAGGCGCTCGGTAGCAGGGGAGAGCCTGTCTCAGTAAGAAGTTCAGAGACGAGTGACTAGAAGGCTTTTTGCTGGCTCTGCATCAACAGAGGGGTCAGCCCTGTCTCCGCCCAGGCCCCTCCGTGCATTTCTTACCTACTCGCCCGTCCAGTCTAGGGTGTTAGGGGGATTCGTGCTTGACTCTCAAGCACAGCCCTGACCCCGCCACTCCTGTGCTTGTGAACCGGGAACGTTCGCACGTCCCCTCTGTGCCCGGGCGGGGTCAACCCCCCTCCTTAGGTCCCTCCCACTTCAGCCAGTGCTCCTGCCAGCCTGATTCCTTGATGTTCTGCCCGCACACTGTCTCCCTGTCTCTGCTCCCCCGGCTGTTCCTCCGCTTGTGGATAGAATATCTTCCAGATCCAGTGCAGATGCCGCTTCCTCTTGAATCATTCCCTCGCCCCATCTCCGCTCGCCCCTCCCCCAGCCCGCAGGTGACCTTTCCTCCCACCTCCTCTCGCCAGTACTTTGCCCTCTCTCTCTTATTCCGCGATTGCGTACCTGGCCGTCCGCCCACTCATTTGTGTGGGTGGCATCTGACTTATTCTATATCTGCGTTCAGCCAAGCGACACGAGGACTCTGTAAGCGTTTATCCCCTGACACGGGGGCTCGTCCCCACCGCGGCTCACACTTGGCTCTGGCTGCGAGTGGGCAATGCGCCGGCTGCTCTCGGAACGCCGTTTCGCGCGCTGCCTTCAGTGGCCCTGGCTGTGTGACTTGTAATCTTTCGGGTGGAGAAACTGCCCTCATCCCCGAGAGTCCTCTGTCTGCCTCCACCTGGGACAGATGCTCGCTGCACAAACACCCCTGATGTGGGTACGCCCCCGCCCCCTGGAGCGCAGCGTCCCGGAATGTCACTCGGCAGCCAGTCGTGGCAGGTTTCCGTTAGGTGAAGGGGAGATCACGAGCTCTTAACACGAAATTCCATGGGTTTAGGGGGTTGTAGGTGGGAGACAGAGGGGTTCATGGTGGGTGGGGTAGGGGGTTAGAAACTGCAGAAAAGGGTTCGTTCTGGACACAGGCTAGAAGCAGTCTCTGAAGGTCTCAGGGAAGATCCCTCAATATGAATTTTTGGGGGTTCCCTTTTTGATGATTCTAACCTGATTCTTAGTTCTAGTGGACGGAGCCCTAAGACACTCAAGACAGGGTGCAGGAGAGGGGTTCATTCACGTCTTTCAACAAATCTCTGTTAAACACTGATGATGATCCAGACTCAGGGCTGTGTTAAGGAGATAGGAAATGGCTTTGTATCCAAATTTTCTGTCATTCTAGAACTAGCTATGGTGTTTTTTTTCCTTTTTTTTAGTTTTTATTTTGGCTGCACTGGGTCTTTGTCGTGGTGCGTGGGCTCCAGAGTGCGAGCTCAGTAGTTGCAGCACACGGGCTTAGTTGTCTGCAGCGGCATGTGGGATCTTAGTTCCCCGACCAGGGCTCGAACCCACGTCCCCTGCATTGGAAGGCGGATTCCCAACCACTGGACCACCAGGAAAGTCCCAGGTTTCTTTTTAATTAAAAAACAAAAAATTGAGTACCTTAGATAAGACATCTGGAACTTGGAACAAAATTGGCAAATTCATAGCCTTCTTGGATGAAACCAGAAAAGTGGCAGAGGAATGAGGATATCTGAGGAATCAAAACAAGAGCAAGTTAGAACCGTAGTCGCTGATTTGAAGAACCAGGCTCTTGGCTGTTTCAGAGAGGACCCTAGGGACACCCAAGGAGTTGCTCCCCACTCCGATCTGGAGGGCCCAGGTCATTTTGGAGCTGCCACAAGATTTTCCCTCTTTAGTCACTCTGGCTTCTCTGTCCCTTTGGTTTTGAACTAACCAATGCCAGTTCTAGATTGTCAGAGACAGTGTGCAAACAAGGCAAGAAAATAATTGTTCAGAAAAGCAGATGGATATTTAACTGATATTTAACAAAAGCAGTCCTCTCCTGCCTGCCCTGCTTTCTCAGTTTCTGTCCCTGCAACCTGAAACAATCCATCCATTTCCTCCCATGAAACATCTCCTTCCAACTACACTTTTCCTCTGGAACATTCCTTCTTTCCAGGCAGAAGGTGAGGCAGAGATGCTGCATAGATAACATCAGTTCTCTTCCCAGGGTGACCCGCCCTGCTGGCTGCTGTGGTGCATTTTATTACAGCGTAAGGAGCCAGGGTGTGCAGGGGGCCTGAGCATTGTAAACAGCCTGTGTGTACAGCCCTGTGCATGGCCCGGCCTCCCTAGAAATGGAAACTCACTCGGAACGCTGGTAGCTCTGCCAACAACATCTCTCCTCTCTTATGATTAAAGATTTCACTGTCCCTTGTTCATTTATAACAAAGGCATGCGCAGGGAGTTTGGTGTTCATGAGGCATTTGTTTTATTTCTCCCACCATTCTCCTGGGCCCTGGGAGAGCGGGGAGGCAGGTCTGACCCAGGTCTGACTTCACTGCCTTTGACTTTGATATGTGAACAGCTGGCCTTGGACTTGACACCCAAATGCTGACCAGGAGAGACCAGAGGCCACTTTGGAACTGCTTCAGCACACAATAATCTCAAACAAACAGGACCCGGTGTGACCTGAGGGCTTTTGAGACTGATGATGGGTGTGGCTCAGCACAGTCAGGCCAACCTGAGGGAGACCTCCTGGAAGGAAGTGGTCTGTAGGCAGTGATCTTCAGACCCAGGTCTCACCTCCTCCAAGCCTGTAGGTGTGTTTCCAGAGCTCACAATTAGGGGTGCTCTGAGCACATTTCGCTAAATGTTCCTTTCTCTTTTTCAGACTGTTCTGTGTTGGAATTGCCTGTCCGAAGCTAGGTAATACTTAAAGCACATTCAGAACTTTCTAACCAAGTTCTCAAAAAAGGGTTTTGCCAAAAATAAACAGCTTGGAACTCAGAGCTTTGGCCACATGAAGAGTTTCCAATCCTTAGGAACTGTTGATACTTAAAGCATCCTTCCAAAAGACTTTCCATTCCTATCTTGTCCTTCTGAAAGCTCAGGGCACCTCACAGGTGCTGTCCAGTCATCTTAGAATTCTTGCGAGGTAGATAAGCGCCATGTCTCTTAACAAGAGTTGAGATTGCTGCCCAAATCCTCCCAGTACAGACATGAGTAGAGCTTCAGCAGACCATGTGAGGTAATTTCTCCTTGCAACTAGCTCAAGCATGTCTGGCTGCAGGAAAAACTACTCTTTCCCT
>NW_006771436.1:1133253-1138054 GCF_000442215.2 Lipotes vexillifer
CCCTTCTCAGCTGGCCATCCCCTCTGACACTCGGGGCCTGGCTGTGAAAGTGAGCAAGTTCTGAGGGTGATCAGTTGTGCTCTGGGCCTGCCTTTTTCAAGCCCCCCACCCTGAGTCCCCTCCCCACCCCCTACCAGAGGTTTGTACAATCAAGGAAAAAGGGAGCTGGGGGTGAGAGAGCCACGCACAGGGATGCTTTGCTCCTGGCTGCAGGGGCAAGTCTAAGGGGCTGGGGTGGGATGGGATAGTGGGATGTTACCCTATTTCGATGTCAGACACGAGCCATTTCACATGAAAATCCAGATTTCTGCTATTGTTGGAAAACCCAGCAGATCTGGCCACTGGGGTCACATACCTGCAGGCAGTCCCAATCCTGAAGGGAGGTGATCTCCCCTTCACTACAGTTCCCTTTGGCCAGCTCTATTCATTTATGCCGACCATCTGACTACCGTTGTTACGTGAGTTTGTACCCTGCCTCCAATTAAAAGGTGCTAAATTGTCATTACTCATGGTGATCCTTGAACTGCTAACAACTCTTAATAAGAACTATGTTACCTGTGTTTACATTTAGTAAATAAGCCTTTGGGGGCCCTCCACCCTCATCCCTTCTAGGAGGCAGAGGAAAGAACTGCACTTTGAAGCTATAGACAATTTGATATTAATCTTGGTTAATCCACTTCCCAACTGTGTGGCCTTGGAAAAATCATAACCTCTCTGAGCTTCAGTTTTGTCCTCCATGAGAGGAGGACGAGGGTGCCTGCTTTATACTAAGACATTAGCTAGAGTTTAGATATATTCAAAGTTATGGAAAAAAAGAAAAACCCAGAATCGAACAACAAACATTTCATAGGTGCTCTGAAAATACACAAAATTGTTTTAGCTGCTTACTGAGAATGTGGTGTTTTAAACTGCAGCAAACAAAGCAAAGGTACATGTTATTGAAGTGGGGACGTGGAGGGGATATCCCTCATGGAGAGTCATTTATCCATGGGCAGGAGGGTATGTGACAGTTACCAACAGAAGGAAAGACTGTTTTCAGAGAGCATAATCTTTCTAGCTTTCACACTCACCCTTCCTCTCATCCCCCCTTGGGGTATATCACTACACCTGGGGATCAAAAAAGGGGGAGGAATGAGGAAACCCAGTTATTTCAAGTGGCAGCTCCCTACACCTGAATTTCCCCAATTTTGAAAAATAGAAACGTGTTCCATAGCAGTTGGTTTGAAAGGGCAGGACTGGTGAGATTGGAGGAGATTGTCTCAAAGTTTAAATATAGGAAGTTGCTACTCTGTAAAGACAGGAATTTATGGTTCTAGACTTTTGATGGTTAAAATTTTTAAACTTCAAGCTAAAGCAGGGAGAAAAGATGATGAAGAGGACAGGAGTCTTTTGAAAGGCAGTGTCCAAAGGCAAAATTCTCTTGCATTGTTAAGTGGTGGTGGTACAGAGGGAGGTTAATTGAGGTCTTATCTCCTCTCCAGCCAGGCCAATTCTCAGGGCTCACTTTTGTCTTAGAAACCCTGGCCCTTTCTGGGTTTTGAGCACTTGACTAATGTCTCTCAACTGATCAGCTGTGCCCCTCAGATGATTGCCCCTAACCCTTAAGAAATCATCTTCCATGAGACCTTGCTTGAAACCTTTGCCCTCAGTGGCTGAGCTATTACCTTTTCGGGAGGCTGAGCACTAATGGCTTGTTTATGAGGCTGGCCTCACTAAACCACGGAATCTTGTCAAATCTTGGAACAGAAACCTGGAAGGAAATGGAAAGAGATCATTTTGCAGGGTTTATTGCACTTGGCTATTTCCGTCACTAGGATGATCAAAGTAAGCTAATAGCAGCTGCACAGCAGTCAACACTTTACAAAGCATTTTTATGTTTCATATTTGACCCTGTTGCCTCTCCCATTAAGTAGCCAAGAGGAAATAGTGTTATCTCCATTTTACAGATGAAGAAATCAAAGCTTAGACAGTGTGATTTGCTGAGTCACACAGCTAGTGAGTGGATTTAGGTTTTCTGACTTTTGTGTCCACTACATCTTGTATTCTACTATATCCCTTTGCTTCTTCATTACTCCCATCTGTTCATGCATCTGCTTGTATTTCCATGACCTCAGCTGAACATAAGCACCTATTCAAAGTGTCTGGCTGTTTTCAGTCATGGGGCCCTCCACCCTCATCCCTTCTAGGAGGCAGAGGAAAGAACTGCACTTTGAAGCTATAGACAATTTGATATTAATCTTGGTTAATCCACTTCCCAACTGTGTGGCCTTGGAAAAATCATAACCTCTCTGAGCTTCAGTTTTGTCCTCCATGAGAGGAGGACGATATCATCACTTTACAGGTCAATGCACAAGACAGAAACCTTCATGAGGGGAGGGACTTTTGTCTGTTCTGTTCACTGCTGTTACCGCTAGCACCTAAAACAGTGCTTGATACCTGTAGATATTTAGTGAATATGTGTCCGGTGGATGCACGGATGCATGGGAAGTCCCCAGCTGAGGGCCTGAGTTCATAATATGAACTCCATCAAAGTGGCCGTTATAATCTCTCTTCTCTCAGCCCAGCCTCTATCCCTTGCCCTTCGGACACCAGGACCCAGTCTCCCCGTTCAGCATCCGCTTTCCTGTCTCAGAGCTTTCTTTCCGGGATAGGAGCCGGGAGTTCCTCTGAGCGGCCAGGAGGGGGCAGCCGCGAAGGCCGAGGAAGGGCGCTCTAACCGCGGAGGTTGTGGCGGCCCCGGAAGTGCTCGGCCGCCGACACGACCCCGGCGACCCGGATGGGGAAGGAGGCGGGCGGCCGCTCTACCGCTGCTGCGCACCCCTACGAACTCGCGGGCAGGTGTGTTCCGAGTGGGAGTCAGTGTGTCCGGGCCTCCTCTGCCATCCCCCGCAGGCCCGAGGCTGGGTGAGGGGCGGCGGCGGGCGGGGGAGGCCCGGGAGGGGGAGTAGGGCGCCCGCGGGGACGCCCTCCCCTGCCCCACCCCCCGCCCCCTCCCCTGCCCTGCGGGCGGGTATTGCCCTTTTTGGCGCCTCTGACCCTCCAGCCCTCGCGGCGGCCGTGAGATCCCCGGGCTGGGTTCCCTGCTGCAGTGAGGGGGGCTCTCAGGGTGTCTGGCTTGTGATGCAAAACCTATCGTGCTCTCCATGGAAGAAATTAGGTCGGGCAATAAGAATTTTCCTCGCAGACTTGCAGGATGAACTTGGTATTTCTGACTCATAGTTTTACCATTGTGGAAAGGGTATCATTATCTTTGATCCTCCCGAGTTTCGGCGTTAATAAGTAGGATGATAGCTGTTTAAAGGATAACTCAGTTAAGGGATTAAGAATCTTGAGTCCTTGGTTTTGGTTGAATAAACCATAAAGCTCATATCTTTCTGTATTGTGAGGTTTACTTTTGTCTTTAGACCGGTAACTTTTTTGTTTTTATTTTAAGTAACAGCTGCCTTTGAAAGCCCAATAAAAGCTTGGAACCTAATCCTAGAAATTTGCGTAAATTACAGCTACAAATATGCGTTGACAGGGTTTTTGAACGGTCTGAAGCCCACCTGTAGACCTCAAGGATATGTGAACTCCTGAGTTAAGAACTGGTTTAGAGGCACAGGCTTTGGGGCAGAATTTTCATTGGAATCTGGATCCACTATTTACCACTGTTAACTTGGGCTAAAGTTACCTAAGCACTTTGAATCTCAGCTTTTTTACTAGTTACAGTGAGGTTGATACTAATTTGCAAGGCTGTGGAGATTAAATGAAAGAAGCTACGTAACACTCTTAGAACATAGTGAGCACTCCATAAGTGATAGCTGACAAGGGATCATAATACAAAATCTGAAATGAAATTTTAATATCCATAATTATAAGATGGCCACCACGTGTATTCTGTTCAGACTGCTAATAAACTTCTAATAAAGCAATAAGTTGGTTTGATTTTAACTCAGCCCTACCCTTGACTTTTCACAACTTTCATAGATTCATAGTCTCTCTTTTTCTAGGAACTTAGCTGTATTGTCCTGCCTCAGAGAACAAACTCATCT
Organism: Lipotes vexillifer; assembly: GCF_000442215.2. NCBI lineage: Eukaryota > Metazoa > Chordata > Mammalia > Artiodactyla > Lipotidae > Lipotes > Lipotes vexillifer. The sequence goes on from NW_006771436.1 coordinate 1,137,285, forward strand.
ACTGTAGACCTAGCCTGGGTTGCTGCCTTTGAAAGCAAGAGAAGGTCGGTACAATATCACCCACAGCTCAGCATGGAATTTCCAGTGAGGTTTTATTTCAAAACTTTATAAAGATTGAGAACCACATGGACTTCTGCAAGGGAGATTGAACTGGCCTGAGTTTGAGCGAAAGGATAATGTGTGCCCAGCCAGTAACTAACACCAAAGAGGCCAGGTGGCAGAAGGTCTTGTATGAGCGACAGCCTTTTCCTGATAACTACGTGGATCAGAGGTTCCTGGAAGAGCTCCGGAAGAACATCTATGCCCGGAAATACCAATATTGGGCTGTGGTATTTGAGTCCAGTGTGGTGATACAGCAGCTGTGCAGTGTCTGTGTTTTTGTGGTTATCTGGTGGTATATGGATGAGGGTCTTCTGGCTCCCCATTGGCTTTTTGGGACCGGCCTGGCTTCTTCACTGATTGGCTATGTTTTGTTTGATCTCATTGATGGAGGTGAAGGACGGAAGAAGAGTGGGCGGACCCGGTGGGCTGACTTGAAGAGTGCCCTAGTCTTCATAACTTTCACGTATGGCTTTTCGCCGGTGCTGAAGACTCTGACAGAGTCCGTCAGCACTGACACCATCTATGCCATGTCAGTCTTCATGCTGTTAGGCCACCTCATCTTCTTTGACTATGGTGCCAATGGTGCCATTGTATCCAGCACACTGTCCTTGAACATGGCCATCTTTGCCTCTGTCTGCCTTGCCTCACGCCTGCCCCGGTCCCTACAC